>NC_090937.1:1127944944-1128247974 GCF_040938575.1 Ambystoma mexicanum | reverse complement strand
AAAGCACACCCCCATGTCTGTGAGTGGCTACAGGCATGTGCTTTGTCCTGGTTGGCGGTCTGAACAGAGCTGTCATTTTATGACAGGATTTAGGCACTCCCACCTTGATTTCTACCAAAACATGACTCTTGCACACATGTACATTTCTAACATTATGTACCCTAATAGAATTGGACACATATATTTCATATTTGATTGCCTACATCCACATTCAATGCCCGTCCTTGTGCGAGCTGTCTTTCTCATTCTACACATTTTATCAATTTTACCCATAACAGTTTCAAATTCGGTACCTTTCTGGGCGCTGATCAGTGGATCATGTACATACAATTTTAAGCTTGCAACATTAATAGTTTTGCCACAATCAGTGTTTTAGTGTATCTTTGGTTCCTTATGCAGTAAGAACTCCTACCAAATCTTCAACTGTCTAGCATGAGTTCAGATTTATAAGTTTGTATTTTTCACTTGTCTACTTATTTTGGCTGCCATGTTAAATGTCATAAAGTTCTGAGGCAAAAATAAGTAATTTCCATTCAAAATCCAGGCCAGGTTTTTCTTTCTTACTTCCCAAGTGAGCAAAATAGCCAGTCCTTTGAAGTTCACTGAGAAACCTCCTCCACATCACGCCCCTCCTTTAGGAGAATGGGTGTCCAAGCCTTCCTTTGTCTTTGTGTCAGCCCGAAGGCGAATGTCTGAGGCTTTCTTTGTTTCATTATGCAGGAACCATTAAGCAGCCATTAACCTTCCGGTTTTCAAGGATGTGTCCAGCTGAGATGTCAACTTTCCCAGGCCAGGCTGTCAGCTCAGAATTAAATAGTGGGTTAACTCCACACTGAGTTACTGTTTAGATGACAAGGCAAGATTCACAACACATTCTTATCTTCAACACATATAAAAATAAGCACAGTTTATAAGGGATTTGGACATTTTAAAAGAATTAGCCCTTCACAAACATGCTTTAAATAGGTGAATTTTGCCATTTTAATCAGGAAACAGAAACACTTTTAAACTGGGTTTGACAGCTAATTTTCTGATACAGCTGTCAGTCAGTGAGGCCTGCATTCCTCTGACTGCCTGGAGAGTCCATGATTTCAGCACACTTTCCTTTCAATAATTTGCTGGGGAAAATGACTGAATTTAGCGACAAAACAGCACTTTGAAGGTTGCCATTGATTAGTAAGTTGTATTGAAGGGCATTTTCAGATTTTAGCCAGATTTTATGCCAGTATATATTGTATATCTTTATCGGATCATGCCCCAGTTCATATCCAACTTGCAATTGTACAAAACAACCAGAAATCTAATAGGTGGAGATTTAATACTGCTTTGTTGAAGGATGAGTTATTTACGTCTTTTATAACTGAAACGCATAATAATTTCTTTGCTCAAAACAATAGTCAAGATACGTCCATTGTTAATAACTGGGATTGTTATAAAGCTGTACTTGGAGGCCAAATTATATCTTTTGTTGCTAAGAAAAAGAACAAATTAAGTCAAGAATCAGATGCAATTCTAAAGTAATTAGAATTCCTTGAATCTCAATACATACAGAGTAATACTCCTTCCAGTCTTTACAATTTTATTCGACTAAGATTTGAATACAACAAAATTCTTTCGGAATACTCAAGTACAAACATTTTGAAATACAAGGAAAATATTTACCAATTTTGCAATAAAACTGGCAGGTCAGTTGCTTTGTACCTAAAAATTCAAAAGGAAAAAGTACAAGTTGTTGCCATTAAGGATCATTTGGGTAATAGGAATTTTCTAGACAAAGAAATAATAGATGTCTTTCCTAGATTCTACCAAAAATTATATTCTTAGAAGACTCAGTCCAAAAATCCTCATTGCCAACAATTCCTTCGACAGGTCTCCATTTTACATATCCTAATGTAGATCTCATTTCTTTGGATAACCCCATCTCTCCAGATGACATTTTTAAAGCCATTAGAGATATTAAAAAAGGCAAAGCTCTGGGAGAGATGGATTTTCTATTGATTTTTATGCACACATTAAAGATATATTAGTGCCTAAACTTGACAAACTTTTTTCTTATTACATTATGGTAAAGTAAGCACAGGGAACTTTCTCAGAAGCCATGTTAATTGTGTTTCCCAAACCTAATAAAGTTCCCAAACTTCCCCAAAGCTACCGACCAATATCCCTCATAAACACTGTAAAATCTTTGCCAAGATTCTGGCCAATAGGCTTCTCCCTTTTTTACCCAAGTTGTTTAAAAAATGACCAGGTAGGGTATGTGAAAGGTAGATTATCCTCTTCTGATTTAAGATTATTCCTTGATGTTCTAGACATAATACACACGTCCAAAGATACTCATGCAGCTGTGGCCCTAGACGCGGAAACAGCGTTTGATAGGGTGGACTAGGACTATATGTTTAATGCTCTCATTCATGTCTCAGGGCTAGGGATATAGCCTCAACATGCTCCTCCAGACGTCAGCCAGAACCTGCCGGTGTAGGAGAGGCTGGGGGGAGGAAACGCCACCTGTCCCACCCGCACAGTGAAATAACTTGGTGCCCCGCATAGTTGACCAAGAACATCAGCGTTTTAAATAAATGGGATCCAGGTTCTCAGCCCAGGAAACCCATCTACAGTCTTCTGCTGCAGTGTGACAGTGTTTTCCTCGGTGATCGTGGCAGGCGGCACTCGGCTGAGCAACCTGGCCGATCTACTCATCCTTCCCCAACCATGATCTCCCACTTCCATTTCGGGGGGACGAAGAGTAGGGCCGGAGGTGGCAGGGTAGGGTTCGGGTGAGACCGCTAGAGTCTTCAACCCCGAGCTCAGCCGCACAGGCTGAGCTCCAGGTACCTGGAAATGAGGGAAAGTTGCCAGCTGTGCCAGTGAGCCTGGCCATCACTCACCCATAGCAGTTAGTGGCTGGAACTTCCACACCCGCTTCTTCGAGTAGGCCTGGCTGCACCATGGCTCAGAGCTTTGCCCGGCATGCAGGGCCCCGTCTACCTTCGCAGGTACCCTTCGGGAACAGCCAGGTTTCCCTCTGGTCCCCGGCTGCCTCTGCTCGGAACTTCCCATCAAATCAGGGTGGCCCAGCCAACACCCGCCCGCTGGTGGTCATAGCGAGGAGCGTGCCCGGCTGGCACAGCAGCTCAGGAGGCAGCTCAGAGAGGAGGGTTCTGGTCCCCTCCGGTGGAAGGAATCCAGCTCCCCAATGCCTGGTCCCTCATGTGCTCCAGCCTTGGACTGCTCTGCTGGCTGCACGATAGCAGTAGGGACACCCCAGGCTTTGGGTGTGTGCGTCTGGGATGCAACTGAGGTCTGGCCTGCAGCTCTCCCTCTGGCTGCTCCACTGATAATGATCCTTTTGCAGGTTCACCTACGTTATGACTTTTACTTCCTCTAGATAGTCAAGTTTGATCTTCTTCTTGGTGCTCCACCAGGGTCATTGCCGACACCGGCAGGGCTGATCACAGGATCTCACTAAACCATCCAATCAGTAGTAGAGACGGACGGTGTGTACAAATAGCAGGGACTTAATCAACGTCAGCTTATGACCCACACTTACTGGGAATTTCTCGTTCATGGGAAATCATTGCACACCCCAATCCCTGCCACAAACAAGGTTCAGCAGGTTACCCACACCTGTCAAAGAAGGATAGACACATGCTGATCTGTTCGGTGTAGCGCGCATGCAGCTCCGGACATCTAAGAGCATGACAGACCTGTTATTGCTCGATCTTGTGTGGATGAACACCACTTGTCCCTCTAAGAATTTGAATGCTGACCGCTGGGGGACTCTTGTTCCTTATTGGAATTAACCAGAGAAATCGATTGACCAACTAAGAATGGCTATGCACCACCACCCACAGAAATGAGAGCAAGCTATCAATCTGTCAATTCTTTCCTTGTCTGGGTCATGTAAGGTTTCCTGTGTTGAGTCAAATTTTGCTGCATACTCCACTCTAGAGTGGGGCCCTTTCATCAATTCCTTTAAGTTTTCACCTTGCAACCATACTTCCCCCATAACCCAAAGAGTTTGGTTTTCCAGGAAGCTACTCTGCGGGTCATAGGAATAACACCATGGGATCGCTAGTTGGCAGTGTTTATGGTCAGAACTGCGATGGTATCTAATCATCTTCGAACCTCAGACTTTCATTCTTGATTGATGGAAATATTCTTGGCAAATGCTTTTGCTTTGGTTCATCTTGAACCGGTCCAAGAATTTCACCTATAGCGACACAATATCAATGCCCCCGGGTGTCCCTCTTAATTGTGGCCCCGTTCTGAAAATCATCAAAAAAGAACCAGAGTCAAATTCCATTATTCAGGCGACCAGACTCCTTTGAACACTGATTTTTTCAAATGTAAAAAATGTTTGTAAATACCTCGTACCCCAGGACACTGTTAAGAGCAACATGGGGGTGCCGAGAGGCAGGGGCTCAAAAGTCGGTAATGCGCTTCATGCTGGACCATCAGCTCAATCCCAAGATCCAACTACAAGCTATTTAACTGCAGCAACTTTAATATATGCTATTGAAGCTGGAATTACCGTAGCTGTTGGCACCAGACTTGCGCTCCAACCGATCCTCATTAAATGATTTAAAGTGTGCTCATTTCAATTACAGGGCCTCAAAAGAGTCCTGTATTGTTATTTTCAGTCACTACCTTCCCGAGTCGGGAGTGGGTAATTTGGGTGCCTGCTGCCTTCTTTGGATGTGTTAGCCGTTTCTCAGTCTCCCTCTCCAGAATCAAACCCTGATTCTCTGTTAACCATAGTAACTATGGTAGGCACAGAAAGTACATCGAAAGTTGATCAGGTAGACAGCCAAATGTGTCATCACAGAGACATGCAATTGGCCCGTGGTTATCTAGAGTCACCAAAGCAGCTGGGCAAGCCCAGATTGGTCTTGGTCTGATAAATGTACACCTCCTGGGAGGTCAGCACTCGTGGGGATGTATTAGCTTTAAAAGTACTACAGTTATCCAAGGAACAGATGGAGCGATCAAAGCAACCATAACTGATATAATGAGCCATTTGCAGGTACACTGTACCGGCTGTGTGTACTTACACATGCATGGCTTCTCCTTTGAGACAAGCATATACTACTGGAAGGATCAACAGGTAGCCACATCTGCTGTAGGGTGACAATGTGGGGAGCTCCGCAGCCCCCTCAAACTGACCTTCACACCCTCTAAGCCATCTGTGCGACCTGAGTCTCAGAGCATGCTCTGACTCGTGTGGGGTGGGTGGACAGGTCTGTTAAGCATGCTCTGCCAAGAAGGGGTAGGAGGGAGAGGTTGGGCTGCGGTACAACTTGAGCAACAGCGGATGCCTGATGCACACACATCCACCACTGGCATGTTGAAGGGTGGGGCAGCACCCTGTGGAACGGTCGTCCTGCCGGACTGCTGGGGAAAAACATGTTCAGTGGAGAAGGGGCGAGGGCATGGCTCAAGTGAGCCCATAGCCAGCTGACCCCCCTTCCACTCTGATCTGGCCACTGGGGTGCTTCCGGGCTGCTCACCCTTTGCTCTGCATGGAGGTGAGAGCCACCCACGAAAGCGGGCCCTCGCCAAGGTGCCATACTCACCAAGTCAACACAGTCTCAATGCAGGTGAAAGCTAATTGCTTGAAACAACAGCAAGGCTGGCCAGGCAGTACAAATGTAGAAGGACAAGTGCACCAAATCAATCCTGTGGAGTGCTGGGAGGCATATGGACAGGACCGCCCAGCACTCCGCGTGCAAGTCAGCTGAGGTTCTCTTGTCAGACAGGCACCCTGCTGACTGTGAGAAAAAGTTGGCCTCTTAGAAGAGTGCCCACGGCAGGCCAAGCTCTGCTGGGCATTGCATGGATAAGACCCTTGGCCATCTGGTGGATGTGTGCAGCCTGGGTGTGTCAGCAAGAATCAAGTGGAGCATAGACAGGACCCTTACACACTGTCAGCAATAAGCCAGATGAAGGCAACTATGCTTACTTGTCGTCTGTGTACCCTTGGTGACAGAGGAGGAGGTCAGGCCAAATGTGGCAAGCCACCTCATAGCCACAAAAGGAGTACATTCCAGAATGGAACCCATCTGGACTTCCAGAGCTGGCCAGACCTCTGGACCATGCATTCCTAAGTCAACTATCAGATGACTGGGCATGGGTACAGAGGCGTAGCCAGGATTGTCTAAGAAGTGAGGCTTGAAGCTAATGTAGTGGGGACCCACCACAGACATTGACCTCTGTAAATACCCACACAGCTTTGCTTAGAAGGCATTAAAAGATTCTGGGTGGGCTTTGCCCGCTCGGGCCCTACCCTGTCCAAGCCTCTGCATTGAGAGTGAACAACTGGCATATAAAAGGATCACAATGGGCACATGTGGCCCATGCCCCTGGCCTCCTGGCAAAGACCACCCACACAGCGTGGCTCCAAGAGGCAGAACACTGGGATAGGGTGATGGGCAGTGGGTCCCTTGATAGGGTGGGTAACTGCTAAATGCATGGGAGTTAAACCGGTCCCGGGGTTCTCCCTGGGCAAGCAGAGTGCACTGCTGGGTATGCCATAGCTCTCAAGCTGCCCTGTTCCATGCAGGACACCTTCAGGCAGTCGTGATGTGATTCTGCACAGCATTGCCATGCAAGTGGGTAAAGAGGTCTCACAAGGCCTGCTTGGGCACTTTTACATCAAATAAAATATAGCAACATGCACCCATGACAGTATGACCCGAAAGCATGCAACACATACAGGCACACATTGCTGAAGTACAAGCAGCAATGCTGTTGCTCCGAGCCCCAACAAAGGCCATGATGGCACGTCATGTCTGGTACCTCATGAAGTGGGCTGACAGATCACACAGCTGTCCCTGAACTTCAAAGCACCAACATGTCATCACCACTCATCCATACACATATGTCAGTCTCAGCTGCTGAGTGTGTATGATACAAACTTAATTTGCAAATGAGCAACCCATAGAGGTGTTGTGTATGCATGTCCCTTGCATGCCCCCAACATCTCGATCTGGCATCTGTACCTGTTTGAGAACTTGCTTTTATCAACTGACATTGCATGCGCACGAGTGCACATACTCACCAAGTACTGAAAATGCACATACCTACGCTTGTCCACTTCACAGATGTATGCCATCACACACGCACAGCATCTGCATGAGGCTGTATATTAGTGTAGAATAGTGCAACACACATGCTGTGTATAGAAGGGATAACCTGAAATCATGCATACCCATACAGAACACACTAAGACCGTCGAGCAGTGTACCCCATGGGTACTCACCAGCAGCTTCCATCCGTGACTGCCACTCAAGAATCTGGGTGTGGAGCGCTGGCTAGAAACTCTCCTGGACCCGGAGCTGAAGGGGTGTCATGTGATAGCGGCCCCCACAGTGCACTTCCACAGTGGCAACTGCCTTGAGGGCCTCCTTCACCTTGTCCTTGCACCAGTGCTTTAGCTCTTCCCAGCGCTTCTTCACATTATTGATGGAACGGACTGTCACCCCCCTCCATGTTGATGGCAGCCGTGATGATTTCCCAGATCCTCTGACGTTGGGCTTTCCAAACTGTGTCTCTGGTCTGAAGATGGCATCATAATTTGCCAGGACCCGATCAACCAGGATGCCAACTTTGGTGGAGCTGCTGCACCTTGGGGGAGACGGTCAAAGGTGAGAACGATGGAGAAGACATGGCACCCCTTGAGTCAGGTGTGGTGGAGCAGGGCCCTGATGAGGTTCTGTGAAGTTGTGGTGGTGGTACAGAGAGGCGGAAGATCCAAGATGGCAGATGAGGTGGTCACAGAGCCTTAGAGGTGATCCACAGGAGAGCAGGCAATGGGTGAGCATTAGGCACTTCAAGGCAGTGCTGGAGGTCAGCAGAAACTCACACACTGCCGTGCTGCAGCCGATGGTGAGGTTTAAAGGCAATGCAGGGCTCGAGGAGACAATAAATGGCATGAGACAGTAGGAACTGATGTGGCTCATATGCACGGAAAGCAGCAGCATGAAGATAAGATTTAGGGGCCTTAGCGCATAATAGGAAGGCACGGGGACGGAGGATTTATGAATGCAGTCACGCATTTCACAGTGTACATTGTTTTGGGGGGTGCTATGCTATCCATTGCCTTCACAGTAGTCAACCAGTACCTTATATTGTATGTTACGCATTGCATATCTAATTGTTTGGTTTTCAGGGTGCCACGCAATCCATTGCCTTCACGGTAGGCATTGCGTACCGTATTGTGTAAATTATGCATTGCAAATTTCCTATTTCTTTTGGGGGTGCCTCGTAGAGCCTTGCAGGTCCACATTTCTATGTTGTACATCAAACCTGATAAGGTCTATGAAGGCCTCATCCACACAGGTGGGCCTCTGCCCCTCCAAAACCATTAAGAACAACATTGACTCTCTCACTCCAGCCTTGGCTGAATTCTGTAATCTCTCTTTTGCCACTGGAGTTTTCCCAACCTCTCTTAAGCACTCCCTTGAGCACCCACTGCTTAAGAAACCCTCTGCTGACCCCTCCATTGCGACAGACTACCGTCCCATCTCCATCACCCCTTTCCTGGGCAAACTCCTGGAGAAGCTGGCTATCTCCCAGCTCACGCTCCACATTGAATCTGATGGTTGCCTCCACCACCATCAGTCTGGCTATAGATCATGCAGAGGCATGGAAACTGCTCTTCTGAACACTTGTGAAGACTTCCTCTCAGATCCTGACACTAACACTCCCTCTGTCCTCTTTCTTCTTGATCTCTCTTCTGCTCTGGATACGGTAAACCACAACATCATGATCACCCATCTCCGTGATACCCTGGGCATCAAAGATGAGGCCCTGGCGTGGCTCATCTCCTTTCTCTCTGACTGGCCCTCCCAGGTGAAACTTGGGTCCTTCCTATCCTCTATCACTCTCTCTACTTGTGGTCTCCCCCACGGATCTAACCTATCCCCCTGGTTTTTCAATATCTACATGGCCCCATTGGCACACAGGATCTCTACCTTTACCTCTAACTTTCAGTGTTATGCGGATGACACACAGCTCTCTTTCAGGGTACCCTCGGCCTCCTCCTGGTCATCCCTGACTGTCTATCCGCAATTCAGTGTTGGTGTGATGCTAACGATCTGTGCCTGAATGCCAATAAGACTGAGATCATCCTCATTGAGACCCCTGTTCCCAGTTTCCCACTTTCACACTGGCCGGCCTCCGTTGGCCCGGCAACCTCACCTACCAATGAGGCAAAGAATCTAGGGGTCATCTTCAATTCCACTCTCTCATTGTCTCACAGCTCAGACATCTCCAAAATGTCTGACTAGCAGCTGCACCTCCTCACGGGTACTCTACTTTTCCTAACTATCGCCTAGAGGCTCACCACCTTAAGAGCCCTGGTTTTCTCTAGGGTGGACTATTGCAACAGCCTCTTTCTCATTCTTCCTACTTCTACTCTCCGTCTTCTACAACTCATCCAGAACAGAACCGCAAGACTTATCCTTGGCCTCAAGCCCAGAGACTGCATCTCTCTGGCACTGAGATCCCTCCACTGGCTCCATGTGGCTGCAAGGATCAAGTTCAAGACCCTCTGCATAATCCACAAAGCTTTCTGGGGCTGGTGCCCGCTCTACCTACAACGCTCTCTTCCTAAATAGTCCTCCGATCGTCCTCATCCAACTCTCTGTGGGTGAGCCACTTTAACACACAGAGATTTGGAGGTAGATCTTTATCCTCTGCAGGTGCCTCCCTCTGGAACAGCCTCCCTGCCTCTTTCCGTCTTGAGCCAGAGAACCTTAAGCTCCGGAAACTCCTCAAGACTTTTCTCTTCTCTTGCTCCTTCTTTCTCCCTCTCCCTTGCTAACCTCTGTTCTTTTTCTCTCTACCCTCCTTCCTCCTTCTCCTCCCTAACTCTGTTCAGTTTTTGCTGACTGGTTTTCCTGGTTCACCTCCAGAGCCTACAGGTCCCAGGCTCCCCCGCCAGTCTTCTGCACTTGCCTCCATGCCACGGCACTATGTTCAGCATTACTGCACTTTCAGAGTACCCTCCATGAGCGGGGCAACCTCTCTGCACTTTACCCAGGGCAGTGCTGGACTGGACGCATTTGTTCCTGCCCACCCCCCTTCCTCCACCTCTGTCTGTACACATGCATAACCTAAATGTACTAGGACTAGTTAGTTCATCTGTCCTGTCTCCCTTTTTGCCCCCCTCCGCAGCTTGGTCACAACGGAACACTTCATGCACTTGCACAAGGAGAAATGCCATTCGGTCTAGTATGCTACTTTTTCTGTTAGATCATTCGGAAACTTCAAGGCCCAAGATTGATTACTGTATTCCGTTATTTGTTTCCTTCCCGCATTGAAGCACTTTGAAGCACTCCACCTGTGTATGAGCTCTGTAGAAATAAACAATCACAATTACTATTACAATTACTCTTCTCTTTGTTCTCCACTCCCTCTATCTCCCCACTGCCTAACTGCCTATTCTGTCCTCTTTCTCCTCTCTCCCCAGTCTCTCTCGCTCTCTTTCCTCCTTCCCTGCAGCCTGTCACTCAAACTTTCACTCGTCAACCATTTCCCTCCTCCCTTGGTGTCACTTTCCCTCTCCTGCGTCCAAGGGTAACCCACAGGCCATCAGACTCCATATAGAGAGGCTGGGCCTTGGCTGCAGATGGCACCTTAATCCCTGGACTCTGGACGGTGGCCATAAGGAAGGCACAGCCTCATGGTTGCACAGGCATACAGTTGGGTGGCCACCCCCACACATCTGGTCCTTCAGCTAGGCACTCCTTGACATATGGGAGCAGCAGTCAGTCCAGATAACTTGAGATGCAGCTGGCATTGGCGTCTCCTGCATTTTTTGTTTTTTATTTTTTTATTTGTATTAGGCACACACGCACCTTTACAAACATACAAAAGAGATCCATATACAATTCATAAAAACATCAGTCAACAAGATAAAAACAAAAACAAAGCAGAACAACATGACGAAACAATGAAAGATGAGACCTCAGTAGAAAAAAATGAATCATACTATTACACAAACTAATACTGCCATCAATTTCACAAAGCAGTGTACATCGCTAAGTTGCAAATTTGACGCATAACATAACAATGATGCTTAGAATTAGATACACAAACATTCACAAAAACCACGAAAAAATGTAAAAGAAAACAAATGTGACAAATTAAAACAATGGAATTCTTTTTTTTTCCTTGAATAAAGTCAAGTAGTCGCACTAGGGAAATAATTAGGGAGTTGCTACAACCCCACATGCAATGTATCCACAATAAATTGCGAGAATACAGCGATGGATCACACAATAATGTGTTAAACATTTGAATTCTTTGAACGTCATAATAAGTGCAGAATAAAATGAGATGCTTCAGTGTTTCTGGTTCATCACCATGATCACATAATCGACATGAGCTATCAACTGCGGCATCCTTCTTAGATTTCCAATTTTTAACGCGATTATTGGTTTGCAATAAATCCAATCTGAATCTTGTATAGAGATTTCTAGATCTGTTTCAAGGAAAACAAGACAGGTAAAACAGGCGTGGATGTTATTTATGCCTAAATTTAGCATATTTTGTAAAAGACTGGTATCCCTCTATGCGGCAGGTGTGTTTGATCAATCATTTTGAAAATGACTTTTTTTACTAAAGCTGGCCGTACTAGAAGATCATCAGACTCCATGGCAATGGTGGCAAGCAAGGAGCTCATTTGATTGTTAAATTGGGCAATCGATTTTGGATAACATTTTAAGATCATTGCAGCAAGATCCACATAAAGTGAGTTGACCGGGGGCTGTAACATTTTGCCATAATTAGATAATCTCCTCCAGTGAAATTTGTCAGCTAGAGAGGGGAGGCCAAGCTCATGAATGAGAATAACGTTATGCAATGGCTTGGGAAGACCAAGAACAGTTTTCCAAATGTTGCTTTGCAACTTGTTCAGGACTGGTCCAATATCCTATAGACAGAGGTCCAATCCGTAAAGTATAATCACCTCCACTTTCATGACGTAAAAGTCTATTAGGGGTATAAATAAACATTTACAATGCCTGTGGAAAATGAATTTCATTAGGGCTGTGAGTTGTGCAGCTTTAGTATTGAGGGAGCTCTGCCACATCTTTAGCGAGTTAGATTTGGCGAGATTGAAACCCAAATAAGTCAAACCTAAGTTGCGCTGAATTGGATTGTAATCGATGAACCATTGGAAGGTGCATATTTTCTTCTTGTTCGCGTAAATAAGAATGTTTGATTTGGTGCCATTGGTAAGTAAGTTATATTGTTCACAAAAAAAGGAGAAAAGATCACGTTTATTCTGTAAACCAAAAGGAGTATGATCAAACAAAATTGCATCGTCCGCATATGCGACCCAGTGCAAACGTAGGCCTCCCAGTTTTGCCGGAAAAATATCAGAGGTGTTCCAAATTAGGTCAAGATCAGCAAGATACAGATTGAAGAGTACTGATGCTAAATTGCATCCTTGATTGACGCCAATTTCAGTGGGTATTGCGTCTGTGAAAAGGCTAGACTGATTAATGCAGACTTTGTAATTTGTTTGATCATGTAAAAAGGCAATGATGGCAACAATGTGTTTAGGGATGCCATAGACCAACGTTTTCTTCCGCAGATACCTCTTTTAACACTGTCAAAGGCAGATGACAGGTCCAATGACGCCATATAAATGGGGCCATGTAGGGACTGATATGAGGAGGCTAAAAGATGGGCTAAGATGGTAGCATTGAGTGTCGTACCCAATGATTTTTGGAAGCCAACCTGATATCGTGACAGAGTGTGGTGAGATGAAATGAACTGATCGAGTTCATTAAGGATCAATATTGCAAACACTTTAGCTGAAACATCACTCAATGCAATGGAGCGAAAGTTAGAAGGGTCATCAATAGGACCATGTCATGTTTTAGTAAGCAAGGCAGTAACCTATCAGATCCAGCTGCCTTTGAAAACTTGAGTTTTTTAATCGGCCCTTGTACATCCTCAACTGACCAGGGTGATTTAGCAGGAATACTGGTGACAAGAAAATGTGCATCATAGGTGACATGACCCTGTGGTAATGCGCACTTGACCTTAAATAATTTTGTCCAAATAACACCTGCATGTGCATGTTCCAATCATCTGCCTTCTCCTGCAATGGACCCATGGACTGTACATCCTCAACAACCCAAAGGTCGTGACTAACCAAAGCTGCGAGATGCCTGCACAAACCTGGATTTAATCGAATAGAGAATACATGTCTATGAGTCTGCACTGAGGTTAAGGCACGGAGTGAATTGAAACACTTAGCTGTGATAGAAATGTTACAACTCAGGATCATATGATCACTCAACCGGGGATTAGAGATGATAATGGAGTCACTGCTGCCTGACAGCAGACGAGACACGGCAATGTAATCTATAGTGGAACTACGTGTTCCTCTCTGGCAAGTTGCAGTCGATCGATGCAACGCAGGAGGGATGATGTAAATGTCCCAGTTCTCCAAAAATGTTACCCAACATAAACCTCTAGTAAGAGATACGTCGACATGTACGCACCTTCGATTCAGTGTAACCCCCTGTAATTAAGGTGGAGTTGAAATACCCTTCAAGGTTTATTTCATAATCACTGTTGCTCACAAGAGCGTCTAAAAATATTAAATTTCGATTTCCGAGTATATTGTTTTGTCGTATAGCAATCGGATTCCAATATAAGGAGACAACTAAAAGGCTAAAGGGAAAGTGGCCGTTAAGGATCACTTCAATGACCAGAATGTCATCCGAGGAGTAAATGCACCTGGAAGTAAATTTCAGACTGTTAAGGATCGATATAGCTAAGCCCCCAGATGGAAGTCCAAGCAGACCACGTTTGGCGTACTGGGTATGCGAGGTGAAACTGTCTAAATAAATATTAGACATAGGGCCTCATTATGACCCAGGCGGAGGACCATGGCGCTAATAGCACCATGTTCCATGCCGGTAACTTACCGACTCCCCCCCATTCCAAGGTTGGCGGGGCGGTAATTCCCCCTTCCTCCATGGCCCTTCCCCATTCCCATTTTTGCCCCATAGGGCTCAATGGGAATGCGGAAGGCGCTAAGTACGGTACTGCAAATTGCGGTACCGTACTTAGCACCAAGGTCCCTTTGCAGGCCCCTACTTTAACGGCTGGTAAAAACCCAAGGTCGGGTCCCGCAAATCGACCTCGTTATCAGGTGCTTAGTGTTTAACGGCGCCGCAGCCTTTTACGGCGCCGTTAAACACTTAGCGCCAGGGTCGTAATGAGGCCCATACACATAGGGCCTCATTACATGGACGGCGGTGGAGCAAGGTGCTATTAGCACCTTGGTCCATGCCGGTAAAATACCGGCACCGCCTTGGTGAAAAGGGGAATTACCGCCCTATTCCAAGGTTGGTGGGGCGGTAATTCCCCCTTCCCCCATTGCCCTTCACCATTCCCATTTTTTCCCCATAGGGCATAATGGGAATGGGGAAGGTGCTAATTACGGCAATGCAAATTGCGGTACCGTAATTAGCTCCCTGGTCCCTTTGCGGGTTGGTTTTTAAAAAGCAGGCGTTAAATTCTCCAACCCGCAAAGGGACCTCGTAGTAAGGCGGTAAGGTTTTACCGGTTCCGGTAAAATACCGGTACCAGTAAACCCTTACCGCCGTCCGTGTAATGAGGCCCATAGGGCCAGGGTAAAATACTGGCACCGCCTTGGCGGAAAGGGGATTTACCGCCCCATTCCAAGGTTGGAGGGGCGGTAAATCCCCCTTCCGCCATTGCCCTTCCCCATTCCCATTTCTGCCCCATAGGCTCTATGGGAATGGGGAAGGCGCTAATTACGACACCGCAATTTTGCGGTGCCGTAATAAGCTCCGAGGTCCCTTAGCGGGTTGGATTTAAGCGCCTGCTAAAAGCAGGCGTTAAATCCCCCAACCCGCAAAGGGACCTCGTAGTAAGGCGATAGGGATTTACCGGTACCAGTATTTTACCGGTAACGGTAAATCCCTAACGCCATCCGTGTAATGAGGCCCATAGTCTCCTTTAAGAGAATAAGAGACTGAGACGTTGAAGAGGATAGCGAGCTATAGCTAGAGACTAGGTTTGAAAATTATCGAAAGAGGCATAGATTATGAGTTTGCAATCATTGGAGATCGATTTAATATACGGTTCCAACCAGGCTAAGCCCTTTATTGCATTAGCAAAAGATTCCAGTTGCCCAAGCATAACAGTATTGAGAGCATTGGGATGCAAGCCAACTGCCCCCAAGTGGCAATATCCTATTTGGGAATTGGCATGAACTCAATAAATGCACGTGTATCTTCCATTGACAAAAATACTTATAATTCAAAGCCGAGTAGTGATAATTCTGTTTGATTATCCCATAACAATTTTGCAATTATTTGGGATTGGAACTTACATAGCATTTGATTGTTATTACATGTCGCAAGCTAGATCCATTCTACGTCTTCCGAGATTAAATTACATACAGATGGAATTTTGTGAAATGATTTCATAAGGAAAGAGGAATTAATTCTTGATTGTCCATTTATGAAGCATCACTAACCCATCCCAAAATAAGCTTCATATCTGCAGACACATCCGCAAAAGTGGAAAATGCATCACAAGAGTAAGAGGTTGTAGTCTTGGGAGTAGAGGCCTGTATATCAACGTTGCTATCCTTATGCGGAACTAGACTTGCTACCTCTTTAGGGGCAATGTTTGTTAAGGTCAGTATAGAGTTTAAATCTAATCAGGCCGCATCAACTGTTGGAATGACAGAGTTTGGGGATGGCAAATCAACGATTCGTGCAGTTGGTTAAGTAGCTGCTGCCTGGAGAGCAACAGCAGTCAATGCCACAGAAATTGAAGCTTGTCAAGTTTGGGATCTGGGAGGAACATCAGACTGCTCAACTACTGTGGCCTTTTTGTTTTGCGTCATCTGAAAAAAGTTGGATAGTTGGGTTTGCATAAGGGGTGCATTAGTTTCTGGACATCTGCCCAGTGTGGCAGGAAATGTCAATTGTGGTGTAGAGTCAATTTGAGAAGAAGACACTTGCACGTGCACAGGTTGTGAAGTTGTTTTAAGAAGAGAAGTATTTTGCTCATGTCTGTCCACCCCTTTCAGTTGAAGCAAGATCTTGCTTTCATCATTAAGCTGATTCAAGTCAATGGCCACATCATCTAGCGAAATGTTACATACATATTTAATGCTCGAATTTTGTCCCTTGATCTTGTTTAACTGCATGTCTGTCGTGTCTTTGTTTTCGAGCCCTCAGTTGTGCTCTTTTGAATTTGCGCTAAAGGCGTGTTTGGTGTGCTGAGGACTGTCCTGCATTGTAGTAAGTTCAGATGTTAAATCCCATCCTCTGACAGCATCCAATTGTTGGTCTAAGAGGTCCATGATGGCCAATGGACTATCTGGAGATTCCTGTATGGGTGTCATTTGGGCAACTGCTGGAGTTGCACTCGCAGCTGCAAACACTGGGGCCCTAGATTTGCCTCAAGTAGGATGTTTTCAATTGCCAAAATTCTGTCATGTTGAAGCTTTGCAACTTCTAAGAGATCAATCTAATGACTCTCTGTAGAGCATGAAAGGTGGCTGGTGTTGCCTTGGACCACCTTGCCATAGGTTCTTGTGTGCCCATTTGATGAGTGAATGGGCTCTTTAGTTTGTGTATACTGGGAAGTTGTAGAGTAACCAGCGACCTGGACATCCGGGGCTAGCTTGCAAGGCATGATGGCTCCTTCTGTGCAGGTTGCATGGAGTAGATGACAGGACTCTTGACCTAGCAAGAAACCTTCCAATTTATTGAGGTTTGCAAGAATGTTTGCAGTGGACACTTTAAGTTCTCTAATCGCATAATGTGTATGCCCGTGGCCCTTGTCCAGTAGATTTAGGATCCAAGTTAAAACAGGGAAATGCTGTACCTTTTAGTTTAGGTCGATGAGAGAATCTTCAAGAGGAAAAAAGGGCATAGAGGATTGTTGATGCTTCGAATGAACATTAGTGGAACCGGTGAAACATCAAAAAAAGAATTCAAACACTGTTTGAAAGGCGCTCCGAAATGAATGTTTATTTCACTTTTGTTGTCAAAGGTTGTCTGTTATCTTCACAGAATCAAAAGAATACTTCACACTTGTTTAGCCCTCAACTCGTGTTTCCCCACTTTGTATTCAGTGGTTCTTCAGGAGGAAGGTTTTACATATATTATGGTCAATGTTTCATTGTGACTTATAGTAATAAGATGGTTGAGTCCCTGTGCATGGATTCAGGATCTTGCTGAAGTTTATGCTTGTTTGCTAGTTAAGGGCAGTCCCTGGATTTCTCCTTGTCTGCGATTGCGCTGGATTGTAGATCAAAGTTGGGAACTGCTCCAGTAGAAATTGGAAGTTGCCTAAAAATGAAGCTCTGAGGGCATTGGGTTGGGCACCAAGTCATCCAAAGATGTATGTATGTATGTATTTAGTTTTTATATAGCGCCGATAGCCCGCAGGCATCAGATGGAGAGCTTGCCTTCATTGGTGCGGGGTTGGAGCAATTTAATGGATACTCGCACATTGGATTGGAGGGCTCAGCTTGGTGTGTAGTATCGTATTTGTGAAAATGTATTTGCTCAGGATGTGCGGAAGAGTTAGAGTTGAAGGATCCAACGATAGGCAAACTTGCTTATCAAGTTCGGCCATTACCACTGGGGCAAGCATTGAAATATCGGAAATGGATGCCAAAAAGCCTTCTTGTGAATTGCTTAGAAAGGAATTGTCTTTTTTGATACATTTGAAGAGCTTTCCACAGTGGTTGAAATAACATCATTAATTTCTTTTAATGAGAAAATGTTTTTTTCACTTACAGGGATCGCCACCACATGAACAAGAGCTTTCATTGACATAGAGCTCGATGTTCTGTCATTTGAGAGCATAACCCCAGTAGTATGAGCGACTTTAGTAACATGTAAATCCTCGCCAGAATCATGTACGTCTAGGTCAGGTATATTGAGACTGGCATGAAGTGGCAGAGGAAAATGGGGTAAATTTGGAGTAGGGTCAAGGAGACGTTTGCCGCTCCTAAGAATTCTGTCCATATTGACACTCTTGCAAATCGAGAGATACCTATACACTTATGATTGCGTGCATCAAATATGCGATATGCGTTGCCTAGTGAAAGTCCAAAGAGCAGACGATTGTATAAACAGCAGGTGGTGAAGATATGGTGCAAAAGAAGGTTAATACACCATGGGGCACACAGTCAAGCAACAAGAGACACACACAAATTGCATATCATGGGCACACGATCACAAAGCAACTTTGAGCAGAAGAGAGAAACAAGCAGCACGTAACCCCCAGATAACAACGTATACTGGTACCAAAGGCTCCAGAGATAGAGGAACTGGGGATAGTGGCCAGTCACTCTACTTAAATAGATTCAGTAACTACTCGATTATGAATGCAAGTCATGAGAATAGTCGACAGTAGACGTGAAATTGCTAAGGAAGAAAATAAAAAAACGCTCGAGGGTCACCTATATCGATAAGAATGCCAAAGGACAATTCCTGAAAAGCCCATGCGGCAGGAGTGAATAGCAAAGTAGCCACAAGCCACCCAGAGCTCAAACAGGCTCCAACAGGCATTTGCAGGGCACTTCCAGGGCACGCGCGCAGGGGCACGTGCCCGTGCCAAATATAGCAAGTGTGACATGCAAGGGAGGCGGGTGCAATTTCGTATCATTACAAGAAATGAAATGAAAACTATGAATACAAGCACTATTGGAGTCCAGCACTATTAGAGTCTGAGTCCAGAATATCGTGTCAAGCAGTATTATGTGTGCTGTAGAAAACGCACTGTGACTTGCAGCAACGACGACTCGTGGAAAAAGGTAGAGATGACACAGCTCCTTCCAAACTAACGCAGGCTGCACCCAGACTCCACACAGGCTCCAACAGGCACTTGCCGGGCACTTCTAGGGTGCGCACGCAGGGTGCGTGCCTGTGCCAAATATAGCAAGTGTGACATGCAATGGGGGCGGGGCCAATGTGACACTGCAAGAAATTAAATGAAGAATATGAATACCAGCACAGTTAGACTCCAGCATTATTAGAGTCCAAGTCCAGAATATTGTGGCAAGCAGTATTATGTGTGCTGTAGAAAACGACCTGTGACTTGCGGCAACGACGACTCGTGGAAAGAGGTAGAGATGACACAGCTCCTTCTAAACTAACGCAGGCTCCACGCAGTCTCACACAGGCTCCAACACTTGCGCGGCACTTCCGGGGCATGCCAGGATCCATGATGCAGCCAGGATCCATGATAGTAGGTGGGAAGTGTCTCCTTGTGTGAAATATATGTGACAGGGCAGATGGACGGGCTACTCCATGTTCAGACTGGGTCCCCAGAGCAGTTGGGGACCAATGGGCCTGACCACAGAGGTTAAGAGTTTGCAAGCCCAGCAGCAGTGGGCCCAGGTGGGAGCCAGGGTCCTTTGGGGGTACTAGGGAAGTGCTACTGGGGCTGGCTCAGGCAGTCAGGGACACCAGGCCTCTCCAGAGGGCATGGCTCAAAGGTGTCCTAGCCAAAGCCCTGGGTGTCCATGAGTGCTGTCCCAGCCATTGTGCACCAGCCTTTGATGCAGTTTAGCAGCCACATTACACAGCTGTGTTCCTCAGGGTGGCCCAGCCCAATGTGGTGGGCAAGGTTCAAAGTCATTGAGGTCAGGGCCCCAGACAGCCAGGGCTGCAACCCCACACTTGGGTGCTGCTGGGTCAACCATTGCTGTCATGTTTCCTGGTTCCATGCAGGACACCTCAAGGCTGTCTAGTTGTTTTTGATGCATGCACTGCATGTCTAGGCAACCTGACACAGTGATTTTGCCGGCCCTGATGACTATGGGAGGCAGGTGAGTCATTTCTTGCACTCGTTGCATGGCACTCAGGGGAGCACATGGCATCGTGGTTTTGTGGGTAGGGATGTGGTCGTGTGTGGTGTTTTCAAGTTCATTGGCCTGAGTTGAGCAGGTCCAGCTGCGATGGTGCGGAGGTTGACATGATGAAAATGGGAGACTGGTGAGTCATTTTCTGCACTTGTTACATGGCACTTGGGGTGCACAGGGTGTGTTATTGGTTGCAAGGATGTATAACCTGCTCTGACCTTGTGTTTTCTTTTGTTGCGGAGCATTCAGCAAGGGTAGATGGCTGCTGCTGAACAAGGTCACAGGGTTCTGGAATGCCACCACACCACACCTCATGCAGCCTGTGTTGGTTTGGGACCCTCTGGAGAAGTACATTGCTATGTGACTGAGGACAGCTGGAGCAGGCTCTCAAGGGCAGAGGCTGCAACATGACAGGGACATTCTCCTTCAATGCAACTTACACTTTTGTCTGTCTTATATGGCGTATTGTTTTGTGGCCTGTATTATTTGGCAGAGAATGGAGTAGCCACTCCACATGTATCTTAGGGTGGGACATGTCTAGGGTGGGGGAATCAGTCCTCCCAGGCATTAAATGCTATGTCTTTCTACTTCTTTGATGTCCTGGGTGTTAGTCTTAGCAGTGCACGGTGGTGGTGCGAGTTATGGTTGTTTAGCTTACCATAACTGGTGAATTTCAGGGGTTTTCCAATTTTACTTGTAACCATGACGTCCTTTTAACAATGTTTCTTTTACTGAATTTCATAGGTTTTTATTAGTGCAACTTAACCATAACGTCCCTTTAACAATGTGTTTTCAGTGAAAAAAAAACAAAACAAAAAAAATATATATATATTCAAAAAAAGACAATAACCTGATCCGGGGTGGAACCAGGAAAAAATGAACGGGATGTACTCCCAAGAATAGCAGAGAAAGCCCAGATAACTGTCTGCAAAGAGACAGGAACACCAAAGCGAGTCCAGACCGACAAATCCTTTTATTCTTTAGTAAGTCAGCATTGCAAGGAAAAAGACAAGAAACGATGCGTTTCGCGGTGCACACCATCTTCTCACATGCAATGAACAGCGTAATTGCTAAAATCTAATAACATGTTCAAATCACATTACATTTCATTAAAAGAGTTCGCATTTTCGCAGACAGTGTGGAAGATTCGACAAGCGGTTTAGCATGGAGAAATATTTATGCTTAGTGCAAAAAGTTTCCCTTGGTAAATTGCCACTTTATTTTTAAGCATGCGTTAGCAATCTGTGCATACCATTAATGCCAGCATTTTACTGTATTACTGCTTATTTCAGATTATGTATGCAAAAGAAACGCTGTACTGTGCTGCCGACACAATTAATTCCCATAAGCATGGCCTTTATTTATATACACATAGCAAAATTGCTGGCCTCGCTTATGTGGAAGTGTCCAAGGACTGAGAAAAGCATCAGTAAATAAAAGTGCATAGTGCCAGTGCAAAACTGCGCTGTAAAGAATCTGACTAGTGCAAATATGCAAAGCAGCATCTAACTGGAATTTATTACTCCCAGTTAAGTATTTCCAAGTGGGTAAAGTGCTTAGTGCCTATAAACTTCACTTGTAAACATTATGCCTTGTGCAAATCAGCAAAAAAAGTAATAACTGTATGCATCTGATGCTAACACAAGAACCAGTACTGTAAGGACTAAGATATTAGGTAGTGTGATCTTACTTTAGTCTCTAGTCTACTAGAATCTCGCATACATGTATGATCCTTACAGTATGGTACCGCGTGCCCAGTCCTTAAAAAATATAAAGATAGCAGCTTGCTAAAATGAACAGTACTGGGGCATAACGTTGATATCTAATCCATGCAGAGAAAACCTGCCAATGTTAAGGAGTCTAAAGGAGTAATCATTAGAAAGGAGAGAGACTGTTGTAGATATCCTAATGTGTTTAGTCTTTGTACACTCCCAGAGGAACACAATTAGAATATAAAATATGAGAGAAAAAGATGTTTCTCAAATTCTAAAAAGCTATACTAACTAATATCCAAGCATATGACAGGGGTATAACAGGAATGTCAATATAAGGTAATCACTATAAACCAACCTAATATGTAAACCATAAAGGTATCCCCTGTGCATAAACTATGCAAGGACAAGCAAACTAACAGACCATAAAAAAACCTGTACAACCAAAGGCAACCAAAGGCAGTTAGAGAGTTAACCTTGGAAAGAGAAAAAGGAGAGAAGAAAATAATAGAGAAAACAGATAATTCAACAATAAAGTTTCATAACAAAAGCCTCATGCAGTGCAAAATGGCGATTTCAAATATAAGACCTAACATTCGGCAATACTATAAACAATATTGGCAAGATGTAACCTGGATATGGATGAGAAAAGCCAGACAGTAAAATGCATCTCATAAAGGTGAAGACCATCTACATTACAAAAATGATCATGGTAATGATCTTGTCCACCATTATTAGGTCCCTTAAAAGGTGTAGAGTTCTTCATCTAGATTATGACCTCTTGGTTTTTTCATTTCTAGATCCAGGATGCATTTAGTTTCCAATTGCCAATTCTCTGTTCCCACCCCTTGGGTGTTGGCTATTGTGTGTATTCCGAAAAATGTAAAGCAATCTAACTTTCCATTATGTACTTGTTTAAAATGCACAGCCATGGGGTACGTTGGATCCACGTGTTTAATGGTCCAGATATGCTGGAGCATACGCAACTTCAATCTTCCTATGGTGCTCCCAACATACCACAGAGGGACAGACGAGCACGTAAACCATGTACTCGGTGTCACAAGTGATTCATGATTTTATTGAGATGCTCCTGGACAAAATGCGGTGTTCATAATGTGAGACATCTCTGGCATACTGGCAGGCCTTGCATTTCCTGCACTTGAAAAAGCCTTCAGTTGGTGTGTGAAGCCAAGTTAGGCCAGTGGATCGGGTCAGAGAACTCATAAAGCTAGAGACCAGATTGTCTTTTAGGGAGGTGGAACGTCAGAATGTGGTGTTCATCCTATCTCCCAAGAACCCTCTCAAATGTTCATCCAGCTGTAAGACATGCCAGTGTTTCCGCATGATCTGCTGTATGTGCTGGGAAGACTTGCCATAAGTGAGAATGAGTCGAGTCTCACTATTACATATATCTTATGGTGGCAAAACGTTAGTTATTAAAAGTGAGGAGCGATCCTGGTCCCTAGCTTTATGATATGCTCATTCAAGTATCCTTTTAGGATATCCATGCTGTTTAAATTTCAAGGCCATTTGTGCACATTCTGCATGAAATGTCTCCAACTTTGAACAATTTCTTCTGATGCGAATAAATTCACCATATGGTATACTCCATTTAAGGGCAGTAGGATGATTGCTTTTGGCGTGGAGCTGTATATTCGAACTTGTTGGCTTCCTATATAGTTCTGTGACAAGTTCATCCTGAGCCACCTTAACAAGTATATCCAGATAATAAATAGCAGTCTTGTTGTGGCTCTCTGTAAACTGGAGATTTAATTCATTGGTATTCAATTTCTGGACAAAGTCCAGCCATTCAGAGCTTGTTCCGTCCCAAATGATGAATAAATCATCTATATACCGCAGCCAGAGTATTATTTTAGCTGTGTAGCAATTGTTCTCTGTTCTCCAAACAACAAACTTTTCACACCAGCCCATAAACAAGTTAGTGTAAGAAGGAGCAAACGTAGTCCCAATAGCTGTATCTTGAAGCTGTACATAGAATTCTTTGTTAAACGAGAAACAATTGTTTGTCAGACAAAGATGATCATATCCAATATCATTTTACTGTGTGATAAAAAGTTCATGGACCCTGTGTGAAGAAAATATTCACACGCCCGCAGGCCATCATTATGTTTAATGGAGATATAAAGGGATACCACATCTAGGGTACTGAGCAAGTATGTAGGTTCCCAAGTGATGCCATCAATTTTATTCAAAAAGTCTTTCGTGTCTCTCAGATAAGATGGAAGTGTAGTCACAAAGGACACCGAGGTCTCATCTACAAATTTCGAGGTATTCTCATACAGAGCCCCACAAAGTGTCACAATGAGTCGTCCCAGAGGTTTCCTCATACTCTTGTGCACTTTGGGCAAAAAGTAGATGGTGGGCATTACTGGGAACTTCGGATGTAGGTACTTGCACATATCATCCTGGGGTAGCCCTTTGTCTTTATATGTATTAAGCAAGTCAAAATGTTTCGTATTCATACCTGCAGTAGGATCTTCTTCCACTTTTGTATAGCAGGAATGATCAGTAAGTTGTCTTGCCGCCTCCTTGATGTAATCCGCACGGTTCATCACAACAATGTTGGTCCCCTTGTCTGAAGGTTCAATGATGCAATCTGGTAAAGTGCTGAGATGTTTCAAAACATTCTGTTCTTGACGGGTAAGATCCCCATGGAAACTGTCTTTGGTCTTCCTGATTTTTTTCAGGTCATAGATCACTAAGTCCTGGAATGCTTCTATGTGTCCTCCCGGATTAAACATGGGTTTGAATCTGGATTTGCACCTGAGTTCACTGGTGCCTGGCCAGTCTGTATGTATATTCATGGAATTCCAGTCTAGATCTCTAATATCATCAGATCCTGCACTGTCTGATCCCAGGCTTATGAAATTTCCAAATGTTTCCATGTCCTCATCAGTAACAGGAGTGCACCCTTCTGATGCTTCTTAAACAGGTTGCTTGGACGGATTAATAGAAAAAAACTTTTTTAGTCTGACTTTTCACATGTATTTATCAAAATCTATGCGAGTTTCGGTATAGTTATAGTAACTTGTAGGGCAGAAGGTGAGGCCATGTGTTAATACTTTCAGGTAGTCATTGGAAAGATGATACGAGGAGAGGTTAATAATGGACTTATCTTGTGGCTCCATAATAGTCTCTATAATGTTTTGGTTCCATTTACATATATAAATATATATATATATATATATACATATACATATATTACACGGCCACGGTAGTGGCCATGTAGTCATGGTTAAGTTGCTGTTTCCATAGGAAGAGCACTTTTTGGGTGGCTTATAACTTTGCTCTCCCTGGACGGGTCCTCACCAAACTTTGCAAAAAATGTAGTTGGGACACTCTGAATTTCTTTTGCAAAGTTTGGTGAGTATTCGTCCAGGGGGGGAAAAGTTATAGGGGGGTTCCCAAAACTTTTTATTTTCCCATAGACTGAATGGGAAAAAACTTTGCGCACGGCTACAGCCCGAACCGCTGGACGGATTTACACCAAATTTGCGGCAGGAGCGGCGGCCTGGTCCCAAAAGCGTGCTTTTGTAAATTTGGTGTAAATCTGTCCAGTAGTTTTTTTAAAAATGACCAAAATGTAAGGCAAAAAAATTAGTGATATCTGCGTTCGTTTCGTGGACGGACTTCCCTATTCGCTCCGCGGACAGCACCCCGATTGGCCCATGGGCTTGCGTCATGTGCGCGGACATGCAACGTGTTCGCTGATTGGACGGCGTGGAGCGTGAAGCGTGTCAGATTTTTCGGTAGCGCCCGCCATATTGAATTCACGGACGTCCCCGGACAGCGCGGTGAAACTTTGTTCAAAATGTGTATTTTGTAGAGTGTGTTGGTGTGTAGGAGTGTTTGGGGAGGGTGGGAGTGTATGAGATAGGATGAAAGTTGTATTTTTTATGTGTTAGACGTTCTTTTTGTGTTCGATTTGTTTGCGGCCATCACAGCTGTTCTGAAATGTTCTAAATAAACTGACTAGGGGGTGTTCTAAGGAGTCAATATGTGTCCGTTTTGTTCGCAAGCAAAGTGAAACTGTTCTAAGAACACTCGTGGTGTCCGGGGAGTGTTCGTAGGGGGTGTCCTGAGGACGCTGTCCGTATTGTTCTCTGTCAAGTTGAATGTGTCCTAAGAACACTCACAGTGTCCTGAAATGTTCGCAAATAAACAAAATGGGGGTGTTCTGAAGACGCTTCTAAGAACACTCGCGGTGTCCGGGGAGTGTTCGTAGGGGTGTCCTGAGGACGCTGTCCGTATTGTTCTCTGTCAAGTTGAATGTGTCCTAAGAACACTCACGGTGTACTGAAATGTTCGCAAATAAACAAGATGGTGGTGTTCTGAAGACGCTTCTAAGAACACGCGCGGTGTCCGGGGAGTGTTCGTAGGGGGTGTCCTGAGGACACTGTCCGTATTGTTCTCTGTCAAGTTGAATGTGTCCTAAGAACACTTGCGGTGTCCTGAAATGTTCGCAAATAAACAAAATGGGGGTGTTCTGAAGACGCTTCTAAGAACACTCGCGGTGTCCGGGCAGTGTTCGTAGGGGGTGTCCTGAGGACGCTGTCCGTATTGTTCTCTGTCAAGTTGAATGTGTCCTAAGAACACTCACAGTGTCCTGAAATGTTCGCAAATAAACAAAATGGGGGTGTTCTGAAGACGCTTCTAAGAACACTCACGGTGTCCGGGGAGTGTTCGTAGGGGGTGTCCTGAGGACGCTGTCCGTATTGTTCTCTGTCAAGTTGAATGTGTCCTAAGAACACTCACGGTGTACTGAAATGTTCGCAAATAAACAAGATGGTGGTGTTCTGAAGACGCTTCTAAGAACACTCGCGGTGTCCGGGGAGTGTTCGTAGGGGGTGTCCTGAGGACACTGTCCGTATTGTTCTCTGTCAAGTTGAATGTGTCCTAAGAACACTTGCGGTGTCCTGAAATGTTCGCAAATAAACAAAATGGGGGTGTTCTGAAGACGCTTCTAAGAACACTCGCGGTGTCCGGGGAGTGTTCGTAGGGGGTGTCCTGAGGACGCTGTCCGTATTGTTCTTTGTCAAGTTGAATCTGTCCTAAGAACACTCGCGGTGTCCTGAAATGTTCGCAAATAAACAAGATGGTGGTGTTCTGAAGACGCCTCTAAGAACACTCCCGGTGTCCGGGGAGTGTTCGTAAGGGGTGTCCTGAGGACGCTGTCCGTATTGTTCTTTGTCAAGTTGAATGTGTCCTAAGAACACTCGCGGTGTCCTGAAATGTTCGCAAATTGTAACGCTCACCTGATTCTTGCAGAGGCGCCGGTCTTGACTGGGCGACTACCGTATCTTCAAAAGTGATGTGTAGCACCCGGTTGGCTCTTTGGGCTGGACCTCTGTGCACTGTATGCCTGACTCGAAGAGTAAGATGTCTGCAGATAGAAAATATGGGATTAATGAACTGGGGTTTATTGGGGTGTCCCTATCTCTTTCCTTTTCTCCTCTCCTGTAGAACCCCAAAGGTTAACGCTCTCACCTTAGGTAAGTGAACGCCGAGCTCTCCATATGCCTCGGGCAGGGTGCTGTAACCAGTTTCTTCACTGGATGGGTAGCGCAGGCCTCTTGACTTCAGAGGACTGCTGTCCGTCGTTTACTTCACGAACAGTGAGTTCCGAGTATTTCAAATGTCTTTAAAAGTCTTTTGTAATGCTGTCTCTTATTTTGCAGGTTTCCGGCGATGGCGGTTGACTGGCTGAAGTGAGTTGAGGATGGACCCGTATGCGGAATAGAAGCGCCTGGAAGCGCGTAAGTAAGCGCTTGTTGCTTGCTTCACGATGCGCACTAACTGTCCTTTTATTTTGCAGGTACCAGTTCGGAGCTGCTGAAGGATGCCGGAATGCCCACTGAGTTCGGCGTGGATGGAGTAATGGCACGTGAGTATTTAACGTTACCCAATGTCTTTAAGCGCACCTTCTTTTGTCTTACAGATGCGGGATGCAGCGCCAAAGGCCTCCGGAGCGTGCGAAGAGTTGGTAAGCTTTTGTCTTTCAGATGCCGGAATGCAGTGCGATGACCTCCGGAGCGCGTGAAGAGTAGGTAAGCCTTTGTCTTTCAGATGCAGGAATGCTGCGCGAGGCGTTGATGACAGCCGATGGACCAGGTAAGAGATGCGCTGTCACTGAAGACCGTAGTGCTAACCTGTTCTTTCTTGTCTTTATAGATGTTGCTGAAGACTGGATTCAGGATGGTAAGCCTTTTTCCTTTAGGCCCAGGATCAGATGCAGAAGACACGATGAGCGTTCTGCTGCAGAGGATGGAGAATAACGCAAAGCAAGATTCATCCATCGGGTGTGGTTTAAATAGCCTCCTGTAGTGCTTAGGTGTCTCCTTCCACAGCCACGCCTAGGTAAGAAAAGAGTTCCTGCTTTCCAGAAGAGTTCCAGTGTTCTGAACCTAGGGAGTGGCTCCTGCCCCACCCAACAGGAAAAGTAGTCCCAAACAGAAGAGGATCAGGGGTACAACTGGCAGGTAAGTAAGCAGCATGGTCTGCTGCAGGTAAGTCCACCCAAGCATTATGAGCCCGGCGCTTGCAGCGCTGGGACTGGGCATATTTATGAGCCTGGCACCACTGGCGCCAGGACAGGGTCCAATAGGTCCCAATTGGGACTGGCTGGCACTCGGAACCTGGGTTATGGGTCTGCTTCCAAGGGAGTTGGGTAAGTCCTGGCCTTTTGGAAGCAGAGATCATGACAGTACCCCCCCTCAAGGCCCCTCCCAAACCGGGCTTCCCCGGGGGTTTTGGCTTGTCAGGAAATGTTTGATGAAATCTTTTGATTAGACGAGGAGCGTGGACATATTCTGCAGGTTCCCAGGATCTTTCTTGAGGGCCGTAGCCTTTCCAGTCAATTAGGTAAAATAGCTTAGATTTGGAGATCTTGGAGTCCAGGATGCTTTTGACTTCAAACTCGAGTTCTCCATCAACTAGGATAGGTTTTGGGGATTTAGTTAGTCGGGTTTGAGGTTGCACGGGTTTTAAAAGAGAGACGTGGAAGACCGGATGTATCTTCATGTGAGGGGGCAAGTCCAACTTGACCGCTACTGGGTTTACTATGGTAGTGATGGAATAGGGACCAAGGTATCTTGGGTTGAATGTGCGTGGTCCTTTTAGAGGTAGATATTTGGTGGATAACCAGACTTGATCTCCTACTTGATATTGGGGGGCTTCCTTCCGATGTTGATCTGCTCCTTTCTTGTATTGTTCCTTAGCCCTTTGAAGGTGAGAAACGGCTTCCTTAAAAGCTTGGGTGATTGTAGAGTGCAGGTAGTCTACTGCTGCTGTTCCAAGATCTTGGGGTGGATCCAACTCTGAGGTTCGAGGGTGACAGCCGTATAAAAGAAAAAACGGGGTTTTCCCAGTTCCTGAGTGGACAGAGTTGTTGTAGGCATATTCGGCTATCCAAAGGATATCTTTCCAAGTTTTTTCAGTTTGTTGCAGCATGCAGCGTAAATACTGTTCCAGAGTTTGATTGGTCCTCTCGGTTTGTCCGTCGGTTTGAAGGTGGTGACTGGTCGATAATCTCACATCAATTTGAGCCGACCGACAACAACTTCGCCAAAAATGAGAAATAAATTGACTACCTCGATCCGAAATTAGCACTGAAGGAAAACCGTGCAGTCG
This sequence comes from Ambystoma mexicanum, assembly GCF_040938575.1. Classification (NCBI taxonomy): domain Eukaryota; kingdom Metazoa; phylum Chordata; class Amphibia; order Caudata; family Ambystomatidae; genus Ambystoma; species Ambystoma mexicanum. The sequence goes on along the minus strand of NC_090937.1, from coordinate 1,128,218,724 downwards.
GACGATGTTTTCGAGAAATTCTCGGGCCAGAGTTGTTGCTGTTGGCAAGCCTTTGAGTGGAATGAAATGTGCCATCTTGGAGAATAAGTCCACAATTACCAGGATCGTATTGTATCCGGAGCATGGAGGTAGGTCGGTGATGAAGTCCATAGAAAGCGTATGCCAAGGGCGAGGTGGGATGTCAATAGGGCGTAAGAGGCCGGCTGGTCTTTCCTTTTGACTCTTGTTTTGGGCGCATACTCCACAGGACATTATAAAGTCTCTGATATCTTTTTTCCAAGACGGCAACCAGTAGTAGCGCTTGATCTTTTCTGAGGTTTTGGCCATACCGGGATGTCCTTCCATTAGAGACTCGTGATAACAAGAGATCACCTTTTTCTGTAAATCTGTGCTGGGCAGGTATAATCGTTCTTGGAAATACAATAAGTTGTCCTTTACTGCAAAGTCCTTTCCCTGCAGATGCCAATTCTGTATTTCTGCTGGAGTTATAAGTTGCCTGGTTTTATCCTTAATTTCCTCTATGGATTGTGTGGTTATTACACCCAGAATTCTTTGTTCGGGAATGATAGGTACAGGTTTAGGGTTGGTCAAGTGTTCCTCCACTCCCATCCGAGAAAGGGCATCAGCTTTACCATTTTTTGTACCAGGTCGATAGGTAATTATGAAGTCAAACTCGGCAAAGAATAGTGCCCAACGGAGTTGTCTAGAGGATTGGGCTTTTGCGGTTTTCAAATATTGCAGGTTTCGGGGATCCGTAATCACAGTAACGGTGTGTCGGGCCCCCAGAAGATAATGCCGCCAAGCCTTAAAGGCAGACTTGATAGCCAGAAGTTCCTTATCAGAAATAGTGTAATTGATCTGAGGAGGCGAGAATTTGCGAGACCAGAATGCCACGGGATGTAACTGATTGGTTACTGGGTCCTTCTGTGATAGAACTGCCCCCATGGCAAGGCTCGAAGCATCAGTTTCAACGATGTAGGGGAGTTCGGGGCGAGGATGTTTTAGAATTGGTGCAGAGATAAATTTTGTCTTCAAATTCTGGAAAGCTTGTTCCGCCTCGGTAGACCATTCAAAACGTTTGTTTTTCTTTAACAAGGCGGTGATGGGCTGGACTATTCGAGAGAATTCGGGGATAAACCTGCGGTAAAAGTTGGCGAAGCCTAACATGCTTTGAACCCCTTTTACGGAGGATGGTGATGGCCATTTGAGAATTGTCTCGACCTTCCTTGAATCCATACGCACTCCGCTAGGTGATAATATGAATCCCAAGAATTCAACTTCAGTCACGTTGAAAACACATTTTTCCAACTTAGCGAAAAGTCTGTGTTGACGCAACCTCTCGAGGACCATTTTCACATGTTTCCGATGTTCAGATTCCGATGAAGAATAAACGAGGATGTCGTCAATGTAAATGACAACACATACATCTATGAGTTCTCTGAGGACATCGTTCATAAAATATTGAAAGGCGGCCGGGGCATTGCAAAGTCCGAAGGGCATGACCTGATATTCAAATAGCCCATACTTGGTGCGGAAGGCCGTCTTCCATTCATCGCCCTCTTTTACTCGTACCAAGTGGTAGGCTCCTCTAAGATCCTGCTTTGTATATATGCATGCTCTTCTGACTTGGTCCAGGAGTTCAGGGATTAAAGGTAACGGATATCTATTCTTAACGGTGATCTGGTTCAGGGCGCGGTAATCTATACAAGTTCTAAGGTCCCCTTCTTTTTTTGGAACGAAGAACAAAGCTGAAGAAGCAGGGGACTTAGAAGGACGAATAAACCCATTCGCTAGGTATTGATCCAGGTATTGTCGGAGGTGAAGTTTCTCAGGCTCGGTGAGGACATAAATTCTGCTACACAGAGGAGTAGATCCAGGTATCAGGTCTATCTGGCAGTCATAGGACCTGTGAGGAGGTAGAGAGTTAGCCTGATCCTTCCGGAAAACATCTTGGAATTCTAGGTATTCAGGAGGTAACTGGGGAGTCTCCGAAGAAATTGCTGCTAGAGCAACACCAGGTGGAGGGTGACAAGTAGAGACACATTCTGGGAACTGAACCGTTCTTGCTCGCCAATCGATCCGAGGATTGTGTTTCTCTAACCAAGGTATCCCTAGAATAATCTGGAACTGAGGGGCCTTGATCACATCGAACACGATCTTCTCATGGTGTCCATCTTGACTTACTAGCGTCACTTCTTGAGTGGTATGCGTTACTGGTCCGGAGGCTATCTCCGTACCATCCACCGTAGTAATGACGTCCTTTACAGCCTTGGGACAAAGAGTTAGATTCATCCTCAAAACCATTTCACGATCCACATAATTGCCGATGGCACCGCTGTCGACGTAAGCTTCAATCGCATGTAATCGATCCGGATGATCAGGGCTAATGAGGACCATAGGTATCACGAAATGCGAGGTCACGGAACTGGTTTTAACGCTCGGCAAGAGGACCTCTATTCTTGTCGGGCGAGGTTGTTTCCCTGCTCAGAGTTTGTGACCTTGGTAACTGCAGCTCCTACCGCCTTCTTGGCTGGTTTCACCGGACAGTCTCGAAGAAAGTGCCCTGAGTTTCCGCAATAGAGGCATAATTGCAACTGTTTTCTCCTTTCCCGGTCCTTTTGTGTTAGTGGTCCTTTCAGGCCCCCTATTTGCATGGGTTCCCCGGAGTCTACTCCTTTGGAAGGAGTTGGTGGTTTGGAAAATACTCAAGCATCAAACTTGGAACGATCGGCCTTCCTGTTCTGCAGTCTGTGATCTATTTGAACGACTAAGTGTATATAGTCCGAACAGTCTTGTGGGGGATTCACTACTTGGGCTAAAACGTCTTTGAGCTCTCCACGTAGACCTCTATAAAACAGCGTAATCCTTTTGTCCTCAGGCCATTGAGTTTCCACTATTAGTCTGTTGAAAGATGCAATATAAGCCAAAAGGTCTTGATTACCCTGTCGCAACGAAAGAAGCTCATTGTCCAAGGCCTGCCCCTGTGAATGTCTTGCGAACAGTTTTTCCATACAAAGCTGAAAGGCTTGAAAATCATGGAGAACCGGATCATCTTGATTAACTAGAGGGATCGACCAGTCTGCCGCATTGCCACTAAGGTACGAAAGCACAAAAGCTACTTTAGCTTGATCAGTTGGAAAGGCTGCTGGCCGGCATAAAAAATGCAACCGCCACTGATTGATAAATACTGCAAACCTCTTTGGGTCACCAGAAAATCGTTCGGGCGGAGCCAGAGGTACATTCCCAGGTAGGTTGATCTGCACTGGATTCATAGGGGATGTTGAAGGAAGATTTGCCCCTGATGCGGGTAACGGGGTCTGTCCGGCTTGTGACTGTAGCAATTGTCTAGCAAGATCGTCTGTTCGCTCCTTGGAAATATTTAGTTCCCTTCTTAGAGCATTCGTTTCCTGACGAGCTGCATGCACTTCTGCCCTTAGTTCCCCAAGTAACCAGGCTAGGTGGTCGGTATCCGAGGTTTCCATAGCGCCTGGGCAAGAGTTTTGCGGTTGGCTTTGCGTTCTGTAACGCTCACCTGATTCTCGCAGAGGCGCCGGTCTTGACTGGGCGACTACCGTATCTTCAAAAGTGATGTGTAGCACCCGGTTGGCTCTTTGGGCTGGACCTCTGTGCACTGTATGCCTGACTCGAAGAGTAAGATGTCTGCAGATAGAAAATATGGGATTAATGAACTGGGGTTATTGGGGTGTCCCTATCTCTTTCCTTTTCTCCTCTCCTGTAGAACCCCAAAGGTTAACGCTCTCACCTTAGGTAAGTGAACGCCGAGCTCTCCATCTGCCTCGGGGCAGGGTGCTGTAACCAGTTTCTTCACTGGATAGGTAGCGCAGGCCTCTTGACTTCAGAGGACTGCTGTCAGTCGTTTACTTCACGAACGGTGAGTTACGAGTATTTCAAATGTCTTTAAAAGTCTTTTGTAATGCTGTCTCTTATTTTGCAGGGTTCCGGCGATGGCGGTTGACTGGCTGAAGTGAGTTGAGGATGGACCCGTATGCGGAATAGAAGCGCCTGGAAGCACGTAAGTAAGCGCTTGTTGCTTGCTTCACGATGCGCACTAACTGTCCTTTTATTTTGCAGGTACCAGTTCGGAGCTGCTGAAGGATGCCGGAATGCCCACTAAGTTCGGCGTGGATGGAGTAATGGCATGTGAGTATTTAACGTTACCCAATGTCTTTAAACGCACCTTCTTTTGTCTTACAGATGCGGGATGCAGCGCCGAAGGCCTCCGGAGCGTGCAAAGAGTTGGTAAGCTTTTGTCTTTCAGATGCCGGAATGCAGTGCGATGACCTCCGGAGCGCGTGAAGAGTAGGTAAGCCTTTGTCTTTCAGATGCAGGAATGCTGCGCGAGGCGTTGATGACAGCTGATGGAACAGGTAAGAGATGCGCTGTCACTGAAGACCGTAGTGCTAACCTGTTCTTTCTTGTCTTTATAGATGTTGCTGAAGACTGGATTCAGGATGGTATGCCTTTTTCCTTTAGGCCCAGGATCAGATGCAGAAGACACGATGAGCGTTCTGCTGCAGAGGATGCAGAATAACGCAAAGCAAGATTCATCCATCGGGTGTGGTTTAAATAGCCTCCTGTAGTGCTTAGGTGTCTCCTTCCACAGCCACGCCTAGGTAAGAAAAGAGTTCCTGCTTATCAAAAGAGTTCCAGTGTTCTGAATCCAGGGAGTGGCTCCTGCCCCACCCAACAGGAAAAGTAGTCCCAAACAGAAGAGGATCAGGGGTTCAACTGGCAGGTAAGTAAGCAGCATGGTCTGCTGCAGGTAAGTCCACCCAAGCATTATGAGCCCGGCGCTTGCAGCGCTGGGACTGGGCATATTTATGAGCCTGGCGCCACTGGCGCCAGGACAGGGTCCAATAGGTCCCAATTGGGACTGGCTGGCACTCGGAACCTGGGTTATGGGTCTGCTTCCAAGATTGTTGGGTAAGTCCTGGCCTTTTGGAAGCAGAGATCATGACACAAATAAACAAGATGGTGCTGTTCTGAAGACGCTTCTAAGAACACTCCCGGTGTCCTGGAATGTTCATAGGGGGTGTCCTTAGGACGCTGTCCGTATTGTTCGTTGTTAAGTTGAAAGTGTTCTAAGAACTATCGCGTTGTTCTGAAATGTTCGTAGGGGGTGTCCTGAAAACGGTGTCCGTATTGTTCGCTGGCAAGTACAAAGTGTTCTAAGAACACTCACATTGTTCGCGGACATTAAAAGTTTCCCATAGATCATAGTTGAAATGTTTGACTCTATGGATGTGATATGCTGCAGTGGTTGTTGCCAGGGCATAGAGTCTTGGGTGCATGGCCATTTGGCCATGCACCCAAGATTGTATGCCCTGGCAACAACCACAGCAGCATATCACATTCATATTTGCTTATAACTTTGGGTGTAAAACAAATGTATAAGGTACAAAGGTATTAGATACTATGGATGTGATATGGTGCTATGGTTGTCCTTATTATTATATACTTACTGTTTGGTCTAGTAATGGGAGTCCATGTTTTTCTTCTTCATTTCTGTGATAAAAGAAAATAGCATGTTAGTATTAGTATTTTGTAATGACTTATTACATTGTATAAGCAATATACTTTTATTATTTTTCGGCCCTCATATTTAGTAGAGTACAAATCAGAGTACTGTGCATTTTGCTCAGTTTCTGTATTTGTTGCTAAAATCATTGGGTCTGTGGGAGAAAAATAAATCCATGTTGGATTAAAAAAAAAACCTTTTTCTGTTATGCTACAGTTTATTTGTTTGTTTGTTTTCAGTGTTCAATTGTTGTTTCTGGCTAATGCTTTATACTTTGCTTGTATTTTTTTTGGAGCGGTAACAGATTCTTCATTTGTTTTGATATTATAAAATTTTGGAGCAGTTAGATACCAATTGGCGTATTCTAACTGTCTATTTTTTTAATATATTTTAGTGGTTTTTATTTATCTATTTGGATATTGTTAAATTTTGGGACAGTTAGATACCAATTGGCGTATTCTAACTGTGTATTCTTTGGTCTAATTTAGTGGTATTCATTTATCTGATTAGTTGTTGTAGAATCTTTGAGCAGTTAGATAGCTTTTGGAGTATTCTAATAATTTATATTTTTTTAACACAAATTTATTTAAAGGTTTAAATACAGTTTATTTATAAAATTTTGGTTTTAAGAACATCAAATAAGCATTTGTAAGATTTGCTGGTAATCTCTGCTTTAGAGTAATGGTACTATCATTACATTCAAACCAACCACATTTCTTTTTTATATATGCAGTGTAGTGCCCTGAATTGGTTGTGGCTCCTGCGTGGTAGATTATACCTATTGTTGTGAAGGTTTTCTTACCAAGTGATATTTGACCATGTGTGAATCCAGTCAGCTTGCAGTTGTTTTTGGTACCATCTGCATTGTAACGTAGAAGCATTAGTATTACGTATTACTATGTGTTTGTATTAATAACGTGGGGCAATTATCTGAATTGCAGGTAGAGCATAATGTACCATGGTTTGCATTTTGTACAAGTTGCTGAAATGGAATGGATTCACAATTTGGTATTGATATATATATGAAGCGTTCATTAGGGATTTTTTCTTGTGTCACATTGTTGCAGAGAGTGCATGTATGTTTCCACATGTATGAAATCTGAAAGATTTCATTTATAGGTATGTTTTTGTTTTTCAGTACTTGTAGTAAGTACATTAGAAATTCTTGTGGATCTTCCTGTGAGTTTATAGTGAATTTCACCATTCCAGCACAGTAGTCCAGTTGTCGTCTTATTCCAAAAACACTATATGTGTTGTCAGGATTGTTTGCTGCATTTCTGTGAAGTACTAACATTTGCAAACACAATGGGTCTGTACTGTGTAAGTAAATGTTGTCAACAATTGGTGGTAATTGAAATAGAATATTCATTGCTACAGTTGCAAAGCAACTTACACCAACTATATTTGAGAATTTAAATGGTCCAGGTAGTTCTGTATCTAACTGCTTTTTTTGGAGTTTGTCTTCCTTCTTTAAAGAAGTACCTGGTTTACTTTCTCTAATTGATTCTTTTTTGTTTGTGGTACTTGAGGAAGTATTAGTTTCTTTTACTCTCTTTGGAGGATTTGCAGTGACGTCCTGTTGCATTTCTGTTTGATTTAGTTTTCTTTTACAACGTTTTAGTTTTTGTGGAACAGAATATGTGTTTAGATGGGGAGTGTATAGTGAGCGAAGTCTATTATATTCTAAAATGCAAGGAATATCAGCGTTTACTTTACTTGCATCAAAGTTGATTAGAAATAGACCATCAAGTGTACGTAAGCGTGATAGTGCTACGTAGCACATGCGTTCTTTAAAGACTGTGTTACCAATATCTATCATTGCTTTGTCTAGGGTAAGACCTTGTGATTTTTGAATCGTGACTGCGTATGCAAGAGTTAGAGAAAATTGTTCTCTGCGTACATACATATCTTTGAAGAGAAGGAATCTAGCTGTTGAGCGTCCTATCCGTTTTACTTCTGAAAGTTTGTCAAAGAGTATATTGACAAACTGAATTTTGTTGTCACGTGGGTATCTTTGAAAGCCAACAACTGTACCCAGTGCTCCATTAACTAGTCCTTGGTCCACGTCAAGGTTACGTTTAAGCATTACTCTGCAATTTAAGGATCATTTTAACATCTTTTCTAAGCCTGCTGTGTTTGAGATTGATTTTTCTAAATTATTTAGTCTTGTTGTGGCTTGGTCACACATGGATAGTGTCATACCATGTACATCTAGTTTGTCTGTGGCGCTAATTTCCATTATTGGTTGCATTTCTTTACTTAGCATGATTTCATTGAATTTGAAACAGCTTGCAAGAGTTGGCATTAAGGCCATACAATTCACATTTTTGTGGGCTCATTGTTCCATAACATCTGTAGCACATGCATTATCGCCATAAAGTGCATTAATGTGCCGGGTTTTCAATGTTGCTTCTGCTTCTTTAGAAAGTATACCAACTCTCAAACGTTTTAAAATGTTGGCATAAGTTAGATCTGCAGATTGGCGCATGTTTTCTGTTAATTCTCTGTATTGGAAATGTTGCCAAAGGTTGACATTTCCAATGCTGCCAACAGTTTTACGGCAGAGTTTGTGCCCTAATGTTTTAAAAATAGGTTCACCTTTTACTGGTGTTAATTGAAGCAGATCTCCAAAAACAATAATGTGTTTTCCTGCAACGAGCTCTTCATAGTCTGTTTTGAGTACTTCTTGTAATCTGAGGTGAATCAAAGCTAACATCAGGTTGGAGACCATGCTCACTTCATCTATTAGTAGCATTTTCATTTGTTTCAATACCCTGCATAATTCCATTGCAGCTTCTGCAGAAAGTTTGTAATAGTCTAATTTGTTCTGGTGTTCTACTGGTAATAGTAGTAATCGGTGTAATGTAACACCACCTATGTTGTAGGCAGCTAAACCTGTGGGGGCAGTGACAACAGCTGACAGTTTGTTGTTTGTCAATTGTTGAAGGAACTTACTAATGATTTTGATTAGGAATGTTTTGCCAGAACCAGCTTCACCACTGACGTACAGTAGTATAGGTTTATAATTATGGCAGGAACATTCTATATTTTCATGTTTTACACCATGTGCAATTTGTTTTGTTACTTCTTGAAAAATGCTACTTTGCTCATTGTTTAGTTTTGATTGTAGTATAGTTAAGTCTTCCTTATCTTCATACTGACACATGGTGTTTTCTACTTCTATCATAGCTAATTCTGCCTCATTTGTTATTAGTGGTTCTCCCAGTGGTTCTTGGCTTCCTGTTACAGAAGGTTGACTACTGTCAGGAGTATCCTTATCTAGTTGGGCTTGGAGCTCTTCTTCATGTTGCTGTTCATTGTGCAACATTGTTTTGTACTGTGTAAAGTTTACATCAGTTATAGTGCTTTCATTTGCTTTGAAAGCATCCTCATATGAGTCATAGTTATCCAGTAATTGTTCTTCTTTTCTCCATGGTTTGAAGAGTTGTAGCAGGGACATGTAATATACTTCTTTATGTTGAGGAGTCTTCAATGACAATTTGATATGATTAATTAAATTTGGTTTAGTGAGTTTAACTAAGCTGCCTTCACAGTCTGTCACTCTATATTTACCTTTTTTTTCATCAGGTTTATTATTTTTGTATGTGTAGTTTTGGGCTATTTGGTATAGACACATGTTTTCCAAAGTATTACTTCTGTTTGGGTAGTATGTGTCCAATAAATTGTTTTTTAAAATGTCTTGGCTGTTGGGATCATGTTTGGCTATTGTTTCTATATCTTCATATGATTTTAGAACTCTTTTTCTAGATTTAGCTGGACCAAGACTTAGCCATACTATATTTTCAGATTTACCATACAATGAAGTACCAGTTAAACGATCAGCTGCTTCATAAGATCCACATTCTCTATGGGTGAGCATTTTTATGCCCAAGCTGTATAATTTCTGAGATACTGTTTTATCTGATGACAGGTCATTCCAGAGGTCTTGGAGCTCTGTCTTTTCTGCTTTAGTTAAGTATGCTGTGACATATCGTGCAACTGCAGTAGAATTGTCTGCAATGTACTGCACATCTATGTTTGCATTCCATAAGTGGGCAATGATTGCATTATAATCATTGATATATTTTTCTTCTTCTTTTCTTTTTATGTAATATGTATTTTTAGGTGACTTACCTTTAACACTATGTCTAACTGAAGACATGAGGTTGTTTACTTGACCTGTATTTGTAACTGGTCTAGGGAAACCAAATCGGCATTTGGTGTAGTATTTGCCTTTGTTTTTGTATTTGCGAGGACAATATTTTCCACATTTGTGTCTTTGAAATTGTAAAATTTGTGCACGAAGATCACTATTTGTGGCTTCTGATGGAATTTCACAAGTGACATATTTTTCAATAAACTGTAAAACAGTGGCATCACTGTCTTGACCAAATTTAGGAGCATCTTTAATCCATAAAAGCATGTGGATATGTGGTGCTCCTCTGGCTTGGTATTCTTTTCTCCAAAAGAAGTGTTGCACTTCTCCAAGGGGAGGAACAGTTTTATTACAAATAAAATGTAGCATAGCAATGAAGCGATGGTGAAAATATCTTGAAACATTAACAGGATCCAAATAACAAAGTTCTCCAGTTGTTAGAATATCTATGTTTGTTTTGTTTTTATTTGATATGCGTAGGAAATCATGTAAATCTTCCCATGCATATTCTGCACAACTTAATGTAACAAACTAAGTGGGTGGGCCAAGGTTTCTGATCATACAACGTACATCTCCATGAAGTCGAAACCAGTACTCTTTAGTACCACGCATATTTGCTAATAGATTTGTAATATTTGATTGTAAAACCTCATCCTTTTGTTGCACTTTCTCTAATAATTGTGTAGCTGTCATATTTTGAAAGTGTGATCCTGATTTTAATATGTGTGCAACTCCGTAACATAAAGTTGCTAGTTCACTTTCAAAGAGTAGGTGGAATATGTATTCCACATTTTGTCTAAATCTGGGATCTTCAGAATACATCCGTAATGAGCGGTATTCTGAAGCTGATATTTGAATAGGTCTATCATCATACCTTCCACCTTTGCCAGTAGGAAAGAGTAGAGGAAAAGCACGTGCTTCTATACTTTTTTCCCATATACTGATTGGCGATCCTTTTGTTTGACGCATTTGGTAAGTTTCTAGTACATCTTGTACGGTGTCATTACAGTGCAAAGGATGAATTGTATAATGGTCTAAAGTATTTGATATTGTAGCAGGATCTAGTAGCTCAAATTGACCAGCTTCTTGTGTTTCTTGAATTATTTCAGTTGTATCTTTCAAGTTTTCTTCAATATTAATTTCTTTGTAATATTCATTATTCTCTTTAAGATATTGGAAGGCTTGTCTAACTTTATATAAATCTACCAGCTGTTGCCATATTTTTTTTTCTTTTGTAGGTACTCCATTTACTAATATAATTAAAGATTGCTGCATTGGACGTTGCACTCCTAGAGTATGCACATTTTCTTTTAGATTTAATGGTAAATAAACTACTTTTCCACGAATGCCTTTTACCAATTCAGAGGGAGGTAATTTTGCTGTTTTTGGTTGAAGGCGTATTATTGCTTGAAATGGGTGTACTGTTTGAATTATGATGCTCTCATATAAATTAAGTTGTTGGAGAGGTTTTGGTAATGGGTATAATTCCAAATTATTTGTGATAGAACGTGAAGGAGTTTGGTTGTTGTCAAGTTTTGTAGTGCAATAACTGCAAAGTATTAAGGGCTCAGTTATTTCATATTTGTTTTCTGCTAGAAGGTAGAGAGCTAATTCAAACCATTTAGAATCTTCATTGTCTTCTATTTTGTATGATAGGTCCACAGTTTTTGTGTTACTTTTATAAAATATTCTACGGCAACATACACATACATGGTTTGGTACTTCAGCTGATGTACTTTTAAATTTTAGTATTTCTTTTTTGTATGTGTTTAGTAAAAGGTTGCCATGTGTAGAATTGTTGCTTAATTGGTTTAAAGCTATTTCATTCTGTAAATGGCTTTCACTTCCAAAATATTTTTTCTGGATATAGTGAATTTCTTCAAGTAGGTCTTTTGCTGTACCATGTAGAAGGATGTTATTTAACTTTGCTAGTGCTAAAGCAGGACTTTTAGCATAGTACAGTTTATAGACTAGATTTCTTATAGTTGAATGATGTGTTGATATCCTTTTGAAATCATGGAAAGTGGTTTTACAAGTAGGTCCTGTAATGCAGGCCAATGAATGTCCTTGTAGTCCTGTGTACTTGTGCACTGGACAGGTATCTATATTTTGCAGTAATTTAATTTTGATTTTGTCTTTGCTTTTTACATATTTATTGAGGAATTGGTGTAAAGATTTGAAACATTGTTTGGGAATGTTACACATTGACGTGCATGGCCATTTGTACACTAGAGTTGAATGGAGGGGTAATTCTAAGTTTTCAGGGCATATTTTTGTAAGGAGTACTTCTTGTTCCATTATGGTATTATTCACTTTTTCATAACCTCGACCACTGCTATTTATGGCAATTGTATTTGTTTGCTTTTGTTTGTACGCTTCTTCATGAAAATATGGTTCTGTGCTCGTAGTGTGATTCCATTCACCTCTGCAGATACTTAAGAAGTTCTTTCTGTTGACATTTCGCTTATTGAGAAGTCTTTTTTGTAATTTAGTTATTAGTTTTGTTAGTGGTTTCATTTTGTTTAACAGTAAAATAAATAAATTTCTTTTGAGAAGAATTGCACTGTCCATCAATGCTTCTAAGATTAATTTCCTACGATAGGTTTTAAGCTTTGAATCTGATTTCTCTCCTGTTTTTATAAGATTTTGAAGGACTTTGTGACGGTATATTTTGGCTAAAATACTTTTCTTGGTATGCTTACTTTGCACTGTATTAAAATTTGAAGAAGTAGTTTTATCTGTACTGATAGCTGATTTTCTGTTAATTGTTTTTTGGTTTGTTTTACATATTGATAGAGGAAGCAAAGTTGTTGTACTTGAAACTTCTTGTGTTTCACTAAATGATTGTATTAGCTGTTTTGTTTCAACTTTTTTTACAAATTCTGATAGAGATGGATGCTTATGTTGGACACCTTTATTTTCATTTGCTCTAATTTTGCATTGCTTTCTACGGAGTTGTCTTTTGGTAGGCATTCTTTAGGGTCTGTTGAAAAAAATAAACAAGATATGGGTTGGGGTGTTCTGGAATGTATGTGTGCTGTGTGCATGAGTGTTTGAGTAAGATGATAAAGATGTATGTAATGGTGTGAGATTGTGCATTGGGAACTAAAACTAGTAGGGATAGGTATTCTCGAATTTATGTGTTACTAAACTGGGGTTCAGATGACAAAAAAAAAGTAAGCTAGTGGTGTGGAAAAGTACAAATAGTAAATCTAACGTATACAACTAAAACAGTTGTTTGTTCTATAATATGAAAATTTTAGTGGTTCAGTTGGCTAATTTGTGTGTCCAAAAATTGAAATTTGTGGGCCGTTCTGGCTGTAAATCGCTGTTTAAGACATGGACATTTTTGGACAAAATGGTACAAAATCTCAGATTTGTGATCCCAGAATCCTTTGAGTCTAATTAGACACACCTGCTCAACAGCCTCCCTGATGATTATTTGAGATAAGAAAGCGCTAGGAGGAGAACAACTACAGACCACAGAAATGCAGCCGAGGGATCTAACCCTGTTATTACTGAGTACCTGATTTGCAGCAAGGGATCTAACCCTGTTATTACTAAGTACCTGATTTGCACCAGAAGGGATCTAACCCTGTGAATTTTTGTCCATTTTGGGATTTGACCCAGCTACTTATATTTTTTACAACAGGTTCAATTGACCAGGACCGATCGAACACAAAAAAAGGATCGGAAAGTTTCAAAAGGTATATAGAAACTCAAGATTGCTATGTGGGACTTGTGCCATGGTGAGATTTTATTGAAAAATATTATGGATTAACTGAAAATGTACTTTTAAATTGTTCGGGGACACGAACAGTGTCCGCATTTCGGGACACACGATGAGCGTGGGCGCGGTCATATGATCCGTTTGCGAACTAGTCCGCGAAGGAAGTGCACAGAGATTGGTTAGCGCATGCGCATTGATGTCCTACGGACACTGTTCGGGTTCTGAAGTAATTAAAAGTGCGTCACACGTGAAACGAACATTTCAGGACACCGTGTGTGTTCTTAGATCAGTTTAAACTTGGTAGCGAACAGTAAGGACAGATATAGTGTTCTTCAGGACACGTGTAATTTAGTTTATGTACGAACATTTCAGGACACCAATTGTGTTCTTAGAACAGTTTCAATTGGGTAGCGAACACTACGAACAGGTATAGTGTTCTTCAGGACACCTCCATTTTCGTTTACGTAAGAACATTTCAGGACACCAATAGCGTTCTTAGAACAGTTTGAACTTGCTAGCGAACAGTACCGGACAGGTATAGTGTTCTTTAGGACACTTTAATTTTTGTTTGTTTACGAACAATTCAGGACACCGCGTGTGTTCTTAGTACAGTTTCATGTTGCTAGCGAACACTACGAACAGTTGTACTGTTGTTCAGGACACATCATTTTCGTTTATTTACGAACATTTCAGGACACCAATTGTATTCTTAGGACAGTTTTAAGTTGATAGCGAACATTACGGACAGATATAGTTTCTTTAGAACACTTTAATTTTTGTTTCTTTACGAACATTTCAGGACACCACGTGTGTTCTTAGAACAGTTTCAACTTGCTAGCGAACAGTACGAACAGGTGTGGTGTTCTTCAGGACACCTCCATTTTCGTTTATGTACGAACATTTTAGAACACTCGCACTGTCCGCGGACACTTTTATTGTTTTTTTTTAAAAAAAAACGGAAACTATTCACAATACAATATAAAAATTAAACTTTATTTAACATATATTAATAATTTATGACAGAGAAGGTGAGGCAGAAACAGAAACAAAAACAGGAGAATTTGGGGTTTCAACATGATTGGTATTAGGTGAAGAAGGGATGGAAATCTCATCAAAACGTTTTGGATTATGGAGAGGGTTTGGGGATAGTTGACTGGGATATGGTGAGGAGGGACAAGTACATGTGGGGCAATGGTATGACGTTTTTGTTTTAAAATGATCTTCAACAAAAGTTTTCAAATTATTAAAATTGGTCAACAGTAAATCAATTTTTTCTTTTATGCTTGCAAGCGTGTTTTCCATAACAGCTTCTTCAGAGGTAAGTTTCTATTTTGTTATGCTCTGTACAAAAAAATATATATATGTTAAATGTATACAAAATAATAATATTTAAATGGTTTATATTATAAAGTGTTTAGCATTAGTTTCACTATCTTGTGACATTTCTTCATGTGGGAAATTGTCCTCTAGCCATTCCAGAGTACTAGACATTTCTGTGAGAAAAAAAAAAAAAAGATAATATATTTTTTAATCTAATACAGAAAGTTTATAAATATATGAGTAAAATGAAGTACACTTACTATTTCTGGTAAGATAAGTCCTATGTATTCAGTGGGTCTGGTCTTGTTCTCAGTTCTGTTGTGTCTGTGAGGTAATTATGTTGGAAGCCAATTTATGTTCTTGTGGTATATTCCATTTCAGAACATATTGTATTTAAATGAATGATTAGTGTGTTACATATATGGGTTACATTTCTTATGTATTACTATATATAATGTGTTTGTGTGCTGCTTTTTGAATTTGTTAAATGTTCCTATATTATGATATAACAATCAAACATACCCCACCACCCCCCCCCACAGTTTTTAGGTAGTGGTACTGTTCTCCGAACATGTCCGCGAACATTAAATAAGTTCGCGGACATCACGTTCATAAGAAGAGATCTAGTCAGTTCCATATGACATGTATATAAAGTCAAAGTCATTATTGTTAAGTTTTGCTACTAAAAAACTATGAAATTCATTGAAAAAACTTTGCTAAAGGGACGTTATGGTTAAGTTGCGCTACTAAAAACCTATGAAATTCAGTGAAAAAAACTTTGTTAAAGGGACGTTATGGTTAAGTTGCGCTACTAAAAACCTATGAAATTCAGTGAAAAAACTTTGTTGAAGGGACGTTATGGTTCCAAGTAAAACCGAAAAACCCTTGAAATTCGCCAATATGGTAAGTTAAGCAACCATAACTCGCGCCACCACCGTGCACTGCTAAGACTAACACCCAGGACATCAAAGATGACATCACAAATGTTGCTTAGCTTACCATAACTGGCGAATTTCAAGGGTTTTTCGGTTTTACTTGGAACCATAACGTCCCTTTAACAAAGTTTTTTCACTGAATTTCATAGGTTTTTAGTAGCGCAACTTAACCATAACGTCCCTTTAACAAAGTTTTTTTCACTGATATATATATATATATATATATATATATATATATATATATATATATATAAATTTCTTTTAAAATTGGTTTAATATTATTTTTGAATATGAAGTTTTGGGCTATGTGGTATAGGCACATGGTTTCCAAAGTGGTACTCCTGTTTGGGTAGTATGTGTCCAGTAAATTAATTTTCAAAATGTCTTTTTCTAGATTTAGCAGGACCAAGGCTTAGCCACACTATATTTTCAGAATTTCCATACAAGGCAGTACCGGTTAAACGGTCTGCAGCTTCATAGCAGCCACATTCTCTATGGGAGAGCATTTTTATGCCTAAGCTGTACAATTTCTGTGATAGTGTTTTGTCAGGTGATATGTCATCCCAGAGGTCTTGCAGCCCTGATTTTTCTGCTTTGGTTAAGTAGGCTGTGACCAATGTTCCCTCTAAGCTGTGCGCATGTGCGCTTGCCCAGCTTCCTTCTGGGTGCCGCTCAGTAGATTTTTAGCAGCGCACACAGACAACTCTCACCCGTTCAAAAAGATTTAAAAAGGCACAAGCCACAGCAATTACCTGAAATTTTATTTCTCTTAAAATAAGCAACTATTCTTGACATTGTGCTAATTTGCATTACACTACTATGCACCTAAAATCCCTAACAGCAAAATACAACATAAGAGGTAAAAAAACGAATTTGAAAAACTGGCTCCAGGAGCAGAAGAATCTAACCAAGATATGCCTGCACACATTAACCAAAAATGTTCCCTCCCCACCCATGACTCCTAAACCTGACTCTACCACACTTTCACCTTATGACTAACTTCTGCCCCATAGTACATTAAGATACTACCGGACAACCTGTACTCGTCCTCTCTTGGCTCTGCGAAAGATAAGCAGACGTGTACCTACATCCACTTGTTTTATGTTTATTATAACATGAATAACGTTCACGCGCCAGAATTTCTGTTACTCATTGTGCGTTAACAAAAGCGTCACCCACCCTATATAATCTAACTACCAGCTCAAATATCGGACACTGACTGTAAGTAAGCAGGCTACTTGGATGTGTAATGAAATCCCATACTTCCTCTTCTTTGTACATATGTCACGCAAGTGCTTTGAAGCGGCCCACTTGTAAGTTGACACATTATGAAACTCAAATATTAATTTGTCCTCTAAAGATTTTGAAAAGACAAATGTGATGTTCAGCATCTCCTACTTTAGCATTGCTAACATTATCCTACAAGTAGAGAGCAACATTGTAATATCATTTACTTAGCCTACAAGGGATAATGGGTATGGACTATGCCTAGGATTACTCGTCCATAATATCAGTGCACCGGATATTCAGACAGGAGAATGCTTTTCACACAATCTGCATAATTTCCAAGTGTTCAGAGTTCCTTTGGGCATAGACCTTTCTACATTATATGGTAACTCGCTTCTATACAAAAACAGTTTCACTGAGCACTTGTGTAATCATTCACAATGATATAAGGGTGGGGTATGTTGTAAAAAATCGTGTATGCACTGCAAGAAAATAGTGTACTTGCAGAGACATGACATTCTTAAAATGCACATCATATGTTAAGGAATTTAAATATGCCTCGCTTGCAAAGTATTGTGGGTCTGCAGTGTTTACTGCTACAATCTCTCACTTTTTACAGTGCTCTATCAACTAGTATTGGAGGCAAGCCCACAGTGGCCGGGGAAGGCTATGGGTATGGGTGGAAGCATCACTCCGTGCGGGTGATGAACAAAGCAGCAAATTTCAAAGACCAAGTCCGACATTTTCAGCAGTACACTGAAGGGAATGAGTTGCGTGTTTGCTAAAGGATAGGAAATTCTAGTACCCGTCTAGACAACAGCTCCTTCTTTTTCTTTCTATGCTCAACTGCTGAGGGCTTCTCAATATAACAATGTGTTCTGTGTGTGCAGTCTCTAGCATCTCCCTGCATATTATTTAACTGATCACAATGAATTACAGAAGAGAGATCCATAGTTATAGAAGAAGGCACTAAATCATTTGTATATCTGATGAATTGATGCGAATAACTTAAAAGACACATATGTGTGATTTTCTTCAACAGGGCTCCATAATAAGAAAAGAGAATAGGGGGTACCTATGCGGTTGTGCGCTCAGTGCCAAGAAATGAGAATGTGTCTAAAAGAGATGAAGGTCAAAGCAGCGGTAAGCAGGGAAAAGTGGGTACCCCAACCCACTTGTTGAAAAGGGCTCAAAAATGAAATTCCCCAACCTGCGCTGAAAACCCCTCTGGTATATTTGGAGAATGACTATACTCACTCAAAAGAAAATAGGTTGGTGAACAATGTCAGCATTTATTAGACTTGTAATAATTGATAAATTGTAACTTAATGACAGCCAAAATTCACACTAACTCAAAACATTGTTGGATACTATTCTCAAGTTGACACGGTATATCAGAGCTCCATAATAAACCTCAGTAAGGCTCTTGTTTAATTTTATCTAGGCTGTGGTGCGGCAGGTTAGGCAAAACTATACACTTTATTATGTGCCCTGTCATTTCACTCCCTATGTCAGGGGTACAAGCTGGGCTCTAATCAGATTTTGCTTCCTACTTGGAGTCAAATGATTTTTCAGGGAGTAAAAAAGTAATTAGCTTTGTCAATAGGGATACTTTCTGCTTATTAAAAGATGTTCTTTCCCCATAAAATTCCTTTTGAGATCGGGCATTAATATTATTAGAGTTCCTTCCTATGCCACTGCTCTACTGGTCACTAATTCAAATAAATATCAGTAGAGCTTTGTGGGTTGAAGCAATTTTATGTTCATTGCTTCTCGTTTTTGTTGGGCACGTTTTCCTTTTTTAGGGAGTAAAAATGCATGACCCATATGTCTCTTAGCTCTAAAGCTGTTATCACTACCCACAGGAGAACGTAATGTGGATAGTAAGCAGAGGCACAGGGATTTTGGATCATCATATTCTAAGGTGCAGTTATTCTGATGCAATTATCATCCTTACACAAATTATTAGAAGCATGTTCTCCTAGCCCTTGAATGACTTCATTAAAGTGGCACTTGAACTCCTTTCAGCATGTTTTTGACACATTGCTTTTAATTGCCATTAATCCGTCGGCAAATGTATTCTGTGTGAGTTTCTTGACAGCCACATCAATTATGACAAAAGATATTTGAGGGCCACAAACGCCAGGGATGTCGTTCGCAGCAGTAATAGGCTGACAAGCCAGCCTATTCAAGGAGTGGAACCTACCTACCCAATCCACCACCAAGAGCTAACCTACCTAACGGTCAATGAACAATAACGCACCAGCCTTGATAAAGACCCCTTGGGTCGAAACATGTGTCGGGTGACCACGAGATTATCGCATCAAGAATAAAATTCTCTTTTTTTGAAAAATCAGAATACAAAGAAACATTTCATTAAGAATAAATATTGTTTGCATGAGATCTGGGAACACAACTAAGAGATATTTGTGTTTTGTAATACAAATTTGTGATTATCCGGTGGCATAAAACATACAGGGCCTCATTAAGACTTGGGGCGGTATCCCGGTGTAAATCCACCAGAATACCGCCCAAACAAATTACTGTTACCACCACTTGCTCCGGAGGAATTTCCACCAGACCATAACTGGTGGTAGCCGTGGAATTCCCCATTCATATTGAGTCCATTGGACTAAATGTGGCTTTTTGGCGGATTACCGCAGCGGAGGTTCCGATGATTTCGGGTGTTGAGGTGGAGGATTTAACTGCAGGATTTTCCTGCAGGCAAATCTTCCACTCCAGGCCCGAAAACGTCATTTTTCCTAGTGATAAAGTTGGCAGCAATGGAGTTACTGCCAACTTCACCACTTACCGCCAAACTCGTAATGAGGCTGACATTTTTCTCTGCGCAGAAGTACATTTGCAAGGTACTGTGGCAGATATTGAAGTGTTGTACTGGTTGATGAGTTTTCTGTATAATCAGATATGACATATTTTATTTTGGCCCATGTATTTGTAAAAAGTATTATAAGATTTTTAAAGAATTGCAGTGGCTGGTAAGAGGAAATTTCTAAACTCTCTTCTGCGAAGGTAGCTCACAAAGTGGGTTACCTCATCAGTCAGTTGCGCACATAGAAAATAATGTGCGCACAACAGCGAACCGGTTCCGCACATAGAGAAAAATAATTAGAGGGAACCTTGGCTGTGACATATCGTGCAACTGCAGTGGAATTGTCTGCCATGTACTGCACATCTATATTTGCATTCCATAGGAGGACAATGATTGCATTGTATTCATTGATATATTTTGATCCTTCTGTTCTTTTTATGTAATATGTGTTCTTAGGTGATTTACCTTTGACACTATGTCTAACTGAAGACATGAAGTTGCTTACTTGACCTGATGTTGAAACATTTCTAGGGAAACCAATGCAGCATTTGGTGTAGTATTTCCCTTTGTTTTTATATTTGCGACAATAATACTTCCCACATTTGTGTCTTTGAAATTGTAAAATTTGTGCATGAAGGTCACTATGTGTCGTTTGTGAAGGGATTTCACAAGTGACATATTTTTGGATGAACTGCAAAACAGTGGCATCACTGTCCTGACCAAATTTGGGAGCTTTAATCCACAAAAGCATGTGGATATGTGGTGCTCCTCTAGCTTGGTATTCTTTTCTCCAAAAGAAGTGTTGCACTTCTCCAAGGGGAGGAACAGTTTTATTACAAATGAAGTGTAGCATAGCAATGAAGCGATGATGGAAATATCTTGATACATTTACAGGATCTAGAGAGCAGAGTTCTCCTGGTGTTTTTATATCTATATTTGATTTGTTTTTGTTTGCTACACGTATGAAATCGTGTAAATATTCCCATGCATATTCTGCACAACTTAATGTCACAAACCAAGTGGGTGGGCCAAGGTTTCTTATCATACAGCGTACATCTCTGTGACGTCGGAACCAGTATTCGTTTGTACCATGCATGTTTGCTAAAACATTTATAATGCTTGTCTGTAAAACCTTCTCTTTTTCTTGCACTTTTTGTAGTAATTGAGTAGCTGCCATATTTTTAAAATTGGCACCTGATTTCAATGTGTGTGCAACTCCGTAGCATAGAGTTGCTAGTTCTCTTTCAAAGAGAAGGAGGAATATGTATTCCACGTTTTGTTTGAATCTGGGGTCTTCAGAATACATTTGTAAGGAGCAGTATTCTGATGCTGTTATTTGTGTGGGTCTATCATCGTCCCTTCCTTCTTTTCAGTATGAAAGAGTAGAGGAACGGCATGTGCTTCTATACTTTTTTACCATATGCTGATTGGAGATCCTTTGGCTTGTCGCATTTGGTACTTTTCCAGTGCACCATCTATGGTGTCTTTAGAGTGTAATGGGTGAATTGTATAATTGTCTAAAATATTGGATTCTGTAGCAGGATCTAGAAGTTGAAATTTACCAGTTTCTGATGAGTCTTGAATTATTTCAGGGGTTTCCCTCAGTTTTTCTTCAATATTTATTTCTTTGTAGTATTCATTGTTGTCTTTTAGATATTGCAGGGCGTGTCTAACTTTATGTAAGTCCACGAGTTGTTGCCAAGTTTTTTTGTCTTTTGTAGGTACGCCATTTACTAAGATAATTAAAGATTGCTCTATTGGACGTTGCACTCTCAAAGTGTGTACATTTTCTTTGAGATATAATGGCAAAAAAATTACTTTGCCACGAATGCCTTTCAGTAATTCAGATGGAGGTAGATTGGCTGTTTTCGGTTGAAGGCGTATTATTGCTTTAAATGGGTGCATTGTTGGAATTATGATGCTCTCATACAAGTTAGGTTGTTGCAGGGGTTTTGGAAGTTATTTGATATAGCATGTGAAGGTGTTTGGTTGTTGTCAAGTTTTGCACTGCAGTAACTGCAAAGTATTAAGGGGTCAGTTATTCCGTATTTGTTTTCTGCTATAAGATAGAGAGCTAATTGGAACCACTTGGAATCTTCACTGTCTTCTATTTTGTAAATTGTACAGTTTTTGTGCTATTCTTATAAAAAATCCTGAGGCAACACACACACACACACACACATGGTTTGGCACTTCAGCAGATGTACTTTTAAACTTTAGTATTTCGTTTTTGTATGTGTTTAGTAGAAGATTGTCATCTGTAAAGTTGTTGCTAGTCTGTTGTAAAGCAATTGTATTTTGTAAGTGGCTTTCACTTCCAACATATTTTCTCTGGAGATGCTGTATTTCTTCAAGTAGTTCTTTGGCTGTACCATGTAGGATATTGTTATTTAAATTGGCTAGTGCTAAAGCAGGACCTTTGGCATAGTACAGTTTATGAACCAGATTTCTAGTTGAATGGTGTGTTGATATCATTTTGTTATGGTGGAAGGTGCTTTAGCAAATAGGTCCAGAAATGCAGGCTAATGAATGTCCTTGCAATCCTGTGTATTTGTGCACTGGACAGGAGTCCATATTTTGTAATAGTTTTATTTTCAATTTGTCTTTGCCTTTCACATACTGATTGAGAAACTGGAGTAAAGATGTGAAAGATTTTTTGGCTACGTTACACATTGATGTGCACGGCCATTTGTAGACTGGACGCATTGGTTCAGTGGAATTGAGAGTTCATATTAAGTTTTCCGGGGATATTTTTGTTAGCAGTGTTTCTTGTTCCATAATGGCATTCTTAACTTTTTCATACCCTTGTCCACTGCTATATATGGCAATTGGGTTTATTTGCTTTTGTTTGTATGCTTCTTCATTGTAATATGGTTCTGTGCTGGTGGTGTGGGTCCATTCACCTCCACAGATGTTTGCAAAGCTATCTGTGTTGAGATTACATTTATTGAGAAGTCTTTTTTGTAGTTTAGTACTTAGTTTTGTTAGTGGTTTCATTCTGTTTAAAACTAAAATAAATAATTTCCTTTTGAGAAGGATTGCACTATCTATGAGAGCTTCTAGGATTAATTTTATCCTGTTTTTAAAGGTTCTGAAGGACTCTGTGGCAGAAGATTTTTTGTAAAATAATTTTTTGGTATGCTTACTTGTGGCTATATCGAGATTTATAGGTGCAGTGTTAGCACTAGTGGTAGCTGCAGTCTTGTTAATCACTTTCTGTTTCGTTTTACATTTTGAAAGAGGAGGCAAAGTTTTTGGTTTTGTTTCGCTTAGTGATTGTATTAGCTGGTTTGTTTTAACTTTTTGTACACATTCTGCTAACAGTGCATGCTTATTTTGGACACTTTATTTTGATTTTGTCTACTTTTGTGTTGCTTTCTACAGAGTTGCTTTTTGGTAGGCATACTTTGGGGTCTGTTGGAGAAAAAAAGAAAGTGTGGGTTGGGATGTTGTGCAGTGTATGTGTGCTTTGTGCATGAGTGTCTGACTACGATGCTAAGCATGTATGTAGAGGTGTGTGATTGTGCAATGGGCTGATACTTCAGGTTGGGAAGGCTATTCTCGTATTTGTGTGTAACTATACTCGTGTTTAGATGACAATACAAAGTATGCAGCTGCTGAGGGGCAAGCAGTAATACTGTATCTAATGCTGCAGGGTTAATACAATTGTTTGCTCTACAATACTAGAATTCTACACTGTTTGAGTAACAGTTAGAACATTATGGCAGTATTGCACTTACATTTTTTGGATGGAAAGAGTAGGTTTCTTCTGAGTTCGGTTCGTGCTTCGGAAGCTGCTGGTTTTCAGGAGAGTGGTCTTCACTGCAATTGAGAAAGAAAGAAGTTAGTAATGTGTGTGGTAATTGTACTGTTGTTAATGTAGACATGAATGTCTTTCTTTTTGCAGTAGCAGTGCTTTCTGATAACTGTGCATAGCATGTATATGCACTTTACTTTGTCTATGTGCATTCTGTATATTTTACTTAGAATCTGTCAGTTGAGCGTGCCTTAGAAATTATTACAATAGAAAGCACACAGAGTACACTTGGCTTTTAAAGGCAGTATAAGTCGATGTTAGGAGATAGGAGAAATAACCGTGTGCTTTTCTTGCTATTTATACAGGGTAAATGGCAGGAACTGTGGGGAAAAGCATGCAATGTATGCATTTGTGAAGGTGTGGGAAATAAAGCAGAAGGATTGAATGGGTTCAGCAGCTTATAAAAAAACTTGGAAAAGTGGCAAAGGGACAAAGCAAGTTTATCAGACTGCAGGTGATTAGCAAACTACTGGGTGATGGTGTGGTCCTTGGAGATGGGAGAGTCTTAAACAAAGTAAGGGTTGCAATGAAGGGTGTGGTGCTTGTGTTGCAGACTGAAGGGAAGGGGCAGATGTTGTATGTGTTGGTTTACTACAATGTTTTTACATAGTTGTACATGATGTGATAGACATGACTGCACCTGTGTATAGTTGAATGCTGTGGTAAATTCTAAAATGTCTTCAGGCAAAGGCGCAGGAGTGGCCTTCATTGCCAAATCCCAACTAGCCCTCAGAGCCATTCCCCTTGCCAGCTTCCCTTCTGCAGAACTCTTATCTGTGAAACTAACTCTCGCACCCACCCAAACCATACTCCTGCATCTTATCTACCGCCCCCCCGGCCACTCTCCCTCCTTCGAGGCGGCCATCCTGAACCTCTTCTCCACTCATACCAAACTTGGATCCCAAACTATCCTCTTAGGATATCTAAACCTCGGCCTCCATGACCCTACTGACCATCATGCCCTAGCCGTGGACGACTCCATCTCTAATCTGGGCTTTATACACAGAATCACAATAACAACCCATTCGAAAGGCAGACCGCTGGATTGGGTATCTGACCTTAACTGCTCCATCTCCATTATCCAAAATGAACCTGTAGCCTGGTCAGACCATCATCTTATCCTATTCTCCATCCCCAGATCTTCTCCAGCCAAAGCCACTTCAGCACCCTCCTCACTATCCAGAAACTGTCGTAACATAACCGTTAATAGCCTCCAGCCTCTCATCAACGACATCCTCAACAAGACCAAATTCAGCAACCTTGATCTGCCCAACTTGGTAGATCTCTATAGTAACACTCTCAAATCTGCACTTGATATTGTGGAACCTCTTAAATACAGGATAGCCAAACCTTTGGCTCACCTGAATAAATGGTTCACCCCCGAACTAAAAAGCCTGAGAAATACTAAAAGATCAGATGAATCCACCTGGCGTAAATCCCCGTCCATCCTCAACAAAACTGCATTTATGTCAGCTTCTGCTCTCTACAAAGCAGTTATCCTTTCTGCCAAAAAAGAAACCTACAACTCCAGAATTCATAATGCAAAATCCAGTACTAAGGAACTCTTCAGTATCCTAAAAGAGCTTGAATCCCTGGCACCGCCCATACAAGACTGCAAGAAAGACGCAGAGTAGTGCACGAAAATCCAGCATGCTCTCGCAGACAAAATCACTCTACTCCAAAATAAGATCAATGCTAAAAAGGCAAGCCTCACCCTAGGCTCCCAGCCTGCCGCTGACCCAGTGAAAACCCCTCATCCATGCATACCTTTTACCTTCTCAGAAGTAACCTCTAAGGAAATTGAAGACATCATAAAAAGCCTGAAACCTTCTCATTGCCAAGGCGATATTTGCCCTGCCTCCATGATCAAATAAGGCGCCAAAGACCTAGCCCCCTTCATCACCACACTGATAAATTCCTCATTAGCCTCCAACAACCTCAAGGAAGCCTGGATTATGTCTCTATTAAAAAAAAAACAACCTCGACTCAAATGTCCCCATCAACTATAGACCCATCACCACTGTCCCATTCCTTCTAAAAAATCTGGATTGTGTCGCTTATCTGCAAATTCAGGAGCACTTAGAGGAGAATGAACTCCTCTGACTTAGACACTCAGGCTTCAGACTTAGACATGGAACTGAGATAGCCCTCCTTGATTTAAAGATCCAAATGGATGAGTCAAAGGACAATGGTAAGTTAGAAATCCTCCTACTCCTTGACTTATCCGCTGCCTTCGACCTCGTCGACCACCAAATTCTCACCAAACACCTTAACTCAGCAGCAGCTTTCTCCACTAATGCATCGGACTGGGTTGAATCCTTTTAATCAATTAGGACCACCAGAGTCTTCCCCCCATCAGCTTCAGCAGACCCCACACTGATACTCTGTGGTGTCCCCCAGTGATCTTGCGTGTCACCCACACTTTGCAATATAATTACGAAGCTACTCTTCAACCATCCGGACAACTTGGGTGTTATCTACACTAACTACGCAGATGACACCTTAGTCCTCATTCCCCTTACTGGTTGTTACGACCATGATTCCAAACTGCTAAACAATATCTATCTCGAAATCCAAGCATGGATGGCCACTGTCTTTGCCTCAATGACAACAAGACGGAGTTGTTGATCTTGGGTACTCAGGCACGCCTAAATAAACTCGACACTACATACTCTTCCTTCATCATCGACGGTAATATAATCAATGTCTCTAAAGAGATCAAAACACTGGGGGGTCTACCTCGATTCAACTCTCTCTTTCAAAAAACAGGTAAACAGTGTGCCGTCCTCCATGGCCTATACCAATAAACTGATCTACAGCTGCAAAGCGTACCTATCCACAAGCAGTTGTCTAACATTGGCTAGAGCACTTGCTCTATCTAAACTCAATTACTGCAACATTCTATTCCTGGGTTCGTCTGAACATAACCCAAATAAACTCCAGGTACTCCAAAATAACTCTCTGAGAGCTGCACTTGCCTTCCTAGGTCTTGCCATATCTCCTCTCACAGACAGAACTCCAACTGGCTACCCATCTGTGACAGAATCACATTACGCACCCTGGCCACCAAGCACAAATGCCTTATAAACTCAGCACCAAAATACCTGGCGGACAAAATCTTTATACACCAATCCACACGCACCACCGGATCATCTCAAGCCCACAACCTGGTGGTTCCAAGATTTAAGCTAAAAATAGCCAGAGGAGCCAGCTTCCCAGTCCAAACCTGCCAAACGATGGAATTCTATGCCCATCCCTATCAGAGAGGAACCTTCCTTCCTCACCTTTAAAGCTAGTATAAAAACTTGGCTGGGCAACAAGTCTCATCACTGAGAGGCCTCCACCATGCTAAATGTCCATTATCTATTTATGCTTCTGCTCATCTCTTGTCTGTCATATTACTGTATATTGTTTACTACTGACCCACCTGTAACCAGGGTCCCTCTTGCTGTCTCCACATTGTACTATAATATGCCTGCCTTATCTGTATGCAACCTTTACGTTTTTCAAGCGCCCAGTTACCTCAGGGTATGGTGCGTGATACAAATAATAAACAAATACAAATACAAATGGAATGGGCAACCAGCTGGAATGAGAGAGCTGTCTAGATTGGAAGAACAGTTGTAGAGGTAGTGGTGTTGTTTCAACTGGGAGCCTTTCAAATGATATTGGCTATCTGTGTGCATGAATAAAGATGCATCATGGCTGCGTCTTATTTTATAACACACTACAAAGCCTTCTCCCATAATCATACTGTTATTTTCACATCTTTTAACATGAAATGACACTTTGATAGACAGCTGTGTGTGTTGTGTCTGATAACTATTGTAATCATTTTTAAAGGAAGCTGAAATGATAGATTGTACGTAAAATATCCAGAATGTAAAGAAAGGAAATTGTATGTACATTCTAAGCACTATAATGTATTTAAGGCTATTATGGTTGAAATGTGGATAAATGGGTGGCAGTGGTTACACAAATGACAGAATGAATGAAGAGAATAACAGTTTGCACATTACAGTTAGCAATATGGGTAAATAAACATTTGGAGAGCAGACAACTTTGCAAGTGACACTTGATCATAGCAGATGGGAGAAATGACAGTACGCTTTTTTACAGGTTATACAGGGTAACTGGAAGTTACCCTGTTTATATGCATTTATACAAGAGCTGTACATGTACTGTGCAGAAAATATTCATACCTGTAGTTTGTGTTCATGCATGTGGATGAGCATGAATCTGCAAGCAGAAATCTTGGAGAGTTTTAAAGTAGTTCTTGCGGTACATGCTTTGCAATCAATGCCCAGTTGTACTCAGAGTGATCAACAGTACATCTAAAGTGCTGAACTGTGATGATGGAGTTAGATGTAGAGTTCTGGGATGTGATTGATGGATGGTTGTGTGGCTGCTTAACAGTAGCCAATGAGGGAATGGTGCAGAGAGTGAAGTGGAAAGGGTAGAAGGGCTGCCCCAGTCTTACTAACGCGCTCCGTGGTCAGCGCAGCTACATCCGGGGCTTCTGCGCATGAAATGGGAGTGTATTTTGGGGATTAGCCAATCAGGTGTTGCGGTTCTGCTCTGTATTGAGAGAGGCTGTGTGTAGTGAAGATGGTGGAGGTGCAGAAAGTCAGGGTGTTGGTGTTTGGAGATATATTTGTGAATGGTTTGGAGCAGTATGATAAATCTAGGAATGTGGCTAAGAAATTTGACATAAAAGGAGTGGAGGTGGTGTAGTGCCCAGTGCCTGGTTTTAATTTGCAGGTAATTCTAGAAGTTTGTCAGGATATGGCTAGGTTTATTAGTCCACATGGGGTTGTCCTGCACTGTGGTGCTTTGCATTTGGGCTATGTCAGTGCCCTTACTTTGTTGCAAGATATGGAAAACTTGGTTCAGGCAGTAATGAAAGTACTTCCAAATGCCACGGTTATTTTTCTGCTTTAAACCTGGGGCCGTATGGGTCAATAGTTCTGTTTTTTGTCCTCAGCAAAATTTTTCTAGGTGTTTAATTAACCAAGGCATGTTTGCTGTTATGATTAGAGCTGGCATGTTCTTTTGCAATAATGACAACATTGATTCCGGTAATGTTGTTTACTTCAAAGAAGGTGGCATGTCTTTATCTTTTATGGGAAATGCCATGCTGTTTTGGAACATAAGGATTGCTTTGGAGAAGCTAATGTGAAGATATTTGGAGGAGAATAAGGAAAAAAAACAAAAAAATTTACAATATAAAAGGTATTTCTGAAGCATCTTAAAAAAAACAAAAAAAACGTCTCTTTTTAGAGCTAACCTCAAAGGGCAAATGGGGCACACGATTTGAATTTTCATTCCCCAATCTCAGATTTTGCGATTTTTGATGTCCTGGGTGTTAGTCTTATCAGTACACGGTGGTGGTGCGAGTTATGGTTGCTTAGCGTACCATAACTGGCGAATTTCTGGGGGTTTTCGGTTTTACTTGTAACCATAACATCCCTTTAACAATGTTTTTTTCACCGAATTTCATCTAGCGCAACTTAACCATGGCCGTGCAGTTATGGTTAAGTTGCTGTTTCCATAGGAAGAGCACTTTATGGGCATCTTATAACTCCGCTCCCCCTGGACGTATCCCCACCAAACTTTGCAAAAAAAGTGTATGGGCCACTGTGATTGTTTTTGCACATTTCGGTGATGTTTGGTCCAGGGGGGGAAAAGTTATAGCGGGGGTCCCAAAACATCTTTCTTTCCCATAGACTGAATGGGGGAAAAAGTTTGCCCATATCTACAGCCCAAACAGCTGGAGGGATTTTCACCAAATTTGCGGCAGGAGCTTGGTCCCGAAAGCATGCTTTTGTAAATTTGGTGCCAATCCGTCCAGTACTTTTCTTTAAAATGACCAAAAAGTACGTCTGAAAAAATTAGTGAAATCTATGTCCGCTCCGTGGACACACTTCCCTGTTCGCTTCGCGGACAAGATACCGATTGGCTAATCCGTAGCATCATGTTCACGGACATGTGGCGCATTCACTGATTGGGTGTTGAACAGCGTGAAGTGCGTCAGATTCTGTCGCTGCGCCCGCCATCTTTCTTTTGTGTTTTAGTGTCCGTGGACATCACCGGTAACACATATAAAACAACACAACATTGCACTTGTTAAACTTAGGAAATATTGTATCAGAAGGTGAGGGTTAATGAGGCTGGGATGGGATGTGGCAGCAGGAAAGCAAAAAGTGGTGTTTTCTTGTCATCTAAGTCATACAGTAAATAGCGTCGTAGAGTTTGAAATCTGAGGCAGCCACCTGCAGTGTTTGATGGAAACAGCGGGCCTGCAAGTGTATGGGAGTATCACTTCTCATGAATGCATTGAGACATGTTGTTGAAAAGTCAGAATGTATTTGCATTCTGAGCGAAGGTCACTTGCTTTGCTTTTGTGGTTGCGAGCTCAGTAGGCCCACGCATCTGACTGAACCCATAAGGGTCAATTGTTTTTTGACCTTGAGCGAAAGGGAAAATTCAGTAAGAATGCAGGGAGTGCAAGTTTGGGAAAAATATCATTTAATAAGGTTATGTATTCAAAATGTTTGTAAAACACATATAATATCAGTTGAAGAAGATTCTTTGCTGCAAGTACCTCGCTGTCTGGGTTTAACGAAGACAATGGAGACAGTAAATATTGTGTAAGATTACTCTTGACGACTCTACACTGGAACACGTTTTAATTTGTTATTACCAGAACAATAATTTTGGCATTATAACTGAGGTACTATGTTTCTGTGTAGTTGTCATTTTTTTTAAAGTTATGGAGAGTGCAGATTCTCACCATTTGTAGGCCATTATTAGGTTCACCCATGTGCAACGCTATTATTTCTTTAAAATGTCATGTATGACCACATCGATTTGTGTATCAGTTTCCGCATTCTTTTTGTCTTTTTTGCAATTGTTTGGTAAAGGTTGGGTATTGATATGTATTTTCTGTTACGTTTTCCGAACAACTACATTCTGCCGTACTGTGATTGTCATGGATTCCAAGATGCCAAGTGATGGGTTCTTTGGACTCCAGATGCACGTACTCGTGACCGGCTGTCTAACCGTGACTGTATTGTGGGACGACCGGCCCATCCCCATTTGTCCATACGCTGGAGTGGCCCTTAGAAGTAACATAACATCTTTTATGGTGGTGTAGTCCAAAGTTCATGCCGACATCTTGGAAATCACTGTGCGACCGAAGCGTTTGCTTTATCGAAAGCGAATGCTTTGTGTATGCGAAAAGATCAAAGTATGGCTCACGATTAACATTTTCGATGACGACCGAACAAACAAAGTTAGTATTTGATTGAAAATGGGGCTAGTCCGATGGTAGTAGATAGTTTATTGTGAAATTAAAGTACTTTACAAATTCTAAAATTGTTAATGTTTTCCTTTAAAAAATAGTTTATTATTGCAAAATGTAACATGCTATGTTGTATGTCGCTGTGTGTTCATTTGCGGGTTCTGCGTCACGGGACGTAGGTGCTTATGGGCGCATTTGGCTTCGCTGGAGAGGAACGTCATCCAGAAAGGTGTTGAATATCACTAGGGTTGGTTATGTGACGAGATGTGGGAGTGTTTTCGTGTTACACAAGTGTTGAAACACCTATACCAGTCTGACTGTAGTATTTGAAATCCACAACATGTTACTAACCCTCACCTACCTAACTGTGGTGCAATAACAGTTTTGTACTCATTACTATTATCATTTTCTTTTCTTGCTCTTTGTTACAAGCCAAACCAGGCTTGCATGTGATCTTTCATTTTAAATTGTGTTTTTGTGTTGAGAACTCACCAATTCTATATGAATGTCTGAATAAATCTAACTATATTCCACTCCTATTTTATGTGACCTTTAATAGCTAGCAACCATAATCTAGCTTTCTGCCTTTTGAAAACCTACCGTAGCAACACGGTTAAATAGGGGTAGCTGTTGACTCTCTCTCTGTTCTTTGTTGTAAACGCCTTCTTGAGTCAAGCTCCCCTCTAACAAAAAAGAAGGACCCCAGCCCCACTTTTTCTTTACTCATGTGGTTAAGACATACTTTTTTTCTGCGGACCTTAATGATGCATACCCTACCCTATGCTGTTTTATAATGTCCTGTTAAGCACTTTAACTCTGCTCTTAAGAAAGATATGTGTTATGAGTATGATGTCAAAAGCTGCACAAGCTGCTGATTGTAAAACGATCCAAAATTATAAGTTGAAAAGCAAAACTATTTCTACTTGTACATTAATATTTGCTAGAAACAGCCATGTTCTCTTTTAAAATGTATATCTAAATGTCATGTTTAAATTGGGTGTGATTGAGGTTTGAGAACAGTGCAATCTTGTTGAATTTACACAGACCCTTTTTTTGTTCTTTAGACTATGGGTCTGCAACCTTTGGCTCTCTGGATATTTTTGGACTAAAACTCTCAACAGCCTTTGTCCAGTGTAGTTAGTGTTAAGCAATCATGTTACTCCAAAGCATATGCACAGTGTTAGGTTTCAGACTCTTGAATTAGACTTAGGTAGCAGTACAAAGAGCAGCACACTACTTTACACAGAACAATTGACTGTCGTAGAGATTATAGCAGACAGCATACTATACAGGTAATCTTAATGTAACCACAGAATCTGCAGATATCCAAGTACTATATCAAGGATGGGAAGCTCAGCCACTAAACCACATCCCCTTCGCACAACCCCTGCTCAGCATGGAACAGCTTACCAATTTAGAGCAGTGCTCTGCTTAGTCGTGACAATTTCTCCAAAACCAAATTTCCATTGTATTCCCCCTTCCCAGAGAGAGTCCTTGAACCTCAAGGGAGTTCAACCACTCCCACCTTCAAAATGTAAATGCAGCTCAACTCTGGCTATGTCACCTATGGACATAGCAATGAGTTGCACATCTGTGGTGAGCAGGGAGCAAACCTCAACACACATGTGCAGTTCATGAGTGTGTCCAGGTAAGAATGAAAGAGATTAAAACCCGAGCACATATAGTTGTGCAGAGTACCAGAACAAATGTGCCTGGGAATGCAGACAGTTTTGGACCGCTCTCCTCTCTGCCACTCGCAGTATGGGGTCGAATCAAGGAATTGCTGACCACAAACCGCCCTGCACTAGGAAATGTAGTGGGGTAGTGCATCACCTGGGAGGCAAAGATGACAGGCAGTTATGTGGAATAAAGCCTCCCAGGAAGACCTTCTTCCATGCCGAACATTCTCCATATGCCCCCAGGAGGAGACCTGAGAGTTGCTGCATCAGAATCAGGGTTAGCTCATAGAAATTGAATAGCAACAAAATGGCATAGTAACTGTGACACAATGGCTTCTGTCCTGCAGGAGTGAAACAGGGAGTAGCCGATAAAGTCCCTACTCAGCCCTCAAAATGCTACGAACCAAGAGTAATCCCAATCATAAATGTAAAACAGGCACAGTTAAGAGATACACCTCCTTTGCCTTTTGTGGTAGTGTGGGCCGAGGGAAGGCTCTCAAGAGGGGTGTGAATGTTATTTAGTAGCAACTCAAAAAAGCAATAGTACAGCAGTCTAAAACAAAGGGCATATCCATCAAGGTTAAATAAAAAAAAGACATAAGACCTCAGTGGTCTGCTGTCAATTAAGGCTTTGAACTTGTCTTTGGCAGTGTTTTTTTGTTCTGGAGAATTCAGGGGAGTGAAGGCACACTCTGCCCTCATGCGTAGGTGTGACCATCGTGTTTTTCCAACTTCATCCTTGCAGGTGACTGAAGACCACAAAATTAAGCCCTAGTGTATTTAAAATACTATTTTCTAATAGACCTCTGATGTCTTCCTTGTTTTTGTCCATGTCTTCTAAACAAGAGTTTCATTCTTTCACACAATTTGTATCGAATGTCTGCTCACCCCAGCCTGATAAGACCTTGTCTTCTTGGGGCTCAACCAGCCTTGCCTTTCTGAGATCTACTTATGTAATTCAATTGCTTTTTTAACTGCGACACACTGGGAACGAGGTCTTCCTTCTCTAGTCCAGCTCTGCTATAATACGTAGTGGAAACATCCATTCATTACTCACTTCAAAATATATATATATATTTATTTTTATACGTTAGCATCTGTTCACTATAAAGCTGGCTTCAAGAATACTTTGTTTGCTTGCATCTCTTTGCATCTGTATACGTGTAAAATAACTTGATATCTCAATCGTTTCTGCAGCATAAGTTTTTTATGTTGATCCCAAGATGTCACTTATCTTTGATACCTTCTTGATGCCTTATAGAATATCTGCATTCTCTTGTCCCTGCATCTCTTCCATTTACGTCAGCTTTCTTCATGTGACGTCACCATTCTTCCCTTCCATGTATTGGTCCTATTTCTTCAGGTATTTCATTCAAATGGCCATCATACTGTCTCGTATGTAAGTATGGCTTTCCTGATATGGAATCTTGCCTCCAGGATTCTCTTCAATATCGGTATTTTCACTATTACTGCACGTGTCTCACACTCTGGTTCCCAACACATAGGCAATAAGGGCAAAGTGGTTGAGGTGGGGGTAATTGGCTCCTTCTGTGCACTGGTATAATACATTCTTCCTTAGGAGAGACCCCCTATTTTAAAGATAAAATCCCACCTGTGATTGCACTACAGCTACCGGCTTTAGGGATCCAATCCTAGTTCTTGGAACAAGTGGACTTTGACTTCTTATATCACACCAATTGTACATTGTGCTAAACTAAGTGGCGGGACAGGAAAAAAAGATAAAAGCAGTGAGAAAAAAGATGGTTGGGCCTTCTTCTAGCTGTAAAGAGCCTATTCTGTCTACACTAACCCACCCCCTTCCCTTCTCAATAGGACCAATGGCCTTTAGATATGCTTCACTCTGGTGTGAAGCTATTCCGGTTGTGAATGGTTCTGCTCTTTGATTTCTTATCAATGACAGCTTCCTGGGGAGTGCCTGTCTCTCTTTGGAGGGTATTACTTGCCCTCACAAAGGAACAAAGGTAGGCAATCTGCAAGGCTACAGCCTTGCCAGCAGTGGCAGCGACCATCCTGTCTGGGGAGAATACATACAATCCTGT
This sequence comes from Ambystoma mexicanum, assembly GCF_040938575.1. Taxonomy (NCBI): domain Eukaryota; kingdom Metazoa; phylum Chordata; class Amphibia; order Caudata; family Ambystomatidae; genus Ambystoma; species Ambystoma mexicanum. Next base: position 1,128,184,128 of record NC_090937.1, on the reverse strand, counting down.
CACAGCTGACTGAGATTGTTTTACAGGGCTGACAATCATATGATACCATATTGCTATAGCTGTAATAATTATAGGAGATTCCATCCACCATACCATACCTCAGGTATGGCTTCTATTTAAAGATGTATCCGCCACCAGGAGAGTAGAGTCATAATTACAGGATTTTGGTACAAGAGTGCATGCCTTAAATGCAGCCTCTGTGCTGCAGAGACTTGGCTGTCACTACAGCTGTCAAATGGGCACTGGTGTCCACTGGACCCGCTCTGGGTCACTAGTAGAGCAGGTGCTGCAGATCAGGATAATGATGCAGCAGGACACAGATATACACTTAGCTTTTGGCATGGAGCATATGAGAGGGGAATCAGCAAATTTCCCTTTCAGAGATGGAATTACCTGTATCCTTTTATTAATTTATCAAAAATCAAAAAACAAGGCTTTGACACCCTTGACAATCGTCACTATAACAAATGCATAAACACTTGGATGAGTGATTTATACAAGCTTCCCATACTGCCAACATAAATTGCAGATTGTGTTGCAATTTGAAAAGACCAATCTGGTAGAGTAATCATTTATGCTGTCATCCTTTTAACCACTTTTTTAAGAACTTGCTGTTTGAAGTGCTGCAAGAGCACAGTATGCCTACTTTTTTTTAAGGAACACAGAGCTACTGCTTCACAAAGCCAAATTCCTCTGAGTTTCTTTAAATCATTTCCGATGAAATTGCTGCCTTTGCTCCATGCTAAAGCACTACCGCCACTTATAATCAAAGACTAGAGTGCTAGTGGCACCATTAAACCATGATGTACTCTATTTGGTCAAAATTGCTTTTTCAAGAAGCCTGCTCTCCCTTTCCTGTGTGCCAGAGCAGTATGTGGCCTTCTTCATCTAATACAGAATCAAATGCCTTGTTCCTTTCATTCGAAATTCTAGTCAGAAGACAATTGGTTTTACAAGGCACTCTGTAATTAAAGCCTGTTGGGGGTTGGGGTGCTTTGAATACCCCTCAAGTTATTATTCCTCCACGTCCAGTCAACAGCAAATGTAATGTGATTGGGAGCTTTCACAACACTCTAGACTACTGAAATGTTAAAAAGTTTTAGTATGCTAATCCATTACTTGTTACTTTGTGGACATATCGTGCCGTGGCCTATGACCTGGCATTGCTAAAATGATAACATGAACACTTTGATTATAATCTTTGGTTCATATTTCATTGATTACACAGCATGGAAGGAACCTTCTTAACACAGGCTCTGTATATACAACTTCCTGTACTTTGCCAATTTAACGGCCAATTTGATACCTGCACATGTTTCGAGCTGAAAGTTCTTCCACAGGGCATATGAATTTGTGATGTAAGTGCAGTGACTTAACAGGTTATAAAAAGCATTCTCAAAACTAAATCCAAAACAAACAGATACTCAATTAGTGTGCCTACAAATAGCAAACAAAATCAGTACAATAGTATTCAAGATAGGACCAAAACGACACTTTCACAATTTGACGTAACATTTTCTAAATTTTTACTAAATGCGTTTAGGTACCTACATCAAATAGACAATAGTCCTTCACTGTCCGGGTACAGACAAATTCAGAACAACTTACCTGCGACCACATAGACTAAAACATCTTACCACAAGTGAAGAAGAGTGGTGAGTGGTGGAACAGGTTAATGAGTGGAGAATCCACCACCCTGACCGTGGCAACAGCCAAGTTTCTTGAAAGCCTGGAAGACAAATCAGTTGGGAACCAACAGAAAACCGTTGATTTTAAAGAAGAAAACACAGATGGAAGAGAATTTTAATGGCACAAAACAAAACAGAAATATACTACATTCTCCTTCAAATCTCTAGCCAAAAGAATGATTTTGTAAAAATTGTAATACAATTAAACACAAAAAAAAATAGACAATAATTATGATTGCGTACTGTCAACATCCCCATCAGGAATTTCAAAATCCCAGCTCAAATCTTGAAACAATGGGGTGATGTAAGCTATTTGTATCCCATATCATTATGGTACCACACAATTCCAACCATTGCCCTATGATACCTTTACTTTTCAGTTGTGTGCTTGATATGATTTTGTACTGAATGATAATGTGACCCTGTGTGTGTTTAAGTTCTTTATGGGCCCATTGATGCATATTTTCAATCTTTTTGATAGCATCATGGAATTCTTTCTCAACTCTTCTGTAATTGGGGGGCGCTCGTGAGCCCAGCCATAATGGCTGCGAGCCTGTGATCTCCCAGCTAACCTGAGAAATCCAGACAATATACGCTGCTTCCCTGACAGTATTCTGCCTCCACGCACGGGGTAAGTTTTTATGAAAGCACCGTCCTCAGGCTGGTGGCGTTCGCGGAGGCACAACAGACTGGTGGTGCTGCCCGTGGAGATCTGACACTCCAGTGAGAGCCCGGCCGTGTGGTGTGGTCGAGCGCGCTGGTGCTTGGTAGATGGCCCCCGGGTCATGGCCCCGACCGGAGGACCGGAGGAAGAAGAAGGCAGAGTTGGTGGTTCGGAGGCCCTCGGGTGCATTCTGCCTGGCGGGGGACGTGTGGTCTGCCTGAAGACTGCCGGCAGTGAAGTGGAGGTGCTCCAGACTCGCGGGAGAGGCGCGCTGGTGGTGGAGCCCGGGAGCTTGGGAGTGGAGGTGGGGCGCTCGTACCTTGGACTGCACGCGTCCCTGTTTGCCGAGATGCGCCGGCGGGGGCCGAGGACCGGGGCCGTGGTGGAGGCTCGCCTGGCCTGGGCTGGCCGTGGTGGCGTGGTGGGCTCCTGTCCAGCTCCCCTGCCCTGACCTGGGACTGCATTGGGCTCTGTAGGGGGGCGAGGCCTGGAGGCAGCAGCGGGGGAACCGCGGCTTCTGGAGAGGAGGAGGCTGGTGAGCTCGGTTCCGCCGGTGGCGGCCCTGGTGCAACTGAGGAGCGGCGTACCCGGCTTGGTAATACGGCGAGCTGAGAGGGAACTACGCGCGGCCTGGAGCGGGGCGTCTGCACCCTAGGATATAACTCTTGGCATTGGTGAGGAGCTGTCAGGATATACTGCTGGATATTGCGGTGGAACAAGGATCTAGGCGAGGGAACATCAGCTGAGTAAAGAGGCCGTAGGTCCAGAGGGCTTTTCCGACATGTACATAGTGGAAAGAGCACACCGGGTACCCTCGGGAAAGAAGCCGGTCCCTGGGGCTCCCCCATGCCCGATAATAGCAAGGATGTTAAATTAAAGCGTTAAAGGCGCTGGAGAAGGGGTCATTGTCTTACAAGGGAGACACCATTAGATTATTCCCTGACTTCTCGGACAAAGTCCAAGCATCCAGGAAATAATTTCTAGAAGTGAAGAAGCAGCTGAGGGAACGAGGGATTCGGTATGCTATGCTGTTTCTGGCAAAACTCTGTGTTGAGCACGACGGCAAGGTGAAGTTCTTTCACACACCGGAAGAGGTCTCTAGCTTCCTGGAGCGGCTGCCGCGGCAGCCCCGGCAGAGGGGGAATATTGAACAATAAGGTCTTCATGACATTATATCCTTTCAAGTGGCCACTGGCTAATGTAGGCTTGGCTGATGGGGTGCACCGTTCTTCAGAGGTGAGCAGGGTTGGCTGGGCACCGAGTAGCACCTCAGGCGGAAGCTATAGGGAGGCCTGATGCTCAGGTCTCAGTTGGGTTATTGGGGGTGTTTAGTAGGGATGGGGATAGGGCATGTGTTCACTGACAAGTTGGGGTTGTTGGTGGCGGAGGGGATTGACACACTTGATCGAGGGAATTTTAAAGCTATCCTGCTGCAGTGCCCCAATGAGGCGTGTCAACCTGTGGGCTATATAGCTACCTACTGGAGGTATGGCGTCAAGTAAATTCTGTAAATGGAATGTCAGAGGGTTGAAGGGCCCCATAAAACGCTGCAAGGTACTGCTGTATATGCAGAGACATAAGGTGGCAATAGCATTTCTCCAAGAAACACATTTAACAAAGGATAATGAATCTGCCTTTGGGAAATGGTGGGGCTGTCATAGATACTTCTCGTTGTATTCTACATATGCCAGGGGGGTTTGTATATTGATTCATCGTGGGGTTGGGTTTCATTTGGTTTCTGCTGTGAAGGACGAGGGGGTTAGGGGTCTTATAGTACAGGTCTCTATATACAAGGGAGACTGTATACCTTTATAAAGTACTATGGGCCTAACAATGATACGGTAGGCACCCTCGATTGGATTGATAGGCAGCTTGGTGCTTCAGTGGCTGGGGATGTGATGTGTGTTAGGCGGAAACCTGTGCAGTTCCCTCTGGGACCACTGCAAAAGATTTAGGACTACAGGCGTTTGGCGGTGAACCCACTTGGTAGCAGTCTGTACCACACAGATTCACTTGGTAGCTGTGGCTGAGCAGTCAGACTTCCCTCAAGAAGAGTTGAGCAGCATGTGGAGTATACAAAATAGGGCAATTCTTCGCAGTAAGACAAGCGAACACGCAACGAGGCTCAGTGTAAAAATATTAAGGTATTTATTTATAACGAAACATCTATCAAAAACACTATGGCACTATCATGGCAAACAAATCAATCACAATTACTCTACGAAGAAGAAACGATCAAACCCCCTAACAATGTTTCGACAAGTCTAGGTTCTACCAGCACCACTTATTTACAGACAGAGGTGTATGCCTCAACCTAGATGGCACTCTAATATTAGTTAGGACAGGAGAGAAAAATAGGCAGGTTATGAAATCAACACAGTTCAATTCTTCACGGGAAAAATGCAAGGCAAGAAGGCAAGAACCACAATAGATCATAAAGTTCAGAGGCCAGGTCCACTCGGAGAGAGGCAAGGCGATATGTCCCAAAAGTCTCTAGTGGAAATGCGTTTGAGTCTTTGTAGCAATTTGTTATCGGCAGATTGAACTAGTTCAGAACAATAAGTGAGGAAGCTTGGAGGCGACCCAACGGAAAGGAGAGGATTAAGACACCTCACTCAAACCGATCGAAAGGGAAGCCAGGCGGACACGGTACCTTGTTGTGGAGGGCAGCTCCAGCGGGGGCACTTGTTCCTGGTGGTGGATGCACGTCGGGTCTTTGCCAAGAGTAGAGATGTTCTCGTCGTCGAAGAAAAGTGAAGTCCGGTGCACCACCAGGGAAGAGACCACCCGCGGAGAGCTCCGTCACAAGGCACCACCTTTTAGTCGCGGTACAGGGGTAGTGGCTATCCGGTTGCCGGGGTGCTCTGCACTGGCAATTCGACCACCGCGTCCTGAGGCAAAGAAAAAGCAAAAAGAGACTGGTTGTTCCCACCAGTCAGGGGAAGAGACTCTCCGGCAGGGAGATCTCCTCTGTCGTCGAGAAGTGGTGAGGCGGTTCAGCAGGGCTCCACCGGAGGTGTCGTCGTTGCAGGTCGGCTCAGAGTTACCCTTGTCGGATTCTTAGATCCTGTGGCAACTTCTGAAGATCCAGTCCCAAAAGCCCTGCTTTTATGCAGAAAACCCCCATTCATTCAGCCTAGCTGTCAATCAACACATGCTAAGTGGTGAGCGGGGAGGCTCACCACTTGGGCCAATCACTCCAGAGTGGGACCGGAGTTGGCAAGGCAACTCGGTCCAGGGTGCCTAAACCCCCTCCCACACCCCTGTGGTAACCCAGACAGAATGGCACCACTTTGGAGGGTCTCTGTACAGAGGCCCGCCAAAAGTGGAACAAAGGGCTCAACCTTTGGTTTAGGAGTCACAGAGACGAACACAGACGCCATTTTACAAACCGAGTTCTGGCAGAAAATACCATCCGAGAAACTTATTTAAGATAAGTAGACCGGTGGTACGTTAGAGATTAACGAGAAAAAGTATCAATCTCCAACAACGGGACGAATCCCATAGGGTTATGTTCGGGGTCGAACATAAAAAGTAGTTTCCACTGCCACCAGCCAAAACTCGACGAGGGGGGACGGGACAGTGCCCCCTCGAGTAACAGACCCAGGAGTAATCGAATTACCCCTACTAGCACGTCCACAATAAGATGGTTTGTACTAGTTCTGTTAGTAAATTTAGGTCTAGTAAAGCCAATGGTGACTTTACATGCCCGGGGAGACAGTAGTCAGTCCCCGGGTATTGAGTCTATGGTGGAGGTCCGCTAGGACGCCCCAGTGTTTCGGCACGTAGGGTGTGGTGTAACACACATAGAAAAACATATGAGACCCTATGGAGTAAAAGACCCCATAGCCCATAGAACACATTGACATTCAAAGGAATTACACACATTCATGTCCAAGAGTGGGAGGAAAAGAGTCTTGCTCTTGGCAGGATGGAAAAAAACAAACTCCCGAAATCCAGCAAAGCTGCTGGGGGACTCACTAGGTTAGGAAATTCAGCCTAAACAGAGAATTCTCCCTAACACTGTGGGCCGGGGATTCAATACTGTAATGCAACCTGAATGGGATAGATCCAGGGGAATGCAGGGTGGTGGGAACAAAGGGATGCACCGCCTGCGGGAGCTGTCGCTTCTGTGGGATGTCGCGGATGAGTGGAGGGTGCGACACCCAGGGTCACGGCAATATACATGTCACACCGATACTCATGGGTCGGCTTCGCGACTTGACCTTTTTCTTGTTTCTCAGTCGCTGCTGGGTAAGGTCAGAGAGGTCGAGATCCTTGCTCGCACCCTCTCGGATCACGCACCCGTGCTTCTGGATTTGGGCGTCGAGGGGCAGGTTCAGGGGGCATTTACATGGCGCTTCAAGAGCGAAGGTCTGTTCGATGCAGTATTTAGGGATGGCTTGCAGACGGCGATTGACACCTTTCTAGAACTACACATAGGGTCGGTGCAATCCCCGGGTGTACTTTGGGAGAGCTTGAAATGTGTGATACGAGGGGAATGTATATCCAGAGAGGCAGGCATTCTCAAATTAATCAGGAGGGAGCTAGCGGCCAAGGAAGAGATCCTGCAGAAAATACAGATGACTAACCCAACTCCTCCCGATCATGTTCGGGTGGAGATTCTTAAGCACCGGCAGGAGTTCCAAGCGTTAGCGCTTAGGGAAGTCAAATTTATGAGAAATGCATCTAATATTCAGCAATATAGGGAAGGCATCAAACCCGGCCACACCCTTGCAGGGATGACAAAAATGGACAGCTTTGCGGGCAGAGTACAGGTGATCACGGATGAGCAGGGGAATAATAAGTTTGAGGATACTGAAATTGTTCAGCAGTTCTTTCGGTTCTATAGTCGCTTGTATTCTTCGAGTTCACAGGCTTCGCTGGGGGTTATTGAGAAATATTTAGACAGAGCCGCGCTGCACTGGTGCACGGAAGCCCAGAAGGATCACCTGAATCATCCGTTGTCGTTAGAGGAGGTTGTAGAGGCGATTAAGGCTCTGCCGAATGGGAAATCGCTGGGACCCGATGAGTTTACAGCAGAGTTTTATAAACACTTGACGGACACTCTGGCACCTCATTTGTTATAGATGTACCGGCACAGCTTAGAATCAGGGACCCTGCCGGACTCACCACGAGAGGCAATAGTGGTAGTCCTGTTGAAGCCCGATAAACGTGGGTGTGACTGCTCTTCGTATCACCCAATCTCCTTAATTAACATTGATAACAAGATTCTGGCGAAGATTCTTGCCTCGAGCCTGGCGCCCTTTATGTCGGAAATGGTGATAGCAGACCAGGCAGGCTTTAGCCCGGGCCGCTCTACCTCGTATGGCCTTAGGAGAATGTTCGGGTTGATGTCGGCTGTGGCTACATGGGAATCGGTGGTGGCCGCCCTTTTGGATGCCACCAAAGCATTTGACTCGGTAGAATGGCCGTTTCTGTTTTCAGTTCTTCAGCGAATGGGTTTAGGTGCCCATTACGTGAGCTTGGTGAAGCTACTGTATACACAGCCGAAAGCGAGGGTGAGGGTGAATGGCCAATTAACAACAGCCATCCCTCTTGAGCAGGGGACCAGACAGGGATGCCTCTTGTCACCCCTAATTTTTGCCTTGGTGATTGAAGTACTAGCGGAAAGGATTAGGGATGAGCATATACACCGGGGTATTCAATTGTACAATCACAAACTAATAATCTCACTGTATGCTGATGATATGGTGTTGTTCATTAAAGATCCTGAGGTGAACTTGGACCCGGTGATGGCGGAAGTTCAAGGATTTGGGGTGGTGTCAGGACTACAGGTGAATACATCCAAATCAGTGTTGTTTCCCCTGTCGGAGGCAACGTCCCAATTCCATGATGCATGGGGATTTCAAAGGCACATGATCTGCACAACTTACCCGGGCATCTCCATTGCGAGAGACCTGCAAGTGGTGTATCATACTAACTATCTTAAGGACCTGCATAAAGCTTAGTTGGCCCTGAGTAGGTGGAAGAGGCTCCCACTGAACCTGTATGGGCAGATATCCTTTGTTAAAATGACACTGCTCCCGAGATTTCTTTATATTTTCTTGAACGCCCCAGTAAGGGTCCCCGGGAATATTTTCGTAGTCTGAAAACCGAGATAATGCGATTTATATGGGCAGATAAACCGGCCAGGGTTTCGTGGGATAACTTAATGGCCCCGGTGTCAGAGATAGGCTTGGCGCTGCCGGACTTTGAAACGTACTACGAGGTGGCGCAAGCTGGGTTTCTGAGCTACTGGCACAGATTACAACATGATAGGAGTCATATAGAGGTGGAGAGAGCAGTGGCTGCGCCCAACCTGCTTCGGTCAGTCATCCTGTTAGCTCCGAGTCGTGTGCAATGCCCAAAGAATTTGGTAGAGGTAACATGTAAAGCATGGACTAAGCTAGAACAGAAGCAGGGGGGTGGGGTTCTCTATTCGCCCCGGCTCCCAGTAATACACACACCGGGGATACCCATTACTGGAGAAAGAAGTTTTGTGGATATGGTTAAAAAACTCGGCATTACATGCTTTGGTGATTTGTTCCCTGAGGGTAGATTTGTATCTTTGGGGGAATTGAGGGGGAAAGTGTCTCTGTCTGCCCTAGATGTGTTTTTATACTTTAGACTCAGGGTGAGTCTTCTATTAGTGTTTAATACCTTCCCTGATCAGCCGCCGGTATCCCCTATGTTAGATAAGGCACTTTAGGGCCTACTGGGTAGACGTATAACCACGGGATTGTACTCAATGGCTATCCACTCTAGGAGCATGGGAATATCTTGCTTGCGGGAAAAATGGGAGAAATCACTGGATAGGGAGATCTCAGAAGATACATGGAAATACTGCTGAGAGGGTATTCGAAAGGGGGCTATCAATGCTGGGTAAAAACTAATCCATTTTAAGTATATTCACCAATTCTATTATACTCCTGTTAAGCTCAAGGAACTCTTCCCGGAGGTCACCGGAAGATGTAATAGATGCCGTTCAGAAATGGCTGACTTCCTCCATGTTGCTTGGAGCTTCCCAAACATACAATTGTTTTGGAAGGGAGTGTTTGAAGTAATTGGGGGGATTATAGGCCAAATAATGGACCCTGATCCTGTGATGGGTTTGTTGGGCTACATTATGGAGGTTCCTAGAGGTATGAGGAGATTGGTGACGCTGCTCCTAATCCTGGCTAAGCGAAGGGTAGCTATGCTGTGGGGGGCGGGACATGCTCTGAAAGTTTCACATTGGAAAAATGACATTTTGTATTGTAATGATATGGAATGTGGGTGGGGATCACTGAATAGGCATCGAGTTGTGATACTGGCATGTGGGATGCGTATACAAATTATCTGCTCCAGAGATCCGCCTCTGGCGCTGGTGGGACATTGGTATGTGACGATGAAGGGGAGGTCTAGATGGTCATTTGGATGTTACACATGGGATTAAGTATGGAGCCTTCTATAATGGCACTATATCTGGAGGTCTACGCGGACTGATCTACGGTGGCAATGATAATAATTGTCTGGACAAACTGCACTTGTAGCCTTGGTGGTAGACAGTATTGTATGGTGTGTCGAGGGTGGGGGGGGAGTTGGGATGCGGGGGGTACTTTCTTATTTGTATGTTGTTATGCAAATTAATAAATACATTTTTTTTAAAAAAACAATTAAAAAAAAAATATATATTCTGTAATTATGCTAGATCCCATGTAGGCAACGCTGACTATCACGTGTTAGCGTAATGTGTGCCATTTTATTACAACTTATGTATGGGCATTGATGGAAAGATAAGATGTGCCTCTCATTAGCATGATCATAGTATTCGCTTGCTCATGTGGTGGCCATATTTGGATGTACCATGTTGTGTGCAATTCTACATGCTAGCACATAACTCTCAATTGTATTCTCCAAAGTCTGTTAATTGCTGTTACGCTCACCTGGTATCCACAGGGGTGCCACACGATACTGGATGGAGGTCTAAGCACTATCCTGGACCCTCTCTGATTGGTTATGTGCCAGACGTTGGGTAGCGCCTATAACAGGAAAATGGAGGGTTAAGATACTGGTTCTGTGATGGGTGGACTCCCACCTCCCTCTGATCCAAATCCCCTCCCTTGAGGTTACTGCTCACCTTAGGTTTTTGTGCATTGAAGTCTCTGTGCAGGGGCGCGTGATTGGTGCGGGCGTTCTGTGGACCTAGTTGCTTCACTGGTCCGTGTGCCCTTATGTCAGTTCCAGACCGGCTGTGACTCCAATTCTACTTGCTGTCTTCCAGGTGAGTTATATTGGGCCTCATTACATGGATGGCGGTGGACCAAGGTGCTATTAGCACCATGCCGGTAAAATACCGGCACCGCCTTGGTGGAAAGGGGAATTACCGCCCTATGCCAAGGTTGGCGGGACGGTAATTCCCCTTTCCCCCATTGCCCTTATCCATTCCCATTTTTGCCCCATAGGGCTCTATGGGAATGGGGAAGGCGCTAATTACGGTGCCGCAAATTGCGGTACTGTAATTAGCTCCCTGGTCCCTTTGCGGGTTGGTTTTTAACGCCTGAAAAAAGCAGGCGTTAAATTCACCAACCCGCAAAGGGACCTCGTAGTAAGGCTGTAAGGGTTTACCGGTACCAGTAAAATACCGGTACCGGTAAACCCTTACCGCCTACCGTGTAATGAGGCCCAAAGTCTTTATTTGTTTTTCTCTGTCTTCTCGGCGTCTTGCTCCACTTTGCTGTTTCTTAACAATGTCTCTTTTTGTTTTCACAGGGATGGTTGCGATCTCGGAGTTTCTGCAGCAATGGCGAAGACCACGGTGAGTTATTGATGCGCGGAGCGCTGCGCTGTTTATTGGTGTTAATTGCTATCCTTTGTTCTCTTCTCTTTGTGCAGGTTGCAGTGATGTTCCGGAGTGATGAGCGATCGTAGCGCTACTTGCCCAGGTAAGTGCTTTGTTAATGCTGACCTTGTTCCTTCTCCTTTGCAGGTTGCAGTGGAACCCGGAGATGGGCGAGGTAAGAGAAGCGCAGGGTGCTGCCAGGACTCGCTGCTTGCCCAGGTGAGAATTGTTATTAATGCTGTCCTTGTTTCTTTACCTTTGCAGGTTGCGGTGAACTCTGGAGATTGGCGAGGTAAGCGAAGCGCAGGATGGATTCAAGACCGGTTAATTCACAGGTAATGGTGTTCTTGTTCTTCCGGGTTATTGATCTCAATCGGGATGTAGGCCTTCAGGATCGGGCCACCGGCGAAGCAGATGAGCAGGAGCTGGACACTGTGAGCGTTATGCTGCAGGAGTGCAGAATAATGTGAAACGTGTTCTGCTGTTTGGGTGTGGATTAAATAGCCCAGGTAAAGCAGTTCCAGGCCAAATAGTTCCAGGCCCAGCCACACCCAAAACACTAGACTGCATGGCTTGTTTCTAAAGAACTGAGCTGTGTAATAGGCCTCCATGTTGGATTAAGGTCCAAAACTGGTATTGCTTTATTCTTGACTGACTCCATGTATGTTTTTGATGGAGTTTTAAGGCCCTTGGGGCCAGTTTGAAGGGCTTTAGCCCCACTGCTGCCAGGGGGCTGTTATACCTGAGGGGATCAGGGGCATGGATCGTGACATTGCAGTCTAGTAATTTAACTTGTTACTGACTGCCAAGGTTGTTCCTCACTTGAATATACAGTGGTAAACGGGATCATTATAGGTGGGCAAATAGTATACTGCATTATTTGCATCTCAAATAATACGTGTAGAATAGTATTAATTTAAAATATATAAGCTATGGATGAACAATAAGAATCACATGTTTGTCAGTTGTGATGTGATATTATTGTTAATCTGTAAGATTGTAGGATCTGGCTTGTCTTTGTGATAGTACATTATAAATAATTAACATATGTGTTGTAATGTCACCCTATTGGTTTATCACTTGGCTGGTGACCATCTTTAAGTATTATTATATGGTAGTATGTTCTCTGTACTAAATCAATCATCAATACCAAATACTTCAGTATATTTTCTTGACTATGCTCGGCCACATTAACTTGATATCGTCCCAAATCAGTACACCTTATCTTAAGGTTTTATCATGAAGTTGTCAGTATTACATGTTGAATGTTGTATTCCAATATCTGACCCTGCATGGACCAGTTTAAGGATTGTAGGACCATGACTTCCTGTCATTGGCATGTCATCATCATTCTAATATTGTTGCGATTCTATACTGTAAATACATCATTCTCTCATCTCCTATTTTGAGTATTAATGTAATTATATGTATTTGAATCATTAGTCCAATTTAGGTACGCTCAAATTGCATCACCATAATTGTTAATAGTCACCCATTGATTGCTAATGTGTGTGTGAGGTCTGTACTGCAATATTGCTAATCCGTTCCCTGTTGGATTTCCCAAACCCAGAGGCCTGTATATCGTGCTAATTACAATAGCATTGAACCCCGTGATACAGGATTTGTCTAACCCAAGAGACAGAACCAATAGAGATCCCAAAGGTATACAATGTTTTGACTGGCTCACTAGACATTCCATTTATGTGAAGATTGATATTAGTTCATCCATATTACATCCTTCTAAGTCAAGGAATGCATGCAGCTCTTTGTCTTTATTTAAACCCATACCAAGTAGCTTAAGTATTAAAGATCAGTTTCACCTCAATTTTCCTCAGAAGATCTCCTCTGGCGCCACCTCTAATATATGCACAAGTGTTTCAGAGCGCGACCAAGCAAAGAGAGGGGAACAAGGGAGTACAAAAACAACGATCTCACTAGGCCCAGTGACATTAAGAGCGCTCAAGTGCATGGAAAAGGTAAAAGGAAGTGGAAAGTGCAGAATAGAGGAGAGAAAATAATAAATAATATGGGAAATAAATAAATAAATGCATGCAATGAAAAAGTGGCAAGTGCATGGTTAGTCAGATAGGGTAAATCTGATAAGTGCAGAAAAAAAGTGGGGGACTGTATGGGTACAGATACAGAACCCAGTGCAAGGGGTGGCCCGGAGGCAGTGTAGGAGGGAGGCAGGGTGAGCAGGTCCTGGGCCCGAAGGATAGAGGGTGGCCACGTGCACAGTACCAAGAAAGAAAAAAGATCAGCAGGGGAGAAGAGGGGCAAAGGCAGAAGCGAAGAGGAAGGTTTTGAGGTAGTTCCAGAACCGGAAGTGGTTCTCCTCAAGTTTCAAGGTGGCCGGGAGGCTGTTCCAAAGGGAGACCCCAGCCGAAGACAGAGATCTGTCCCCAGCTTGTTTCTTAACGACTGATCCTAAGGGAGTTAGAAGTAGAGGAGCGAAGGGCTCGAGAGTGGAGGTATTTACGCAGGGACAGTTGAAGGTATTTTGGACCCAGGCCCCAGAAATCCTTGTGGACAATGCAGAGGTGTTTAAATGTAATCCTTGCATCCACTGGGAGCCAATGAACGGATTTCAGAGCTGGAGTGATATGATCCCAGGCCTTGAGGCCAAGGACAAGTCTCGCAGTCCTGTGTACATTTGCAAACTGTCTTTGCGTCCGTGGAACCTTAGGTCAGAGACATTCCCATCTAGGTGTTCTAGATTCCAATGTTCTACCAATGCGTTTTGGGTAATGTTACTTCTTATAGCATAAATGTGTGTTCTATTTCTGGAGCACAGTTCTCTGATAGTAAGGACTTCATAAAACCTCTTATAGTGTATTGTTTATATATGTGATGAATGACATGAACTACATAGGTAGTTCTGCAGTTAATTAATTCTTTAATGTTGAGACTTTAGGTATAGGTTGCAAAATGAGAAGTCTTAGTCAATGCATTTTTGCATGTGGAGCACTTATAAAAGCCCACTAAATTGGGAATTAGACATATTTTATATAAGATGTAGCTGTGATGTCACGAAACTAGGATTTACCTTTTGGCCAGTGGTATCAGCTCGCCTAAAAATAATGTTGGGTTGCTGGTCAGTAAATCCTTTCACCTCATTGTCTTCTTACAAAACATGCCCATGTTTTTTTAGAATCACTTAAAGAATTTAGAGTGTGTCAAATTGTATCTTTATTTATTTATTTTTGTATTTGTAGCAGAGCACCAAACCCTCAGGAATCTTGGTGCTAGTTACATTAAGTGCGAAGTGAAAAGTACAAGAATGCATGTATAGGTTACAACAAGAGGTTCTTAGTAGCATAATCTGGTAAAGCCACGCCTCATGTTGCGGGGGCTACATCAGGTGTAAAGATACATGAGAAACAAAATTAAGGTAAATGCACAAATTAGCAAAAGCCACTTCTCATGGTACGGGGGGTTATGTCCAGTATACTGATACATGTTAGACAAGATCAAAATAAATGCACAAACTGGCAAAGACACTCCTCATGGTGTGGGGGCTACGCGCGGTATACAGATACATGAGTGACATAATTAATGGAAATGCACAAGCTGTCAAAGCCACGCCACCTGTTGCGGGAGGCTACATCAGGTATACAGATACATTAGAGACAAAATTAAGGTAAATGCACAAACTGGTAAAGCCACTCTCATGGTGCAGGGAGCTAATTCAGGAATACAGATACATGAACGACAAAATTAAGGCAATTGCACAAACTGGCAGAGCAGCGCATCATGGTGCAGGGTGCTACAAACAGGTATGTAAGTAAAGATAGGTAGGAAGGAACAATGGTGCACGTTTTGTCAGTCTCACCTCATACTGCGGGAGCTACAACAGGCGTACACGCAAGGTCAGGTGTGCAGACCAAATCACAAGTCTGTGAGACAAATCAGGTAATATGTTTGTTGCAAGAGAGTCAGGTACCGGTAAGGCCACGCCAGGGTGTAGGGGTCACATTGGTAGAGCAAGGCAAGCAAAGACCAAAAAGCATGGTAGGCAGAGTTATGTGGTGCTGCTTATGGAGATGCAAGTGCTGCTGCCACACAAGTGAGCATAATGGAGATGGGCGGCGGATTCAAATGCTGCACCAGGCTGGGCAGGTTACGTATGCAATGCAAGACCGGGATATGGAAGCAGGTAGAGTGGGGCGATTACGAGGCCAGTAAGTAAGTAAGTAAGTAAGCGTGATAGCAGGTCAGAGAGAGTACTGTACTTACAGGAAATATTAAAATGCTGCACTGCTCAGCCATAGAGGAAAGGTCTCTTTGTCTCTCCCGGTCCTGACAGGCTCAGACAGGCTGATACCCTTTCCTTTGGCCCTCCACGTTGATCCCTACCGGCATCGCATGCCAGATCAAGGGTAGGGTCGGGTTTGGTACAGCAGTAACCGATCAGGGCTGGGAGGCGGGGTGGCTGCACGAACCATGCAGCAATGCTGCCTGTAAGCTGTGGATGTGGTGGTAGCCATCTTAACATGGGGCCCCAGCTCTGTTGTTGGGATAGAAGTGGCCTCCACGATACACAAGGAGAAGTTCTTGGGGGTCATAGTGAAGAAAAAGGCGAGCTCGAATATAGATGTAAATTTGAGCATAAGGACCCAGGCAGGCTGAGGCCCTCTTGTTGGTCCTCCACGTATCTATCTCTAGATTCTCTTTTGCCCTCTTTTCCTGTCTAATAATCTGACCTGTTTTTTTACAGTCTTGCTTTTAATAGCCCCTGTGTGTCAATCTTTGTATTATCAGATCTACTTCAGAAACAAAGGATGCCCCCATTGCAATTTCTCCTGGCTCTAATGTATTCACCTTTAGATATATTTCTGATTGTGCAGGTCTTGAGATATGATTTTCTGTGAGACGTAATAGGCCTACGTATTTGAGAGAAACCTGTTAATTTTGGGAGGCAAGACTGTTCCCTCACTGCTTGATCTTGATCCTTGCTGCTTGAGGAAGCGAAGGCCTCCCCTCAGAAATATGTGAGATATGTGATACACTGTGGTAGAAAACATTTGTTGAGCATGCAACTCCAACTGTGCTTCCCAGAACATGTGAGGAGCTCCTGAGAACACAAAAGAAAAATTCATATATGATCAATTTGAGCAATGAATATTGATATTTTCTCTAATCTTTCTTAACTGCACTAATCATGTAGTCTACCAATCCATCTCTATCAATTCTTAATGGACCCCTAGAATGAGTGTTTCAAATTGTGCCATATCATAATCCGTATTAGAAACATACACAACATGTTATCCTATATCCCCATGCCCAATATTTAAAAGGCACAGAGCAAGTTCATTTTTCCTATTTTTATAACTATCGAGAACTATCGAGAAAAAAGATGGAGAGTTCTCCACTTCATGCTCAAATCCATTTTGTGCACACTAGTGTTGGTTATCTGTTAAGTGTACACTTTTATGTTTGTGCTTGTTGCTTGCCCAAAGGTCATGCATTTACTGTTATATTTGTCCAAGTATCAGTTCAGAGGAAAAATCCAACATACGTTTCAAGCTTTAAGCTCATCAGCTCATTTGTATCACATGTTTCACCAATGGAGAACACAGCTGTCAACATAGCCTTTAAAACACAAGGAAACTCTATTGTTAAAGTTCTCCATATTGGTTCACAGGCAATGTTGACTACTTTGTCTAACCTTGCAATGTATTGATTATATAATAATCCTTGTGCAGGCACTACATCGCCTGCTGCCTATCTATATTATTGTTATAACTGTTTTCGCCTAGTCCTTATTTCCATTATATATTTAATGTATTTATTTATTCAGTTGTTTGTAGTTCATAGAATTTATACAGCTCATACATTCAATTACATATCACTATAAAAAAAACATTCATTCATTAGCATTATAATATAACACACTTTGCTAAAATTCCATCATCAATTTCATCAATATGAACAAAGTACAATTCTAAAAATCCTACTAACTGATAATAACATTAGGCCATCAGGAATAAACAGCTTAAAAGTAACAATTTATAAATCACCCGGTATTGCAGCACATTTAATCCATACTCGATAAAGTGCTATGTGCAAACATTCAGTCTGAGAATTCAGGCAATACAACCAAAAGGTATCCGATTAAACAAAGGTCCAATCATGTACAAAACGAGCATAATTAACTTTGTACACATCCTCAATTAGATCACAGTCAATACATGTCTCATTGTCTCCAATGAATTAACATTTTTACAAATTCGACAAAAATGCTGCTGAGGCGTTAGTTTCCATTGACCCCCAAATGTAGCACCAAACGGGAACTGGCTCGGATGCATCAGCAATTGGAGTTTACGAATCTTGGGATTAGGGCAGCGTAATAGGTAATTTTGAGGCATAAAATATGAATGTACAATTCCCTCAATAAACCTGTAATTATGGAATTCCCCTATACGAATGACATTTTTCTCCCAATCTCTTTTCTGAATTTTAAATTTAAGAGTGTTTTTTATAGAACTATAATGACCACAACGATTACGGGCAACTGACCAATCTAAATCATGAAATAACTCACGGCACGCAATATCATACCCATTAGATCTATAATTTTTCATAAGGTTAATGATGTTAAAATCAATAGCTTTTAACAGATTACTTACCGGGCGACATATAGCTTTTATAGGTAAAAGAGCCTGTTGAGGATTGGAGGCCCAGTTCAACCCTAATATATTGAATAGAGCATGAAGGAGCCAGACCTAAAACATTGCGCCAAAAATAACCCTCAATTAAATCTAACCATGTAACATTTTTGATGGTGATGGCAACGAGCCCTATGTTACAACTGGGGTTAACGATTGTCTACATAGTGTCACAATTCCCTTTAAGGAATAACTGGCATAGTTGTCGACAACATTCTTTACCAACACAGGAATCTGTTTGCCACGTCTAATCTTGTTTTCAATAAGTGCCTTGTATCCTATTTCACAGCTGAATAAAACTAGATATTTATAGCTGTCTGTATACTCCACATTTCCCCAAGAGACTTGCATTTTTGGTCTACTGATATTTTAATGTGAGAACAGCATCATTTGAGTATTTTTTAAGTTGATGGTTAAGGAATGGTCATCTGAGAAACAACCTAGTTCCTCTAAAATAGATCTCAACCCTCCATACGTGTGATCTACTAAAACACGATCATCTGCGTATAGGAGGGCAGTGACCATCACTTCACCAAATTTAGCTGGACAATTAGCTTTAGCTATCAAGCGATTAATGCGGTTAGCAATGTAAAGTTTGAATAAAAGGGCAGCCAAAACGCATCCTTGCTTGACACCCTCAGTTATCATAATCGGTAGGGACAACTGACCCATATTATCTAAATGAACCTGAGTACTAGTGTTATGATGTAACAGGGTTAGAATCTCAAATAGCCAAGTTATACAATGGAATGAAGATAATATAGCCCACAACTGTCGAATGCCGACTTAAAATCAATAAAAGCAATGTAAACATAAGGATTATTCCTTTTCATCGCTCTCGTGTGATAGCATCAAGCATAAAAATGTTATGGGAATTACTACTTCCATTCCGAAAGCCCGTTTGAAACAGATGTAATATAGATAGAGATTCCAACCAACTTTGTAAATGATCCAGCACAATGGCTGAAAAAATCTTACTTGTAGTATCTAAAATGGAGAGAAGACGATCATTTTCGGGAGTTCCCTACAGCCAGCTTTAAACACAGGAATAAGGATGGATATTTTCCAGGACACAGTTATATATTGATCTTCAGAAACGTTTTTATAGACAATTGCCAACATTTCTGCCCAAATAGAAGGATCTTGTTTAATTACCATTGAAGCCAACCCGTTAGGGTCAGGGGCACAAGAATTCTTCAAATGACTAATGATTTCAAGAATACTACTAGTAGAAAATACTAAATGTCAGGTGCCCCTATTGACTATAGGGGGGACGTCAGATACTACTCCATGCATAATTTTAGTGATGTAGGTTGCCCAAACATCTTCTCCTAACGAACTTGTAAGGAAGGGGCGAATTAGCCCCCTCCATACATTCTACACGAGATGAACCACTTGCTCTTGCACTAGTGGGGGATGCCTCCATTGCCCTTCTGCTGCCATGGGTAATAAGGCCTCAGCTGCAGAGGAGGTGGGACTATTGCAAGACATGCTTGGACTCCATTTTTGTGTACCCTTGACTCCATCTTTGGACTAGGCCGCAATTCGGCACTACAAAGTCTCCTCTCCCCTCTGTAGCGCCGCACACAGAGAGCACCAGCCGCCCCCACCTTTTCTGCACAGCCCAAGTCCCTTTCTCAGGGATGCGCTGAAGCAAACTGCAAGAATTAATACTGTGTATCGTATTATTCTTCCTCTGAGATCACTGTCCTGTGTTTGAACCAGCCTGAAATGACTTATAGATCATCCATCTCCACTAACCTGCTCCCTCAACCCTCACCTTTGCTGTTGGAAAATGACTGCTTGTGTAACCCTGTGCCCTCCTAAGGTATTCTCTTGATGTAACTGAAGTGTGCCCCACTGTGCTGACCCCCCAGAGTGCCACCAATAAACTCGAACCTCTGTCACCATATATCCTGTCCTAAACTAACATGTGTCAATCCACCCCCCATTTCGCACAGATGTGCCAGACGAGCCCAGACCCCAGGTCATTGCATAAAGTAAGACCCCCACACCTTTCACCTTATGAAGGACCCAATGCGAATTGATGTTGTGATGTATGTACAATGTGTAATCCTCTAAGATTTACTCAAAGGTATATTGATTGTCATTGTTTATTGTATCACAAAACTGACAGAAGGATATTTATTAAAAAGTTATTCCTCAAGCTAAATCCTTAGCAATAGCTAGATAGCCCTACAGGTAAGTAACCTCATAGCCCATTCCGCCAGCCCAAGCACAAGGTGATGTGCCGACTACAAATGGGATGTAGAGGTCCTCTCCCTCTCCTCTCTCATCACTTTCCTGTCTTCTAAAAGTAAGTGCATACGTGGTGGGAGTCGGTCTCTGCCTTTAATATTGCCGCCTTCAGTGTGTATGGCTTATAACATAAAATAAAATAACTTCCCTTTGATCACTGGTCAAGGGATATAAAAAATGTATTTCTGTTCGTCTAACAATGAGTTTGGTCGAAATCGTGATTGTATTTACTTCTAATACGTCCCCTATGCCTATATGTGTGGGGTATCAGGGTCTGGATAATCAGTCCAGTACCACTTAAGGATAGCTCATCCGGTTTCAGCGGGATTCAGTTATTAGCCGCTTTCTTCAGGACACATACTCCTATTTTTGGTATTCTCTATGTCAACTTCAATTTTGGTGAAGATTATGAGGATATCTTCGGGTGTCCAGTGGGCTTAATGCATGGATCCCTGGCTCCTATAGGATAAAACGACAAAAAAAGACAAATGGAACTCTCATCAGTCTATGAGTACGTTCTAGGTGGTTATATGGGTATATATGTCCATACAGTCTGAGGGTAAGAAATGTATTACCTGTGTGGGGCAGTCTTTTAGTGTTGCTGTCTGTTCTAGTGAGCGGATTATGAGCTCAACTCAGTCTATTCCAGAATGGAATCTGTGAATAGATAAATAGACAATGCTGATGTCTCGTTGCATTGTGCTCTAAAGGTCTACCCATGTATGGACTGTGGACTACACTGTGGCCAAACCACAGTATCCAAACAGAGCAGAACAAATCAAAACAGAGCAAAACAGCAATGCAAGTTTTTTTTCACCTGTCTTCACTGGTAAATATATGCGCACAGTGGAAGGATTCTTCTGTCCTTGCAGCCGTGCTCCTATTAACAAAAACACACATAGGGTCCCTTAGGTCCTTGTCTTTCGGCCATGTCTCACAGAACATCTCAGTATGGTAAACTAGTGGCCTGTTGCTCTATAGTGCTATTCCATGCCACTCTTGAAAACTGCCTTCGACTCTATTCAAATATATGTGCCACAGCTCCCACTGATGGCGCTTGCACTTCTAGCGCTTGCCTATCTTGACATTAGCTTTTGTCTAGTTAGCTAGCCTCTACTCTTTTTATCCAGCCCCCTTCCACAATATTGTACTTTGCTAACCTTGATTTCTTTGAGAACGCCGTGTCTCGTCTGGCGGTTCATATGGAGCGCCATCTCCGAACGTTCATTTTTTATGAACCGAGGTTTCGATCACGTGATTGATCGGCTCCGTGTTATTGTGCTCTAAGTTTTCTCTCTAATTCACAGCATGGTGATTGGGATTAACACACGGATGTGCTATCCAAATGTGGTGTAATGTCACTTCCCTGTGCATTGGGAATTCGCTCCCTTTTGTATCTCGTTCGTGCGGTACTCGCTGACTACCAAAGTTTCCCAGGAATGCTGGGAGATGTAGTTTCCGATTAGGGATGGTAGTTATAATGACGAGGCTGTAACCAGCTCAGAGTTTCATTATTCTAGGGATTCATACGAGCTGTATGTTCGTTATGGGCTCATGTTGCTGGTTGTTGCAGCTCATTTTAAATTACAAATAATCCCCGGGGATGTTGGAAGATGTAGTTTCCAACCATATTGCCACTATTGTTGTACTGGCATGGTTGTGGGTTGGAGCGAGATGAGACTTCATTGTATACTAGTCAAACAGCTGTAAGGTATGGAATCTTCATACCTTATATCAGATCTTATCCTTGCCATCGGCTTGGTTATTAGACCATGTCTTATCCAATTGCATTACCATAATGCACCGTGGTGGTACTCCTGTAGGTGCCATATCTACTCCTACTCAGTGCTTGATAGTGCAGGGAACGTCGTAAGTAGTGCTGTTCTTTATTAGCTTTACGATAGTGCGTAGGCCCATATGTGTTCACTATACTGTCATCCTGTTACATGACAGCTAAAGCTTGCCAACATATTTCCTCATTAAGGCCGAATTGATGACTCTGTGGCCTAAAAATCCAATGCTGTATCTTTTTAATAGAAGGGCTGCTATGTTCCCCCCACGTTTAGGTATTTTAATTTTTTCCAAAATGGTCCATACAAGATCATTTTCCGTGTATTTCATTTCAATGTAATGTTCGACCAATGGAGCTGTTCTTTTTTTGGTCCTAATATTGGATCTATGCTCTCCAATGTGAGTTTTGATGGCTCTAGTCGTCATTCCAATATATTTTTTCTTACATGGAGATTGTATCAAATATACTACATTTGTAGTATTGCAATTCGTAAAATGCCTCTGTTCCCAGGGGTATTTCAATCCAATGTCAATTGATGTGGTATGCTCAGTGAATTTGCAAACTGTACAGTTTCCACATGGTGTGTGGCCCATCGGTTTTGGTGTGTTCCAGAGGGTGGTCGTATCGGGTACCAGACTACTTTCTTTGTAGCTGTGGACCAAGGGGTCCCTGAGGTTTTTTTTCCTCCTAATTGCGAACAAAGGTGTTGGTAGTGGAGTTTCTTCTACATTCAAGATGTGCCAGGCTTTCCAAATCTCTTTTTTTAGGCGGTTCGTGACTGTAGAGTGACTAAACACTGCTGTAATAGTGTTCTCATCTCTGTTCCTCTTGCCATGTTGGTTGAGGTTAATATCTCTTGGTATATTTCTTGCCCTCTTCCTGGCTTGTTTTATTATCCTGTATGGGTAATTTCTGTCCTTTAGGTTCTTCGTAAGTATTTCAGCTTGTCTATCATATTCATTTCTGGTTGTACAGTTCCTCCTGCATCGTAGAAACTGGCCAATCGGTAAGTTTTCCTTAAGTGACCTTTGATGAAAGCTATTATAGTCAAGTAAGGAATTTCTATCTGTTGGTTTTTGAAAGACCAAATTTTCAAAGGTGTGTCCCGTTCTTATGATCTTGAGGTCCAGGAAAGTGGCTTCTGATGTGCTTGCTTCGTGAGTGAATCTGAGAAACGGATTGAGTTCATTGATCCATCAACTGAAGTTGTTCAGAGTGATACTATCTCCATTAAAAATTAAAAGTATATTGTCGATGTATCGACGCCAACTCACAATATTACTAGCAAAAGGGTTGGTATGAGGATATATGAATTTCTCCTCAAAATCTGCGACATATAAATTCGCCAAGGTTGGTGCAAAAGTTGCTCCCATTGCTGTTCCAGCTATTTGGTGGTAATAATTGTCTTCATTCAAGAAGTAGTTCTTGGTTAAGGCCAATTCTGCCAATTGCATTATCAGTGTGGTGGGCATGTCGATGGTTTTGGTTTGTAGTATCTTCTCAATCACTTTCAAGGTTTCCCTTTGCAGAATTTTTGAATAGAGTGACTCAATGTCCATAGTCACAATGTAGGTGTCTTGGCTGTCTATGGTAAGATTATTCAGATGGACTAACACTGCACTGGTATCTTTTGTGTACGAGTGCATTTTACTTACTTCCTCTCTTAGGAAGAAATCTACAAATTGTGACAGTGGTTCTAAAATAGAACCAATGCCCGAGACTATTGGGCGCCGAGGTGTAGGAGAGGTGCCGTTATGAATTTTAGGCAGGGCGTAAAAGGCATGTCGCCTTGGGTGAACTGGACTCAGGAATGCGGCTTCTTTGGCACTGATGTACCCTTCGGCTTCTGCTTCTTCAATGATTGGGTTAATTATATTCCTCAGCCTCTCTGTGGGGTCACTTCCGTGTTTTTGATAGGTGGCTCGATCTTCTATCAGGGTTTTCACCATATTGTCGTAGTCAAGTTTGTTCATGACGACGATAGCTCCCCCCTTATCCGCCGGTTTTATAATTATCTCTTTATTCAACTGTAGTTCTTTCCGGGCTGTGTTTTCTGTTCTTGTCATGTTATGAAAGCCTCCATTTGCTTCTTCTGCTTCAATTTCTTCTATTTTTTTTAGGATAACTTTCTCAAAAGTCTGGGATTCCACTGTATTTGCATGTGGTGGTGGGTAATAAGTAGATTTATTATGTAGTCCTGTAACATCTGGTACTCCTTCATAGTTGTTTTTTTAGAAGAATTGTTTAAGCAGTATTTTTCTCATCAACTGAGTGATCTCAATTCTGGTTTGGAATGGATCATGTGCAGATGTCGGGACAAAGGAGAGACCTTTTTTGAAGAACTCTTAGATGTATGGAAGATAGTGTGAATGTTGAAAGGTTTACCACCAATGAATCTTTGCCGGCTTTATCTGATTCTGTTCTTATTCCAGGGGGTCGTTCTGGGGGTATGCGTTCTGTTGGTACCACCCTTTCCCTCTGTTCCTGGTTACCCTGGGTGACTGCGCCTGCCACCAGCCTCTGTCTCTTCCGTGTCCTCTCGGGGCCTGAAAACCCCGAGTTTTACCAACTCTATTTTGCTGTTGGTCTTCAAAACGGACATTGTTATTGGCTCTGCCAGTATCTTCATCTGAGCTGCGGCTTGAGAAGTTCCATTTGCCTGCTCTCGGTCTATTTATTTGCTGGTACTGTCTACCTCTCATAGGTCCTGTGTACGGCATTTTTGCATTCTTCTCTTGTTCCTCATAATATGCATCCATTGTATACGGGTACGTCTTTTCATGTGAGTAGGCTGCGATGCAACAATAAAAGAATTCAAAGACCTGAACTTGAAAAAAAAAAGTGACAAAACTAAAAAAGGACATCGCAGCCTACTCACATGAAAAGAAGTACCCGTACACAACGGATGCATATTATGAGGAACAAGAGAAGAATGCAAAAATGCCGTACACAGGACCTATGAGAGGTAGACAGGTAGACTTAAGCTGAAATACTTACGAAGAACCTAAAGGACAGAAATTACCCATACAGGATAATAAAACAAGCCAGAAAGAGGGCGAGAAATCTACCAAGAGATATTACTCTCAACCAACATGGCAAGAGGAACAGAGATGAGAACACTATTACAGCAGTGTTTAGTCACTCTACAGTCATGAACCGCCTAAATAAAGAGATTTGAAAAGCCTGGCACATCTTGAATGTAGAAGAAACTCCACTACCAACACCTTTGTTCGCAATTAGGAGGAGGAAAAAACCTCAGGGACTCCTTGGTCCAAAGCTACAAAGAAAGTAGTCCGGTACCCGATACGACCACCCTCTGGAACACACCGAGACCGATGAACCACACACCATGTGGAAACTGTACAGTTTGCAAATTCACTGAGCGTACCACATCAATTGACATTGGATGGAAATACCCCTGGGAACAGAGGCATTTTACGAATTGCAATACTACAAATGTAGTACAGCTCCATTGGTCGAAAAATTACATCGAAATGAAACACACGGAAAATGACCTTGTATGGACCATTTTGGAAAAAATTAAAATACCTAAACGTGGGGGGAACATAGCAGCCCTTCCATTAAAAAGAGAACAGCATTGGATTTTTAGGCTACAGAGTCATCAATTCAGCCTTAATGAGGAAATATGTTGGCAAGCTTTAGCTGTCATGTAACAGGATGACAGTATAGTGAACACATATATGGGCCTGCGCACTATCGTAAAGCTAATAAAGAACAGCACTAACTACGACGTTCCCTGCACTATCAAGCACTGAGTAGGAGTAGATATGGCACCAACAGGAGTACCACCACGGGGCATTATGGTAATGAAATTGGATAAGACATGGTCTAATAACCGAGCCGATGGCAAGGATAAGATCTGATATAAGGTATGAAGATTCCATACCTTACAGCTGTTTGACTAGTATACAATCAAGTCTCATCTCGCTCCAACCCACAACCGTGCCAGTACAAAAATAGTAGGAATATGGTTGGAAACTACATCTTCCAACATCCCCGGGGATTATTTGTAATTTAAAATGAGCTGCAACAACCAGCAATATGAGCCCATAACGAACATACTGCTGACTACTTCAATCCCTAAAATAATGAAACTCTGATTTAGTTACAGCCTCGTCATTATAACTACCATCCCTAATCGGAGACTACATCTCCCAGCATTCCTCGGAAACTTTGGTATTCAGTGAGTAACGCACGAACGAGATACAAAAGGGAGCGAATTCCCAATGCGCGAGGAAGTGACATTACACCACATTCGGATAGCACATCTGTGTGTTAATCCGAATCACCATGCCGTGAATTAGAGAGCATACTTAGAGCTCAATAACACGGAGCCGATCAATCTTGTGATCGGAACCTCGGTTCATGAACAATGAGCGTTCCAAGATGGCGCTCCATATGAACCGGCAGACGAGACACAGCGTTCTCAAAGGAATCAAGGTGAGCAAAGCACAATATAGTGGAAGGGGGCTGGATAACAAGAGTAGAGGCTAGCTAACTAGACAAAAGCTAATGTCAAGATAGGCCAGCGCTAGAAGTGCAAGCGCCATCAGTGGGAGCCGTGGCACGTATATTTGAATAGAGTCGAAGGCAGTTTTCAAGAGTGGCATGGAATAGCACTATAGAGCAACAGGCCACTAGTTTATCATACTGAGATGTTCTGTGAGACATGGCCGAAAGACAAGGACCTACGGGACCCTATGTGTGTTTTTGTTAATAGGAGCACGGCTACAAGGACAGAAGAATCGATCCTTCCACTGTGCGCATATTTACCAGTAAAGACAGGTGAAAAACTCTTGCCTTGCTGTTTTGTTCTGTTTTGTTTTGTTCTGCTCTGTTTGGATACTGTGGTTTGGCCACAGTGTAGTCCACTGCCCATACATGGGTAGACCTTTAGAGCACAATGCAATGAGACATCAGCATTGTCTATTTATCTATTCACAGATTCCATTCTGGAATAGACTGAGTTGTGCTCACGATCCGCTCACCGTAGAACAGGCAGCAACACTAAAAGACTGCCCCACACAGGTAAGACATTTCTTACCCTCAGACTGTATGCACACATATACCCATACAACCACCTAGTAAGCACTCATAGACTGATGAGAGTTCATTTGTCTTTTTTTGTCGTTTTATCCTATAGGAGTCAGGGATCCATGCATTAAGCCCACTGGACACCCGAAGATATCCTCATAATCTTCACCAAAATTGAAGTTGACATAGAGAATACCATAAATAAGAGTATTCGTCCTGAAGAAAGCGGCTAATAACTGAATCCCGCTGAAACCGGTTGGCCTATCCATAAGTGGTACTGGACTGATTATCCAGACCCCGATACCCCACACATATAGACATAGGGGACGTATTAGAAGTAAATACAATCAAGATTTCGACCAAACTCATTGTTAGACGAACAGAAATACATTGTTTTATATCCCTTGACCAGTGATCGAAGGGAAGTTATTTTATTTTATGTTATAAGCCATACACACTGGAGGCGGCAATATTAAAGGCAGAGGCCGACTCCCACCACGTATGCACTTACTTTTAGAAGATAGGAAAGTAATGAGAGAGGAGAGGGAGAGGACCTCTACATCCCATTTGTAGTTGGCACATCACACTGTGTTTGGGCTGGCAGAATGGGCTATGAGGTATTTTACCTGTAGGGCTATCTAGCTATTGCTAAGGATTTAGCTTGAGGAATAACTTTTTAATAAATATCCTTCTGTCAGTTTTGTGATATAAAAATTGTGGTATAAACGGAAGGTGACTACCTTCGACTCCCATTTGTTGTTACTGCATTGTTTATTGTATGCCAAGATTTAGTATCTAATCCAGTTTAGCTAGTTTCAACCGCATCACCAGCGTAACCCGACACTCACCCCACCCGGACACGTCCATCTGAACCATGTGAGGCTCACCCTCCCACCTAAGGAGCAGCCAATACTGACAAAGCAGCACCTACAGGCCCCTATGCATCGTCGCCTTTTAACCAATAATATTGCATTTTTGTAACCCATATAGCTGACATCACTGATGCCGCCTTTTTGTTTTACAATCCATTGTAAGTGTAATGTTTGCCAGAGCGCTCACAGGGTAGCAGAGTTCTCTGGATGCCGAATTCCATATAAAATTTTGGCAACCGGGCAACCTGTTCTCTTAGTCTCATTCCTAACTGGGGTGTATCTTTTATTCTGAGTTTGTATTGGTAATGTGTGGAGTGAGCACTTTCATTTGGTGACCCTGACGTGATCGAGAAGGTGCGCCGAGAGAGGCCCCTGTGACGTGCGGCGGGATCTGGGACGACCCCAGCAAAACCATTGCCTCCGCGGTTGACCAGTGTGCACACAAAACGAAAGGTTCCAAGGGTCCTCATCATCTTTGCAAATACCCGACTGCTCGCCAAGGCGGGTCACGGCTTGGTTGGGGTGCATCCCCGATTGTGGATAGACCGTGAACGGAGGCTCGCAGACCACCTCGGACACATGGGTACCGGTTGCAAGATTCTTAAATTGGGGGACATTTATGAAGTGGCTGCTGTAAGGGTAAAGGATAAAATAACAAGGGGAAGTCAGATTTCAGACATAGGGACTGTGTGAGTGTAAATGATAGGCTTTTTCTCCTCTTTTCTTTATATGGCCATTAGGTTGTGGATATAGATGTAAAGGAATACGGGATCCTAGCTCCGAAGGGGGGTAGAAGGCAGCACTGCCTAGCATTGTCTTGACCAGTGCTGGGAATAAGTGGAGATAAAAACGCAAGCGTCTCATATATGAAGTAGACTCGGAGTAGTAATTTAGAATATTCTTTTTCCGTGTGAGCAGAAAACTTTTGCAAAAAAGAACCCAAGGGGACTCAGATAAGGGGTGTAAATGAGAGAATAGATCAGGGGCAATATAAAGTAAGATAGGGTAAAGGTGTAAGGGGCATTAGAAAAATAGTACATGTTACATGTGACATGTTAAATGTTGTCAAATTTAAATGTGTTGGTATGTTTAAATGTTTGTATGTAAATATATCGTACAGGTAAAAAGAGTAGTGGTTGAAAAGTATATATTTTGATGGTTCTGAAGAGGTGTAAGTAAAAAGGTGAATTTGTGTGGTTTACCCCAGTGTGGGGTATGAAGTTGGTAATTGAGCGATTGCAAGTGTTTTCCCAGCTGAACTGTGTGACACCCTGAGCACCCAAGCAAACACGAAGGCAGGACAGGGAGTCATGGAAGGAGATACCCTCTTAGCACATATTCGTCGGCACCTCCCCATATACAGCAAGAAAATACAAAAGTACTATGACCAATGGTTTACGGAAATAAAAGGAGAGGGATCCTCCCAGATATGGGCAGAAGGAGGGTCTTTGATAAAAGAGTACTAGATCTTGTAACAACCCACCTGCTGGTCAAGTACCGAGGTAAACAACTCCAGAACAGACATGAAATATTACATTTGTGGAGGATGTTCGAAGATGCCTCCCCCATTAGTGACACAACTAAAGAAACATCCCCAGAAGCGCCGACCTCCCCAGCAGGGGAGGAGGGAGTACCAATAGAGGACCCCACACCAAATGCAGGCATGAATGACCTCACAAGGCTCTATCCACTGTTAACTAGGCCCGCTGCAGGGTACAGTGACCCCATGGATGTGCCCACACCGAGTGCCCCAACCATCACTGCAGCCACAGCCCCACCGCCCTACGATCCTAGAGATTTATATGGACCCACTAGCGCCTGTCCAGTACATTTAACGTGCCTCACTGGGGATCTAGAACGACAACTCGCCAGCACACAAAAGGAGTTGACATGATTACGAGCATTGTGTGACAGGGGACAAATGTTGCCCGGAGCAGGGGACACCCCCACCCAGTGTAGCGGGTAGGTCCACACCTTCGCCACTGCCACAAGGCAACATACCTAAGGGGTCAGAAAATGAGTGGCAATCAGGAGAGTTTTTCTTTCACTTAAATGACAAACCAATAAGAATTGGAATGAACAGAAGCTATGTGACAGACTGGAGAAAGTAGCGCTCTGAGTATAGTTCTAAGGGTGGTAGGTAAGATAGTACCAAAAAAGGATATTCTGGTGAATACAGGGACGATCGTGACCTAACCATTCCATAGGCCCAGTGTCACAGTACCTGAATTCGGTTCTTGGTGGGCTTGTCAACGATACGAGTTGATCAGGCTTAGTCAGACACGTAGGATCGTCGAGTCCTTGCCAACAAATGGGCATAGCGCAGGGGCGAATGTGGGTGCTGGGTGTGGTCGAACGGCAGAGGTTCAAGTGATGCAAGTCGGGTGGTCCCAAGGACACTTTGATGTTGGCCAGGCTGAGCCGGCGGACTTCGGCCATGAAGTGGTGCTCAAGGATGCACTGATGTGCAAAAATGAGGCAGTGGTTCTTCAGCGGTGAGCAGGCGCTTCGGGACTTTCAAGTGAAGTGCTTGGTGAAGGTATGATGCAGGGTCAAGCTGACCTCAATAAAGTTCAATAGTTCAGCTGGTTGGAGGAACACAGATACCAGCACCCACCCCTTCCCGATTGCTCAGGATGCAGTGAACACAGAGCAACCCTTTTGGTGCGGTGTGAGCCTGGAGCTGCGGCTGGTCTGGCCCTCTGGGTTGCTGTGAGGCCTTCGCAAAGGATTCGAGGATGGGATACTGGGAGTAGTTCAGGACAGAGCTTTCTTCGGTCTTGGATAGTTCTTTCTTCACCTGTGGTGGAAGACTTTGGCCAGTGAAACTGTCCCAAAAGATGTCCAGGTGTGAGTCTTCAGGATGTCTCTTCGGCCTTAAAGGATCCTCGAAGAACTGAAGGTGTTCTGTTGAAGGGGTGCAAGACCCCCTCTTTTAAGGGCCCAAGTCTATAGATGATTTGTCTAAAGCTTGCCTGCTTTAGGGGACCAATCTCTGTTGCTGGCTGGAGTGGATCTTGCCCTCTTGATCTTGCACCCAGACTGCTTTGCTCCAGACAAAGTGGAGAAGACAGGAAATGGAAAGAGAGACAGAGAGAGACAAAATGGTGAAAGGCTTCTTCCACTGCCCAGAGCACTTCTTCCCATCCTACTCCCACCCTCTTTGCTCTGAATGAATAGCAAGACACTTGTATGTGCAGCACCGTGGTGTGAGGCTACTCGTCTTGAATGGGTTTGCCCCTTTGATACCTGGCCCCAGGACAGCTGCCTGCTGTGCAGCTATCTCCAAGAGAGGGGGCTACCAGCCCTCACCAGAGAATCAAAGAGAGGCTGGGTGCTTATGGTTTCTGTCCTGACCCAAATACACAATCCCTCCCACAGTAGATGTGGCAATCATGATCATAAGTATTGCCATGCACTATGCATAGCTTGTTCTATGATTATCCTAATACCAGCATGGGATACTCAAGATCATTGTCGTTTGCATACTAGGATATCTCTTAAATGTTGCCCCGGTGCTGCAGTGCATTGCTGTCACAGTCAAGTGGGCATCATGCGACCTTTGAACCTGCTCTGCACCACGAGCAGAGCGGGCTCTGCAGACCAGGCTACTAATGCAGCAGGGCAAAAGTGCACTATGCTTTTGCCATGGAATTGCGACAAAGGAAGGTCTGGTTAGCAGAATACCTCTTTGGAGAAGAAATCACCTGTATCATTTTAGATACTACAAATAAAAAAACAGGGCTAGGTACCCTTTCCAGATGGCAATTCCTCACATGCCCCCCAGTCAAAAAGGTTAAGACTCACCCTTCTAAGGGTCTGGCTCCTCCTCCTGGCTAATGTACCTACTGAGGCCATCTGTAGTAGAGTGCTGCACACCTGGTTTGTGTTAGATGTCCATGTCCAATCTTTGTAGGTATATGGCCCAACACAATAATTTGAGATACTCTCCCTGCATGGCCATAAACCACCTCAGAGGTCTGTGGACAGTAAAGTGAGACCCACAGATATAGGGTTTCAACTTGCATACTGCCCAAACTACTGAAAATGCCTCCTTTTCAATGGTGGCCCAGTTGTGCTTTCACTTGGTCAAGCATCTACTTAGATATGGACAAGGTTGTTGTACCCCTTTGGAGTTCAACTGTGCTAACACTGCGCCCATGCCAAATTCCCAAGCATCAGCCTGTATGATAAACACTGCTAAAATCCGGGATTTTTAGAATAGAGGCCTGGCACAGGCCCTCCTTCAAGCTCTGGAATGATGATTGGCAGGCAAGGGTTCAGGTGACCTTCTTCCGATGCTTCTTCGAAGTTACATCATTCAAGGGAATGTGAAGAGTCCCATTGCCCTTAATGACAGGCTGGCAGTAACTCATGAGGCCCAGGAAGGCCTCACTTGAATCTGGGTGGTGGTCAATCACTGCCTGGACTTTGGCCTGCACAGACTGTTTCTTACCACCACCTACTTGGTGTCTGGGGTAAGTTACAGTACCCTGCGCTATCTGGCATTTGGATGCCTTGATAGTCAAGCCTTCTGCATGGCTTGAAGCACCTGTTCCCGGTGGGATAGATCATCTTCCCTGGTATTGCTGAATATGGAAACATCATCAAGGTAGGTGATGGTGAAGTCTTCCAGCCCCACCATGACCTTGTTTACCGTCCTCTGGCAGGTGGCAGGGGCATTTTTTTAGTCCGAACGGCATAACAGTGAACTGGTAATGCGCATCCAGGGTTGGCAATGCAGACCTATTTTGCAGGATCAGTCAGACTGACCTGCCAGTACCCGGCCGTGAGGTCAAAGGTACTCATGAACTGAACAGCACCTAACCGGTTGATTAGTTCATCTGCCGGAGGGATCGGGTGTGCATCTGTCAATGTGACAGAGTTGAGCCCCCAATCATCTAAATCAAAAGCAGACTTCAGTCCTCTTGCCAGTTGATGCCAGTACCACCGGGCTAGCCCAGGGGCTGCAGGAAGGCTTGATAACCTGCAAGGGCAACATTTTGGAGACTCCCTACTTGATGGCTTCTTTCGCCTTGTTTAACATTCAGTGAATCCTATTCTTCACTGGTTTACTGACTCCTGTGCTGATGTCATGATGGTCCAATCCCAGGAGTCACGGAGAAGAGGCTGACGTACTGATCCAGCAAAACCTGGCAATCTCTCCTCTGCTGCTATGTGAGATCTGGCAAGAGTTGAACTTCCTCGAGAGACCCTCAGTGGGCCCAGAATGTAAAATATCGGGGAAGGGATTTTCTCCTCTTCTGTTTCATCATCTGTAACCAGAGCCATCAACAAGTCATCCCAACTGTAATGAGTTTTAGCCAGTTGACATGAAAGATCCTATGCATCTGCCTCGAGCTCTTTGTATCAATGAAATAGTTAACTTTACTGATCTATTCCAGCACCACGTAGGGCCCATTCCATTTGTCATGAAAGGCACTGCGCTTGGCTGATGCAGACTATCAGGCGCAGCATGTACTCCATCACTGCTGCCTTCTGGTCATGCCAGTGCTTCATGACCTCTGGATTGGCCTTCAAGTTTTGGGTGCTCTGTTTTCTGTACTTGGCCATCCGAGATCAGTGGCTGAGCATATAGTCTCAAGAAACCCACAGCTGATCCTTCTTGTCCAGCTAACCATTGCCCAATTTCCATTACTCCCTATCTGGGAAAACTCCTGGAAAGGTTGGCCATCTCTCAGTTTAACCTTCATTCCAATTCTGTTGGCTGTCTCCATGCCCACCAGTCTGGCTTCAGAGCTGCCAGAAGCACAGAAAATGCTCTCCTGAATATCTGTGAAGATCTTTTCTCTAACCTTGACTCTAACATTCCCTCTGTCCTCATCCTCCTCGATCTCTCTTCTGTCTTCGACATGGTCAACCATACTCCTGCTTGACCGTCTCTGTGAAAACCTGGATATCACTGATCAGGCTCTGGCCTCGCTGACCTATTTCCTCTCAGATCAACCCTCCCAGGTCCAACTTGGGTCCTTCCTATCATCTATCTTCCTCTCTACCTGTGGTGTTCTCCAGGGGTCTAACCTCTCACCCTGGCTTTTCAACCAATACCTGGCAACTCTTGCCCACTGCATTGCCATTTTCTGCTCTCAAGTTTCCAGTGCTATGCTGATGACACTCAACTCATATTCAGGCTTCCCTCTGCCACCTCCTCTCCCTCTCTCATCTCTGATTGCCTAACTACCATTCAAGATTGGTGTGCCGCGAATGATCTTTGTCTCAATGCCAGCAAGACGGATATCCTCCTCATCAACACACCTTCACCATCCTTTCCCCTCACTCTCTGGCAGGCTTTCCTTGGCCCTCCTCCTACCCCCATCTGCGAGGTCATCTTTGACTCCACCCTTTCATTCTCCGCCCACATCTCTGAGGTCTCTAAAAAGTCAAACTTCCTACTACACCTCCTCAGAGGTACTCTGACTTTCCTCTCCTTCCCCCTGAAGCTCATGGTATACCAAGCTCTGGTTCTCTCTAGGTTGGACTAGTGTAACAGCCTCTTTCTAAATCTACCTGCCTCTACTCTCCGCCCTCTGCAACTAATCAAGAACAGGATTGCAAGACTTGTCCTTGGCCTCAAGCCCTGGGATAATATCTCTCCAGCTCTGAAATCTCTCCATTGGCTCCCAGTGGATACAAGGATTAAATTCAAAACCCTCTGCATTGTCCACAAGGCTTTCTGGGGCCTAGGTCCAAAATACCTTCAGCTATCCCTACGCAAATACCTCCCCTCTCGAGCTCTTCGCTCCTCTACCTCTAGCTCCCTCAGGGTCAGTCGTTTTTCAAAGAAACAAGCTGGGGGTAGATCTCTGTCTTTTGCTGTGGCCTCCAACTGGAACAGCCTCCATGCCAATCTAAAACTTGAGGAGAACCATATACAATTCCGGAAGCACTCAAGACCTTCCTCTTTTCTTCTGCCTTCGCTCCCCCTCTCTCCTGCTGATATATTCTCTCTTGGCACCGTGCACCTGGTCACCCTCTTTCCTCCGGCCCAGGTACCTGCTCACCCCCTCGCACTGCCTCCAGGCCACCCCTAGCACTGGGGTCTCTATCTGTACCCATTCAGCCCCACCTTTTCGTCCTGCACTTATCAGACCTACCCTGTCTGCTGCCTTAGACCTAGCACTCGCAAATTGATGATTGCACTACCACTGTTTGTTGCCTTTATTATTTATTTATTATTATTTATCTGTTTATCCTCTGCTTCGCACTTTCCACTTCTCCCCCCTTCCATGCACTTTCCCCTCCCCCTCTCCCATGCACTTGTGTGTGTTCTCAATGTCACTGGGCCTAGTAAGATCACTGTTTTGTTTCTCCCCTGTTCCCCTCCCTTACCTTGTTGCACTCTGAAACACTGGCGTACGAGCGCAATAGAAATAAAATATCAATCAATATGTCACGGGAAGGAGTTTGAGGATTGCCCTCCCATCCTTTCTGCACCAGATTGAGCAGCCCCCTAACTGGATGGCTAAACAGGAGTTCAGAGGGACTAAACCCGACACCACTCTGTGGCACCTCCCAGTAGGAGAACAGAAGGCATGGTAGAAGAACAATCAATTTCTTTTCAGTGGTTCTCTAGACCATCTACTTTTAGAGTCTTGTTGAACCGCTCAACAAGCCCATTGGTTTGTGGGTGAAAGGCTGTGGTCAACTTATAGGTAACTCCACATTCATCACACATTGTGCATATGAAGCTGGACCCTTTGTCAGAAATATCTTCCTTAAGTAATCCCACACGAGAGAATATCCTGATGAGAGCCTTTCCAACCACGGGTGCATTCATGTTGCTCAGGGGGCAGACTTGGCATACCGGTTGGCATGATCAACTATGACCAAGATATTCCGGTTTATGGTGGTGGTTTGAGGATCCAAAGGTCCTACAATGTCCTTACCTATTCTCCCGAAAGGCCGTCCCCCACGGCTCGTGGAATTAAGGGGACTTTGGTGGGTCCGCCCACCTTCCCGGATGTTTGACACAGGTGGCAGGACTGGACACATGCTTTTCTCTTTGACCCCATTTGGAGCCACTAGAAATGAGCCGACAGCTGGTTGTGTGTTTTTGTCATCCCAAGGTGACCTGCCGATAGAATGTCATGAGCCAAGTCAAACAGGAGCCTTCGGTGGCACTGGGGTACCACCAAACACTGGCTGGCACCCACCTCAGAAAACATGGACTCATTGTACAGGAGTCCATTCTCCCAGTACCCTTAAACATCCCCGGGGCTTTCCACTGAGCTTGCTTCTCTGCCGGCTCACACAGATCTGCCAAAGTTGTACAGTTGCGCTGCGCTTGGCAAAAGTCATCCTAGCTTGGGCCTCCAGCTAATGACAAGTCACTTAGCTTGGGGAGAACTGTGAGGTCTAAAACTACCATGTCCTTTACCTCAGCTTTGTATTCTAGGCTTGTCAGCAACCCTGAGGTCACTGAGTCATGTGACGCCACAGCAGGCACTTCAGTCACCACTAGACCCTCTCCGGCAGGAGCAGGCATCTCTGTTGACCCTGGATATGAACTGGGTGGTAACGGTAGAGCCGGGCTTAAGCAATCATCAGCAAGAGGAGACCCATTGCTGCCAGGGATAGAACCATAGCTGCTTCCTTGGCCTTCGATCATGTGACCGCAGCGATAATTTTGGCATCAGGTCTATCGTTTCCTAACAGTCTACCGCAATGTCATCTTTAACAGCGACGCAGAGCTCAGAGGTTTCCCACCTCCGACTGAACTCCGCAAAAGCCAGTGGGCATCCGGTGAGACCTTCAAATCCTCGGAGTAACCTGGGAAGACCCGGGATGATCTGCTCCTCCCATATTCACTGTTGTCAGACAGCAGTGATACTCGCTGCAGTATCACACAGTGCTGGGGCTTTGCTCCCATTAATGAACATGTGGTCCAAAAATATCTCTGTATTAGCGGGAACTGGGGCCTAAGAGAGAGACCCAGTACCCTTCCCACTAACGGATACAAGGGTACCTTCGGCCAATTCCAGTATAAGTGGGAAATAGTCATCTTAGGTGCCCACATTGACTATATATTCCTCTTCCTCATCCTCTATGACCTTAGTGTTTTCTACGACCAACTTGGTTCTACCCTTGCAGGCAGGATCTCTCTTCCTATGTCTCTGGCAAAGCAGCCTTGCAGTGCTGTGAGTGTGGATGCCTGAGGTGCTAGAGGTGTCCTCACTTCTCCTTTATGCTGTAATGGATGATGTAGGTCCCCTCTGACATTTAGGAACCTTTCTTGGCAAGAGGGTGTGATCCTTTGTCTTTACCATCTTTTGATTTATGTTCTTCTACCCTTTTGTCATCCGGTTTGGATGCTTTCTTCGGGACGTGAGTAGCCGTGAACCGATCAGCAGCCTTTGTAAGTTACTGAGGGTCTGCGATGGTCTTGTCCACTAAATGCTGGTGTAACTCCATCTTGCACTGTTTAAGCATACTGTGACAAATCCCATGTCATACTCACTATTAATGAAAAGGAAACACCCAAGATAGAATGAGGTATTCCCTAATTCCTTCCTCTCCTATCTACCATGTATGTACTGAGATGAGGGAGAGACCAACTGACCCACTAGGAGTTCTCAGGATCAATACTGGAGTGAAGAAGAGGTGCAGAAGCATAGAGAGCACCTCTATTAACCATAATCAGTGCTCTAGTGATTGCTGGTTTTCTACAGGTCAAACAGCAGTTGAAATAGAGAAGGAACACCAGGAAGTGTTGTCAAGCCTTCCCTGGAGGAGCAAGGAGCAGGACTGCTGTACTGAAACAGCAGGGGCTGTGGACCAGTCTGCTTGCCAGAGAAACGGGAAACCTTTGCACGCCGGCAAAGTGCTGAGGACGGGGGTAAGCCCAGGAGAATCCCTCACTGAAGGACTTAACAAGTGGTCAAGGCTTCCCTGGAGGATCTAGAAGAGAAGTAGGTGAATAGAAGGCACTGCAGAAGAGGGGCTTACTGAAGCTGTAGAGGTGCTCCCAAGTAGTCCAAGATGAAAGAACCATCCGACTAGAGTTAGAAGCAGCAGTGCAGGTGTTCGAAGTTTCTCTATACCGCAAGTGTTTCCAGCCTTTTTTTTTCAGTGTTAAGCAAAGCGATACACGAGAACTCTGAGAGTATTCTGAATGAATGGAAGAACATTTGCAGGTCCTTTTTTGGCAGACCTGGAAGAAACAGAAAACAGCCTGCTGGTTAATCCAGATGGAATCAAATGAAAGCTACATATGATGGATTGGATCAACACGCAACAAGAGAGACAAGTGTAAAAACTGTTTTGGAAACCGGTCCAAGAGACCAGGAAACTTAACACACTACCTCAAAACCTGTTGAAGTTTCCTAATCATCATTTTAGAAGACACACATACACACACGCATACACGCACACACACATATACTCCTATGCCCACAGACTCCCCCAACCCTCACACCCTCTGCTCAAGCCTAAAGTTTGTTGCTCCTCTGAGGTCTACAGTTTTCTAAATGTGAATTGACTGCTCTTCTGAAGGCCATGGTCTTGGGCCCAAATACAAGAGTACTCCACCCCTCACATAGTACATTATTTCTACCCTGGGGCAAATTACTGTTTCCCTTCATTAAGAGGTGCCATTCCTCTCTTCTTTAAGAGGTGTTCTCTTTCTTGGCCAGAGAAAAGAACATTCAGGGTCTTTTTTGTCAAGTGAGTCATTGCACATTCTTTGACACAACGGATGGATTCCATAAATGGAGCTTCATTTTTGTCTTAATTCTTATATGGTGTATTTGTTTTGTCTTATATCCAGTGCTAACATGCTGTGTGTTACAAAGCCCAGGAAAGAAAATAGGTAAATAATAAAGCTGCATCAAACAAATGATTTAGAGTGCCATTGGACTGTGTCAGGACCCTGGGGAAAAGGCCCTTGAGAAGGTGTAATAACCTTAAAATGCCCACTCAATGGACCAGCTACCTTGTCTGTCCTGCCTACCCTTTCACAAAGCATAAAGGAATGAGATGCAATGCAATGTAGTGAAATGCCATATGTTATGCTAGACATCTGTCATACTGTGCCAAATGTTAAATGATGTTAATGGTATTTTATACTGCACTGAAGCACCACATTAGTAGTCTCAGAGCACGTAGTGGGCTGGAAGAAACAAAATGAGCAAGGGGAAAATGACAAGATGAAAAAGTAGGAAATAGATGCTACAAAGGGAGGAAGGGAGGGATACACCAGAGGAAGAACGTTTACTGATATTATGGCTGTGTGTGTGTCCTTTTAGGCGGACTATGATTCTGCCAAAGAGAAGCAACAACAATGACCAAAAGTGCTTTGATAATTGAGTTTTTTTCTGGGAAGATTTGGAGAATGTTAAGTTAGTAAATGATGTAATGTTGGATGCTTGAGAGTTTGCTTGGGCAATCATGGATGTCTGGTGTTTTATTTTACTTATTTTCAGAAGTATTCATCTGCATATACTGTTGCTGATGCTGGAGAGGTTTCATCTCCTACAACTCTATCTGTCCCTTCTGAGGAGGAATCTTTTACTTTAAAGAAATATTCGGAGTTGGTGATGCGCCAAACTTGAAAATGAGTACAAAACTCAGCAGTTGGCTCTTAAAAAGTATGAGGCAGAGATTGCTCATAGGAGAG
This sequence comes from Ambystoma mexicanum, assembly GCF_040938575.1. Lineage (NCBI taxonomy): Eukaryota > Metazoa > Chordata > Amphibia > Caudata > Ambystomatidae > Ambystoma > Ambystoma mexicanum. The sequence goes on along the minus strand of NC_090937.1, from coordinate 1,128,144,671 downwards.
GTAAGAATGAGGCTGATCAAGCCTATGAGATTGAAAGGTCAATATCTCTAGCTAAGGATCTGGAGGTGATGCTGAGTCTCACCCTCAGCCTAAGTTCCCAAATAACCTATTGAGCATGTATGGGGAAAGTATGGATGTTCTGGAGTGGTTGCATGCTTTTGAGTTTGCTTGTGGAGTCCAGAGTGTCCTTTCTTCCAACTGCCCAGAGTGCATATGCTGCTATTTGGATTTGAGTGCAGAAAAGATATTAAAGTATGATTGTGTGAAAGATTATCTTGTTTTGGGGACGCCCTCTCAGTATAATAGGATATGTTTGGCGTCCAAGAAGAAGGGTGATGTTCAATGGGTGTCATGGGTACATGACTTACTGAAAAAGTTGAATGCTTGGGTGAATGGCTACATGGTGAGCATGTTAAGGTATGATTCTTTTAGTTATGTGTGAGCACATCATGAATGCTTGCTTCACCAAGTTAAGTCAAAATGTAGCTGATCCCAAGACCGTTTCTCCAGGAAAACTAGCAAAAGTGGCTGCCTTGTGGGTATCTCACAGAGTGAACCCTAGTGATAACAGAACAGGCATGTCAGGTCACCATTCACTCTCCTTACAGGTCCACAAATCATAAGTGGCTAAATCTCCTGAGGGTGGGTCCAAAAAGAAGAATGGTACCACTATCCCAAAGGTAAGTGATTGTACTTCACACATTGCCAAACTTCCTAGAACGTGCTGGGATTGTGGAAACATTTTCTATGCGCAAAACAAAAGAAGTGATGGCTGGAAGGTTTGGAATTAATCTTAACCTCTGTCCATGCTCTGGGTAAACCTCCAGAACATTGTTCTTTGCCTGCCAAGCTATTTCAAATGGGGAAAGGCCATATGCAAAACAGGCTTGGTCCAACCCCAAAAGGAGATTTTTATTTGTAATCCTTCGCCCAGCCGTTCTGTATTTCAGGGATTACTAGATTCATGGTGACTTTGAGGTAGACCAAAAATATCTGTTCTGACCATGTGAGCTCTTTCTGAGTACGCTCTAGTGACCTTCATATTGGTCCTAATTGGTTTAGGCCAGTATAGGTGCCAGGACTATCCTTCTCACTTTCCGTTGGGGTGGCTTTGACTACCTGGCAATTCTAGTAACCAACCAGAAATGCTAGTCAGCTGACCCTTTGCCCCTAGCTCGTTATAGTGATTGGCTGGCTGGCTGGCTGGCTGGCCAACCCTTTTGTGCAAGGATATTTATGCTTCGTAGACTTTGTCCTCCCCCTGCTTCTCTCTCTTGCTGCTTTGTTCCTGTGATTTGGAGATGGAAGATCTGCTGACCTGCTGAAGGAGTTTTCCTGCCAATTCGTGCAGTTTTGTCATTTTTAAAGACTTCATTTGGCAAAACTTGCTAAGTGCAGTGGCTTGGGCGTATTCCGGTGTGGATATTTTGGCAATGGAGCTCCTTTCCAGGCTCCCTGAAGACTCCTGCTAACTCCCCACATCTGTGTCACATTACAAATGTGTGTAGACTGCAAAGAAAATCTGTCAGATCCTGTACATTTACTCGTTTGCACGTTTTTAGTTGTGCTTTGTAATTCATGTTCTAATACGGGTGTGTTTAATATGTCGTGTTTGTCACTTGGTGTTTTCAATATTTGTGCAAGTGCATTGTCTTTCTTTTATATAACCCAGCATAATACATCTCAGATACGTTTGCAATTGCTGTGTTTTTCAATTTAAAATTCTCCAGCTTGTCTCTCAGTGATTAGAACACTGTTTTATATTTTCTTTAACTGATATGCTAGGAAACAACCATATTTGCCTCCATAATCCCAGCCTCTCTTTTTTTTTTAAAGAATTTATGTTTATGTCTACATGGTATTTATCTCATATTTGCATTTGTCGATATTTTCTTTTTTAGATTTGAACTGCTTTTGTTACTGGCAAACTGTTTTCCAATTCTCCTATACATTTGCTGTCTTTTCATCACCCAAGAATGTTTGCTCTGAGACTTAGTAAGATTCCTCTAGAATATGATGTTCATCCCTGCCGTACCCATTGTTTGCATTGTAAGAGTAATTGTTTACCTTCACAAACTTAGCTATGTTCAATACTGTTTATTCTATCCTGTTAGGAAGCTTTTATACTGTGCCACATCACCACCATAGTGGTCTCGGATTGTTGAGGAGTCAGCTTGTGCAGACTTGCCGCAGGTTCCCGTCACGGCCCTCTCGCTTTCAGTGGGAAGCTACAGCCATGCCCTCACTTCTGTCAACCCCCAACCTTGAATGGAGGGGTAATCTCATACCCACTGTTCCTCTTTAATCTTGTCCCACCTCCAAACCCCCATTTATGATGCTGGTTCCCAAGCTGTGCATTATACATGTTTCAGGGCCGAGCCTGATGGTGCAGTGAGACTGCATGCCACAGCCTGGGGGGATTCCATGGCCTCAGATGCTGAGTCTCTTCTGGTATTGCATAAAACCAGACCTCAATATCTTCAAGACAAGCTAAAACCATATGACCCTCCACGTACTCTAAGATCAAGCTCAGCCGGCCTCCTAGTCATACCTAAGACAAACTCAGTCAGGTTAGGCGGATCATCATTCTCAGCCTTGGCCCCCACGCTGTGGAACGCACTCCCACCCCACATCCGCCTAACTGAAGATCTAATGTCTTTCCGCAAACTACTGAAAACCTGGCTCTCCCCTAAAACCAACCCGTGCGCAAACTGTCCCAAACAGAATAACAGCATCTCAATGACACCAATCCAACAAACTACTAGATCTTAAGTAACAATAAGAGAACTAACAATACAACATCAAGATCCATGCGAGAAATCGACATCGAATAACCGCTAATATAAACTAAAAGGACAAACAGAATTGAACGAGTAAAGTAGATCAGAGCAGTGTAGTGGATAATAAGAATAAATTGTATTAAAACAGTAACAAGAGTTAAATTAATGAAATGGATGTAATGCATGATGAATGAACGAAGTGAATGGAGTGGATGAAATCGTTAGAATGGATGAAGCAGGTGCGGATGAGTGTGTTGAGCGGATGAGTGTGTTGAGCGGATGAGTGCGTAAGTGCAGAGGAGTGTGTAGAACGTAGAAGTGTGTAGAGCAGATGAATGTGTAGAACGGATGAGTGTGTAGAGCGGATGAATGTGTAGAGCAGATGAGTGTATAGAGCGGATGAGTGCATATGTTCTGACTTGAGTGTCGTGTAGACCGATGAGACCTCCGTCCCCAAGTGACGCACAGGGGAACTAATAGAAACCCGCTGTGCGACCTTTGAGGCCACAGGTGAGAGATGACTTCCCAGATCCACGGAACCTCTGGAACACCGATGCTGCTGTCAGAAAGAACGAGGTTAAGTACCAGGCAATCACAGTACATATCAAGTAAACCAAAGGATCTAAAAGGTCTTACCTATCTGATGTCAGGGAAACCCAGGAAACCTAGTAGAGGTTCGAGACTCAGATGATGAAGCGGTCCCAGAGTAGTAGAACCGTGAGTGTGCGTGGATGTAGGATCAACCACCTGTAGGAGAGAAGGCGTGACTTGAATCCCCAGAAGGGAAATGGAGTATAAGTTCAACAAGATGCCAAGGGATGTTCCAAAGAGAAGTCAGGATACAGTCCGAAATCCGGCAACAGGTAAACAGTTCCAAACAAGGTACAAAGGGGTATCCGAAGGAGTCCGAGGAAGAGTTCCGTGATCAATGGTAACAGTGGAGCAATGCGTAACGCCAAACAGGGTCTGAAGACAGCTGAGAAGCAATGAGTGTGCTGTCTCTCAGACCTTTATACTTAGTGTCTCTGGGTCATGTGACGTCTCTGGGTCATGTGACGTCCAACAAGGTCACGTGAGGAACGCCACACTGGATCACGTGATCGGCGTGAAGACGTAACGCCGCCCCTTCTGCTATACGTTCTCCAAGGCAATTGCCAATGCAGAAAGGGCTGCAGTCGAGCCCGTACACCAAAGCTGGTACGGAGTTTTCGGTCCTTTGGTTTCACCGAATCACTTGAGCCTCGAACCGTGGGAGGAGATGTGGGGGAATGTGTGCAGTGTTCTGATGTGTAGTGGGCTGGTGTGCAGAGGATCGTCTAACAGCATAGAGCGGATGACTGCATATGAGCGAACGACTTTGTAGAGCTGATGAGTGCATATATCAGATGAATGGAAAGAACGAGTGCATAGAGCGGTTGAGTGTGGGGAGCGGATGAGTGCGGGGAGCGGATGAGTGCAGGGAGCAGATGAATATGGAGCGAATGGGTAAGCAGAGCGAATGGGTGAGCAGAGCAGAAGAGTGCACAGAGCGGAAGAGTGTGCAGAGCAGAAGAGTACGCAAAGCGGAAGAGGGCGTAAAAATGGAGGAGTGTGTATAGTGGATGATTGCGTAGAACAGACTAGTGAGTAGAGCCGACGAGTGTATGGAGCAGATGAGTGCGTATGAGCGAATGAGTTTGTAAGAGAGGAAGGATGCGTAAGAGAGAGTGAGTGTGTAGAGCGGGTGAGTGCGTAGAGTGGGTGAGTGCATGTAGCGGGTGAGTGCGTAGAGCGGGTGAATGCGTAAAGCGTGCAAGGGCATAAAACGGACGAGTGCCTAGAGCGTGCAAGGGCATAAAGCAGAAGAGTACCTAGAGCAGACGAGTGCGTAGGGCGGATAAATGCATACAGCGGATGGCTGACTAGAGCGGACGGATGAGTGCATAGAGCGGATGAGTGCGTAGAGCGGGTGAGTGCATAGAACGGGTGAGTGCGTAGAACGGGTGAGTGCGTAGAGCGCATGAGTGCGTAGAGCAGATGAGCGGGTGAGTGCGTAGAGCGGGTGAGTGTGTAGAGCGGCTGAATGCATAGAGTGTGCAAGGGCATAAAGCAAATGAGTGCCCAGAGCGGACGAGTGCCCAGAGCGGACGAGTGCATAGAGCGGACAAATGTGTAGAGTGGATGACTGCCAAGAGCGGATGAGTTGCATAGTGTGGATGAGTTGCGTAGTGCGGATGAGTTACGTAGTGCGGATGAGTTGCGTAGAGTGGATGAGTGCGTAGAGCGGATGAGTGCATAGAGCAGATGAGTGCCTAGAGCGAAAGGGTGTGTAGAACGGATGAATGCGTAGAGCGGACGGAACGGGTGAAGTATCTGATGGAATGGGTGGCGTATATGGATAGAATGAGTGATGTATGTGAATAGAACGGGTGACGCATGTCGATGGAATGGGTGACGTATGTGGATGGAATGGGTGATGTATGTGGATGGAACAGGTGACGTATGTGGATGAAACGGGTGACGTATGTGGATGGAGGGCACATGTGGATGGAACGGGTGGCGTATGTGGATGGAACGGGTGATGTATGTGGATGAAACGGGTGACGTATGTGGATGGATGGCGCATGTCGATGGAACGGGTGATGTATGTGGATGGATCGAGTGATGTAGGTGGATGGATCGAGTGACGTATGTGGATGGATCGAGTGATGTATGTGGATGGAACAGATGACGTATGTGGATCGAACAGGCAACGTATGTGGATCGAACGGGCGACGTATGTAGATCGAACGGGTGACATATGTGGATGGAACATGTGAAATATGTTGATGGAACGGATGAAGTATGTAGATGGTACATGTGAAATACATGGATGAAGTGCATAAAACAACTTAGAATACACGGGACGGATTGGAGTACATGGAACAGATTCAAATACATGAAGCAGATTGAGTGCATGGAATGGATTGGAGTGCATGGAACGGATTGAAGTGCGTGGAACGGATTGGAGTGTGTGGAGCGGACTGGAGTGCGTGGGGCGGACTGGAGTGCTTGGAGCGGACTGGAGTGCGTTGAACAGATTGGAGCGCATAGAATTGCGTGACTTCCATGGAATGGTTTGGAGTGCATGGAATGTTTGAAAGAGCATGTCACCAATCATATCACATCACCACGCTTACTCTCTTCTCTACACCACCACTCAACTAGAACACAGAGATACTATGATACCATTCGGTATAACTGTTCTCATACCAACATCTGCTGCATACTCCACATCACTCTAAGTAAAGACTGCTGGTACCACACCTCCCAGCCAGGCGTTCTCCTCAGGCCTAATGCATCAACATTCGGTCTGGATAAATCCTGTCAGAATGAACACATACTCCTGATCTCTCAACCACCACAGCTACCGCTAAGAAGCAGCTATTGCACGAATGCCACACCAGCTGCACACATATCCGGTGCTCACATGCACCTTTCACTCTCTCTACTGCCTCTACTGACTTGAACTCCGGTTCCCAAGGGCGTTCAACCTACCAGCGCCTTCAGACCATACCAATGGTACATAAGGCGCTATATAAATGCAAAGTAACATTACATAACATAACATATTTGGCATATTGGGCCCTTGGCCATGGTATCCAGAATTCAATCTGCAGAAGAAAAGGCAGAACGGAAAGATAAGAGGATGGGAAATAAGGAGTAGATGCCACAAACAAAAAGAGAGAGTGTTAAAGTGGTATAGAAAGTTTCATGATAGTGTGGGTGCGTGTTAATCCTGCTACGTGAACCATGAATTGTATCGTGGAGAAAAGATCGGTTTATTGTAATGTGTACAGGGTTAGTTGAAATGTGTTACAGGGCAGATTTTGAGAATAGGAAACTGTGTACACTACTTTGAATTTGACTACATGAAAGTGTAGATATGCTGTGATAATCCTAATAGCGTTTGTGGCTTATTTGCCTTATTTGTTTTACACCATAGGCGGAATTCCAGACTGTTAATACTGGGACTCCGAAACGTGGGCCAAGTCTGTCCCAGTCATGAATAGACTGTGTAGGAAGGTGAATGTTTGTGGATCACAAAAGCGAGAACGGGTTAGCATGGTCCAGTTGACTAAATCAGGGTTGACAGCCTGGCTCCTTGAAAGCAATTGTTCAAATCATGCTATACTTTGTCTGAATTCCCAAGGGTTTGCTGGAAGCCTAAGCCATAGAATAGGCCGTTGTACTTGTGCAACTTAGAATCTGAGGCAAGGATGGTTTGCATGACCCACCATCAAATTCTCTTGGGAGAATATCATTTGTCTTTGTCCATTTGGGCGAAGCTGTAATTTGTGACACCTTGTTAATTAAGCAGATTTCACACTTCACTTAATACATTTTCAAGGTATTCTTCCTCGTCCGTATTCTTCACAGATAGTAAGTACCTACATGTGGACCTTTGAGATATAATATTATAGATTTGTATGTGCTATTTATGTCATTTATGTTAAGTTACTCAGCTTTTAATGTAAATACCGCTATATCACAAGTCTAAGTTGCCTTTCTTCATTGGTATATTGTGCTGATAGTGAGGGGCTACTTTTTGGTACTCTAAAGAATCATGTGAGAAGGTAGTGTATACTATTTATGTTTTGTTATTTTACCCAGATTTTTTTTTTTTAAATGACATTTTTTTCCAAATCACTCTTTTGAGGTGTCATTCGTCATCTGTGTACTTTGCTGGTAATGAGGAGATACCTTTGAGCCTCTGAAAAAATGTCTTATACTTTTGTATGCTTTTTATGTTATGTTGTGTTTTATTAATGAGCTTTGCCTGCGGATTTCAAAGTTCTCTAAACACACTTTTAAGGTGTTGTTCCTCATGTGTATGTTTTGCTGATAGAGATTTACTAATTTACATCCACATCTTTACGTATGATTGCTTTCAATCTCCAGGCTGGACTCACATGATATTCACCATTAAGTAACCAGTGTCCCTTCAGTGGCGAGTGATCAGATGGGTTGATGTTACCAATAGTCCCATTGATTGCTTTCTGCAGTAATGACTATGACAGCAAGAAATAGTTGATTGTGGAGTAAGCTCCGAGCAGTGGCGAGTAAATGTATAATCTTTTTCTGTCTGGTTTTGCAATCTCTTCAATATATTGTTCAGATCCAATTCTGGGTTTAATTTATTTAGCATATTTCTTTCTCCTTTGATGTTTGTCTTGTCTTAATTTGTTTCTAAAGTCCCCTCTCCCCACTACAAAGTTCATCAGGCCTCCCCGTCTTTCATGACTAGCTTCTGCACCCCACTGAGGCTGAATTCCTGCACACTTGATTAACCCACGACCCCACCCACTTATCAAGGGCACTCAACTCACCGTCCATATCTCAATTCCCGAATCAAATCGGCTGCTTTTTTCATAACAGATGTCTGTAGATTATTGTGACATCTGGGTGGATATCATGTGCAATATGAGATTAAAAACAATACATTAAATAAAACAATACATGTGGAAGGACACATTTGCACCTCAGTGTAATACACCTCTCTAATGGCAATGCAAGTTTTTGCAAAAGCAATTCTGTCAGGATAGTGTGTGTGTGTGTGCGCGTGTGTGCGCGCGCGCGGGTGCCAGAACACAAACTATACATCAAGGACTGCTCGCACAAATTACAATTTCTCTCATAAAGTGATACAGAATTCTAGGACCTCTTCAGCAGCATGGAGACACCTGGTAACATAAAGGCCAAGAGTAGCTGAAACATACATGAGCTTTTTCTGCAGTGTATAATTGACATCAATATCGTAGCAACTATAGCATATCCAGTGCCACATGCAATGTGCAAAGCAGAGTATGTATTCTATAACGGATTCAATAATTTATTTTGGGTGAATAAAAAGCTTAAAATACTTGGCATGGCGTCAATGCTAGCATTTATGAAAAATTAATTATTTGCTTTATCATGGGCTAATGCACAGTGTGCACTTGTGGCTGATCATAACTTGTTAGCAGCTGATGGAATATTCCTTGTCATTTTGATAGACGTTTCTTCATGGAAAGTACTGGAAACAATGTATGCCTACTTCCTACAGACGTGTTCAGTTTAGAATACACTTGGATGATTTGTCTCAGCCCCAAGCACTTAAGAAGGCTCCACATTAGGCTTAAATAGATCCCCTGAAAATGAAACAAGGGCTTTTGAAAGTTTTCACGTTGCTCAGTTCGTTGCCAGCAGAAAATCACAAGCCTTCCTTCTTCTGGGGGAGGCAACAGAGGATCCGGCCAAGTCAGTGGGATGCAATGCAGGGGAATAGCACAGATGCTAAAAAGGGATTGATTCGACAAAGGCATTGAGGACCTATGCATCAAATATGTGCTGTATCACTTTCACAAGAAAGTAAAAAATACAGTGAAATACATGCTTGCGCCTGGCTCCTGAAAAACACCTCTTGCTGCTAGGACACATTTGCTTGATTCTGCTAGAACACGAAGGATGGGATGTACTCCTGGATGCGGTTGATACAGAACTGAGCAGTAAGTATGCCAGTTGCAGAGGCCCTCATACTGCACGTGTGTACACTATGAAGTGACTGTCTCCTCAATAAAGATGGTTTGTATTTAGCCAGTGGATCAAGCACCACTTAGATAGGATATGATATGATATTTTATTTGTATTGCGCTCATACACAAATGTTTTAGAGAGTGCGACGAGGCAAGGGAGGGGAACAAGCGAAGGACAAAACAACGATCTTACTAGGCTCGGTGGCATTGAGAATGTGCAAGTGCAGGAGCAGAGGTCTTTCCCCTAATCCGTGACTCTTGCCCCCACTCAAACCTCTTTTGGACAATGATAAAAGAATCTATAAGTCTCTTCTGAAATGTCCATATTCAGGGACACCCTGATTGCCCTCTTATCGCTCTCCCTCCCTCATCTTTATTTTGTTTCTAAACTCTCTTTTACCTGTACTACATCAATCGCCAGGTCATCCTTGCTGACCTCTCCTAATGAACTGATTCCCATCCTCCATGCAACCAATCTACCCTGCGTTCCTCTGGAACTGGTTTCACCACATATAATCATGTACCTTGCAGCAATCATCTTCCTTTAACCATCGCAATGCAACTGACCTCCATTTCGAAAGAAGCCATCTGCTTTCTAAAATATTCCAAAATAGTCCTGCCAACTATCACCCTTTTTCTGTCCTCCCCACTGCTGCAAACTCTTGTAAAGGGTAATCCTCAATTGAATCACTGGCTAACTCAAAAACAATGGTCTACACAACCCTCTTCAGTTTAGATTTCACAACAGGTACTCTAAAAAGCGCCGCTGACACACATCTCCTTTCCTTCTCTACTGCCAACTACTCACAACTCACCTCTATTCTCAGCCTCCTAAATCTGTTCCATCTTGGATATTGGTGACCACTTCCTCCTCCTTCTAACCCTCTCTAACATAAGTGTCAAAAACCTCATGTTTCAATGGATTAATTCCTACCTTTCAGACAGATCATTCTGCACCACAAGCAACAATGCCACCTCAGCTCACAGGCCCCTGTGAGTAAAGGATTCCAAAGGGTCCAAGGGCAATTTCGTTTCATCCCCTCATACATCACCTCATTCAGCAAGCAATTTCTACCACATGTTCACCAATACACCAAGAAGTTTCCCTTTTCCTCCTATACCCCAAAACTATCATTGTTTGGAAAGATTTCATAATTGTAGGTAATTTTCCTTCCATGTGGGAACCCCTAAACTTTTTGCTGTTGTTTTTCACCTTGTTCTTGACTTTGCCAGAGAAGTGCAGCCTTCTGCCGCACTCCTCTGGGCTTTCGCTCCTTTCTTACGGGGAAACTGACATGCCCTTAAGACAGTCAGTACCGGGGAACGCTGTTTCCCGTAGTTTCTTTTATCATGTTGCGGCTTTCGTGCAACATGACACAAGAGGGCACTGTAAGCTAAGTTACAGCCCTCTTGGGTCTCTAGCCTTCTACAGGCCCTAGATACTTGTTTAGGATTGTATCTGATCGGTGCAAGTGATTCAGGGACGAGAATGGTGGCAGCGATCGTTTCTTGTGTTTTGAGCTCCTTTTGGCGTTCTAAGCGCGTTTCTCGCGCTTAACCCAAAATGGTGGCCTGGATCCCAAAATGGCCAGACCACGAGGCTCCTTTGTCCTGTCCGCTGACCGTCTTGCTCCCTTCACCTTCCCCAGGTCGAGCCGACCCGGGGCCTTCCTTATTTGGACATGTTCGTTCCCGCGAAACACGGATGCTTTCGCGGGCTTCTACATGTCTTGTGTGTGCCTCCAGGATGTGGGCTGGGATGTCTGGTCCCAATACACATCCTGGGTGCCAGAGAGTCTAGGGTGGTGTGAATGCCTGGGACCACCGTGGTCCGTGATTGGTCCACGAATGGTGTGAGTGTTGATGAGCGGATCTCCCATTGGGTCCCCTCTGTTTTGGCGCGAAGGGAACCGTGGATAAGAGGGGGCTGGAAACACCAATACCAGGTCGATCTCCTGAGTTCTCACGAACGAAGGAATACAGGAGCCAAGTATCCTGCAACCAAGAGGCTGGACCGACGAATCGCTGGTGACCCGCTGAAGGACTTCTCCTCTGCACTGCTGTCGCCTTGTGAAACCCTTTTCACCTTTGATGGAACCAGAAGGCCTGTACTGGTACTTCGACCCTTTGGAATAGCGGGAACAGCTATTCTCGGCATCTTCACCATCTCCTGCCGGTAAGCCTTCGGAAGTGTCTCTGGGCCATCCAGCTGACTGACCAGCTTACACGGGAGTCTTGCTCTGTAACCGCCGCCAGGTTGTGTAGTATTTCGAGTCCTTGTCACTCTCACACGCTTCGTACACTTGGCGTTCCCAAGTCCGAAGTGAGTAGTGTACATTCTTTTTACTCAACACGACGACGAGGCGTTCCCTGCTCTTCTGACCCTGCCAGCTACTGAAACGGACGCGGAGAAGCCTGGGTCTGCTTGCATCAGGGACCGGTGAGTAGCATAGCTAGGATCTGGTCGCCCTCCTGCAGGAGCCCATTGCTTTTCCCCGCTGTGTAAAACAGCACCCTTTTCCGTACTCGCGCTCTGCTTTTGCCCACTGTGGAGGCTGCGCTTGAGTCGCGGAACTTGTTCTTCTTCTTTTGTGCACTAAACTGAACTGCCTGATTTCCCTCGAAGAGCTTCTCCTTTTGCCCGTTGGCACCAGCGCGTGCAGGTAATTTTGAGCACAAGGCTCCACTCTTCGCCGGGCTCGGACTTTCATCTAGTTAGGTGCCTCTGAAGGTGAACTGGGTCTAAGCATTATTTCGCACTGCCTGTTTTCCCTCCCTTTTAGGTGGACTACACATTTCGTGCATATAACGCTTGCGACTGTCGTATTTGTATATATATTGTGTTGATATGGTATGTGTTGGTTTAATATTGTTATATTGTGATTTTCTCGCTACGGTCATTGTTTTAAAGGCCTTGAAATAAATGTGTATATATTTTTTATATAACAACTGTTTGGAGTAGTTTGTAAGTGATCTTGCTTTGTGTGCTCATTGCGGGCTTTCAGTCACCCTCACCCCTCTTGAGACCTAGTCTTGACCGCCGCGATCGCTACCTTGATTGGTCTGGCTCGTCCAGAGGTTACCCTGTTCCAAGTAATTAGGTTGGCCTTCTGAACTTCTGCGCCACCAGGACAGAGTTCAGAAATCCGTCTTAACAATCATCGTGCATAGCCAAATGTCTCTATGACATGTCATTGATTGACACTCTGTATCTCATGCCTAATTCCTCTAAAATCAAAGCAATCTATGCCCCTGCATGAATTTCCCCACCTCATCCCCATGTAGCCGTCATACATGATTGCTTTATGCCATCTGCCAAGGCATTTGACAGCAATCTCATCCCATAACAATTCAGCATCTCCACTGCCTCAGGACAACATACAGAAACTCCATCCCCAACTCCCATATCAATCCCCTATTTCTACCCTCATTCTGAATCCTCTTGACTATTCTTGACTATTCCGTGGCCGTCCCATTAACCCCTTTGCATCCCTGAAAAGAGTAGTGAACTTTTCTTCTCAGATCTTTGCAACTACTCTCTCCAAGTGTATTTGCAACTCATGTGCAATCAATCGTGTCACCTCCTGGTCTTTAAATATATCCATGGACGGCACCACTTCCTAACCTCATCCCCAACTACTCTCCTGCTCACCACACTTTATGCTGCCAAGCTAAAACTTTGACTATCTGTTCCCATCACCCTGTGCTGACTCCAGCATTTACCCATTTTCCCTCTGTACACTCTTCCACTGGACAACCATGCAAAATCAAAAACATCAGTACAGTTCAGTGATTGAAAGTGGTGCTTAAAAATCACTTCATATAACTGCAATGGATACCCTCGTGTGAAGTCTTCTCCCCCTCTGCTTTTCACACCTGCTTCCAGGAGTATATCACCATATAAATTAACCATAACATGCAATTGTTTTTTTGTGCCACAGCTCGGGTAGGGTCCTTCTCGCCGTGCAGCCCCTGCGCCATTTCTGCCCCAGATTCCATGAATCAGGGCCTACATTATTTGCAGAGGATCACACACTTTAGTCAAGAACTATGCTACAAGCCACTTGTTTTATGGTTGGTCTCTTGCTGAATGTTGTGATACATCTCACAACCCCAACTGAACGCATTTAAGCAGCACAGAAAAGGGGAAAAAAATGACCAGCTGCAAGAATAACATATACCCAGGTACTTTTGCCCCATAGCGAAAATCAAAAGCTAGCACCCATGAATATACGAACAGTTAGTGAACATATATTTTAAAGTGAAATATACAAATGTAGTTCAATTGACCTTCTCCTTAGAAGAAATTGTGCAAGACAAAATAGCATTGGACTTTAAAAAAAAGTAATGAACACCAGAAAAATAACCTGAGAGAGGAAATCTTCCAATAAATATGCTGGCAAAGTATAAAAGGTGCTCACCTTTTAAACTCAGCAATCTGTCATGAAATATTCCCTGGAAAACAAAATCCCAATACGAAGCAAGTGTTTGTGGTCTTGTGGGTAAGCATCTGCACTGAGAACATGACAACCTGGGTAAAATCGTGGTAGTCAAATACTTGAGCAAGATTGCCAACCTCAAAAAAAAACAAGGGGTTGCATCCACCCTCTGCAAAAAAGTTATGCTGTCAACCCACATGTGTCATTTACTTGTGCCCTGAAAATCAGCCACAATTAGGGGGAACCAACTGCACCAGTGTCCAGGATTGCAAACTCTCTTGCCACTCGTGGGCAAACACTCATCACTTACCTGCCCTTTTAATGTTTCCCCTCCTCACCCGCATGTCTGGTTTTCAACAATACTCTGCTTTTCAAAGATAACTTGAAAAGTACACATACCATAGTTTCACTCAAATATATAAATCCTTATAGAACTGTGTTAGGCAAAAAGTGTACAATTGTGACATTATTCCCCCCATCTTGACTGGAAGACTCCAAATACCAGAATGCAATTCAGCAAAAGGCAAAGAATTTGTCTCTTAGTGCAAACCCTTCAAGGGCTGACAGTAGCACGGTTTAAAAAGAAATAAAATGGGTGCAGTGTTGTATGAGATATTTAAAAATAAGTAAATACACAGCATTTGGTCTCCCATCCATGTAACCGGGGCCGACGCTGCTTAGTTTCAAAGCGAGGAAGGATCTTGCCCCCTTTGGCCATGTTGCTCTAAGTGGTCTTGTAAGGTGGGCTTATTTATTGGGCAACATGGCCTTAGGGGGATGCCCCCTTCCTTCATTTGATGCAGGGTTGGTCCCGGTTACTGCATGGATGGGAAACCTACTGTAGCTGTAAAAATATCAGGTTATTTTTTTATTATTGACTCAGAGACTACAAATTAGAATGCAATTCAGCAAAAGGGAAATAAATGGTCTCTGAGTGCAAAACATTCATGGACTGACAGCAGCACGGTTTTAAAAAAAAGATTGGATGCCCATTCGGTCAACCATCTATGCAATAACCGGGACTGACCCTGCTTAGCCTCAAAGCAAAGAAAGGGCTGGCCCATTTCTCTAAGTGGTCTTGGAACTTTATCTCATTTATCAGAAAACATGGCCTGAGGAGGCTGGCCCTTTTCTCACTTTGAAGCTAAGAAGGGTATGTCCTGCCTACTTCATGGATGAGAGACCTGGACAGCCATGGCCAGTGATTTTTAACCCCCAACATCACTATAGCTGTAAAAATATCTTTTAAAAAAAACTGTATCCATGTGTACGGAACTACACATACCATTGGCAATCCGTAGTCCTTTACAGCCTCGAATATCGGAAATATAGCAAGTTCCAGCTCCCCCTCTTCCCAGATGGCCTCGCCCATTACCCCCACAACACATGCTGTTTCTGTGAGGCAATTTGCTTTGAAATGTTAGATAGCCTGACTCTCTGCACTTATGAGCCACCAACGGAAGCACTTATGAGCTACTTGCACTCTCCTCTCCCCCTGGCACGTCTCCCTAGGGCCGGGGGGGCCTATCACGCCCTTTAATATATATATATACATATATATATATGATATATATATATATACATATTGGGAAACACAGCGGGCTGGCTAGCAGTCCAGAAACAGTAGAGGCACTCCACTCTGGCAGTGTTAAAAGCAGTAAAAGAAGGCAGATCCCAAGCGGCAAATTCCACTGTCAGAAGTCCTTTATTCATCAAACATCCATGGACATGAGGGCAGCAGAAAATGCAGACAGGAAAAACAACGTGTTTCACCCTGATCAGGCTTTGTCGGGTTTAACATAGTAGAGAGAGGACTAACATTTATATGGTAGAGTTTAGTCCTACTTTGATGTTAATCATTGTATTCAACAAAGGCATCAAACATTTCCTCTTGAAATATTGCCATCGTAGAACGTAGCACAGGAGTACATGGATTAATACATCGCCAACATACATATCATTTCAAATACACATGTTGAAACATAACACAATTTTCGAGTTTAAGAAAAGTTTCCCATTCTGACTTTAAATATATAATACTATTAGTTGGTTGAAAAACGCATCACTCCAGTGAAATAAATTCCAAGGCACAGTGGCAAGTAGTTAGAGGCAATTGACAATGGTTTCCCACAATATATCACTTAAGTATATATATTTAAGTCTCTTGTAAAGTAAGATAAAATCATCCCTACTGGGTTATAGGTGTTAGGGACAATGGGCCTCATTACGACCCTGGCGGAAGACCATGGTGCTATTAGCACCATGGTCCATGCCGGTAAGTTACTGACTCCGCCATGGTGAAAGGGGATTTACCACCCCATTACAAGGTTGGCGGGGCGGTAATTCCCCCTTCCTCCATGGCCCTTCCCCATTCCCATTTTTGCCCCATAGGGCTCAATGGGAATGGGGAAGGCACTAAGTACGGTGCCACAAATTGCGGCACCGTAATTAGCACCAAGGTCCCTTTGCGGATCCCTACTTTAACGGCTGGTCTACACCAGCCGTTAAGGTCGGGTCCTGCAAAGGGACCTCGTAATTAGGCGCTAATAGGTTAACAGCACTGCAGCCTTTTACGGCGCCGTTAACCCATTAGCGTCTGGGTCGTAATGAGGCCCAATGTATTTGGTTGCACTTGCATGTGTATAAAAATCTTGAATAAGTTGAAATCCTCCCTATTGGTTACAAGAGCAGTGAATCGATTGCACTTAAGATGACTAATGCATAATGCCTCAAATTTCTGCCACCGGAATAACATATGATAAGATATGGCATTTATAACGTGCCTATACACAAGTGTTTCAAGGCGCGACGAGGTAAGGGAGGGGGAACGAAGAGAGGACAGACAGCGATCTTACTAGGCCAAGTGTCATTCAGATCACGCAAGTGCATGCGATGGGAGAAGAGGAAAGTGCGGGGGCAGGGGGAAGAGAGAGTGCAGTACATGGGAATAGAATAATAACAATAAGTAAAAGTAACGGCCAGCAGGTGGCAAGTGCAAAGGTAAGTGCAGAAATCAGGTGTCAAGTTCTGGTAGTGGGACTGTAGGGATACAGAAACAGTCCCCAAGTGCAGGGGTTTCCAGGCAGGCAGTGCAGGCATGTGAGACTGGCGGGGGAGGGACCTGGGCTTGAGATCAGAGGGTGATCAGGAACCGGTGAAGTTTCATTTTCAGCCAGGAGGTCAGCAGGGTAGAGGAGGAGAAAAAGCAGAAGCAAAGAGAAAGGTTTTGAGGTGCTTCCGGAACCGGAGATGGTTCTCCTAAAGTTTCAGGGAGGCTGCTCCAGAGGGAGGCACCAGCCGAAGAAAGAGATCTACCACCAATTTGTTGCTTGGAGAAGTGGCTGACCCTGAGGTGGATGAACGAAGAGCTCGAGAAGGAAGATATTTAGGAAAAGAGAGTTGACGGTTTTGAGGCCCCAGGCCCCAGAAGGACTTATGGACAATGCAGAGGGCATTTAGATGCTTTCTTATTTTGCTAAATGAGATGCTCTATTCTCATAGGTACTCATGTCACAGATCTTATGATATGGCGATATATAAAGGAGAGAGGTTGGACCTACCAATAGACAGCAAAATACATTGGTACATAGAAACATGAGATGGAAAGAGAGGGGGGAGGAAAAAGGAAAGAGGAAACTGGACATTCAGTACAGTACCGGTCTGGTTTTTGTCAGGCTGAGTGCTTGATCCCTTTCTATAGTTGGTCAGTCCACTGAGATATGTGCAAAATAGCAAATTTGCAGCATTGAATCAATTTTCACTCTACTCAAATGTGTAAAGTGCGATATATAAAGTGCAAAATATAGAGTGCAAAGTGCAAGATACTAACATTAAAAAGCTAAAATAAAAAAAATAGTTATCCTTTTTAAAATCCTGGCCTTCCGAGATACAAAAAGTCACTAGATGGGCATCCAACTGGCAGTTAACCCTTGCGGGTGCCAGTTGCTGCTACGAATTAGTCCAGAAATCACTGATGGATATTCTGACCCAACCTAAGTTGGTATTACACAGCCACAGTAGTGGTTGTGTAGTTATGGTTAAGTTGCTAATCCCATAGGAAAATCACTTTTTGGGTGGGTTATAACTTCGCTCTCCCTGGATGAATCCTCACCAAACTTTGCAATAAAAGTATATGGCCCACTCTGAATTTCTTTGCAAAGTTTGGTGAGGTTTGGTTATAGGGGGGACCCAAAATTTCTTTTTTTCCCGTAGGCTGAATGGGGAAAAAAAGTTTTGCACGCCTGCAGCCCAAACCGCTGGACGGATTTTCACCAAATTTTCAGCAGGAGTAGCGGCTTGGTTCCGAATGCGTGCTTTTGTAAATTTGGTGAAAATCCACCCAGTATTTTTTTTTTTAAAATGATCAAAAATTAGGTCTCAAAAAATGAGTGATATCTATGTTCGCTCTGCAGACACACTTCCCTGTGGCTGATCGGCTCGTGTCATGTCCGCATACATGTGATGTGTTTGCTGATTATATGGTGAAGTGCGTCAGATTGTTCCGATGCGCCCGCCATCTTGGATCCGCCGACAGCGCGGCGGCAAACAGAGGCAAAATGCAATTTTGGGGAGTGTTTTGGTGTGCAAGAGTGCTTGGGGAGGTTTGGGGAGTAAGAGATGGGTCAAGTACTGTATTCGTTTAGGTGGCAGGTGCCCCTGATGTGTTCACCATACCCGCGGACAGCTGCGCTGTCCGGGATGTCCGTAATTAGTCAAAATGATGGGTGTCCTAAGGATAGTATTCCCGTCCGTGCTGTCCGCAGGCAAGTTGAAACTGTTCTAAGGACATGCTCGGTGTCCGCGGACATACAAAATGCCCATATGGTATAGTTAAAATGTTTGATTCTATGGGTGTGATCTATGGGTGTGATATGCTGCGGTGGTTGTGGCCAGGGCCTAGAGTCTTGGGTGCATGGCAAATGCCATAGGCCGTAGGCCATGCACCCAAGACTCTAGGCCCTGGCCACAACCACCACAGCATATCACACCCATAGATCACACCCATAGAATCGAATATCTATCAAATTTTTGCAAATCTACAGTTTGTGTACTGTTTGATTTGTATAGTTTGTATGTGAACTTTTGGCTACATCATGTCATTAAGATTGTAGAGTTTGGTAACAAGCACTGCAGTATAACATATCCATTGAAGTAAACATTTTGTATTGTGGTGTATGGTTAGATGTTTGCTTCAATGGTTCTGTTATGCAGCAGTATTTATGCGTTCTACTAGAATATGAGTTGGGTAACTGGATCCGATATTCTTTTTCAATTTCTGTGAAAAAAGAAAAGATCACGTTGGTGTAGGTATTTTATAAAGACTTATCACATTGCAAAATAGACATTTCAGCTTTTTTTCGACCCTCCTATTTAGTAGTTCACAAACCAGTGTACTGTGCAATTTGCTTCGTTTCTGTGTTTGTTTTTTAAATCATTTGGTATGTGGGGAAAAAAATCCATGTTGGATTAAAACAAAACTTTTCTTGTTATGCTACAGTATATTTGTTTGTTTGGTTTCAGTGTTCACATGTTGTTTCTGGCTAATGTTCTATCTGTTGGCTTGTTGCAGATTGTTACATACCTGTTGTTGAATTTTAACTGGTTATAGTTTTTTATTTATATTCTCAAGTTGCTGATCTGTCTGTTGGGTTGTTGCAGATTTTTGGAGCAGTTAAATACATGTTGCCGTATTTTAACTGTTTATTTCTTGTTATAATGTAGTGGTATTGATTTATTTGTTTGGTTATTATAGAATCTTGGGGCAGTTAGATACTTTTTGGCGTATTCTAACTGTTTATAGTTTTTTTATTGAAGTGTTATTAATGTTTATGCACAGATTAGTTATTAGTGGTATTAGATACCTGTTGGCGTATTCTAACTGTTTATAGTTTTCTAGTTGAAGTTTTGTTCATGTTTAAGTACAGATTAGTTATAAAATTTTGGCTTTAAGAAGATTAGATAAGCGTTTGTAAGATTTGCTGGTAATCTCTGCTTTAGAGTAATGGTACTATCATTACATTCGAACCATCCATTTCTTTTTCATATATGCAGTGTAGTGACCTGCATTGGTCGTGGCTCCTGCGTTGTAGATTATACCTATTGTTGTGAAGGTTTTCTTACCAAGTGATACTTGACCATGTGTGACTCCAGTCAGCTTGCAGTTGTTTTTGGTACCATCTGCATTGTAACGTAGAAGAATTAGTATTATGTATTTACTATGTGTTTGTATTAGTAAGGTGGAGCGATTATCTGAATTGCAGGTAGTACATAATCTGCCATGGTTTGCATTTTGTACAAGTTGCTGAAATGAACGGATTCACAGTTAGGTATGGATACATACACAAAACATTCATTAGGGATTTCTTCGTGTTGCATATTGTTGCAGAGAATGCATGTATGTTTCCACATGTATGAAATCTGGAAGATTTCATTTATAGGTATGTTTTTGTTTTGTGATAAGTACAATAGAAATTCTTGTGGATCTTCTTGTGAGTTTATAGTGAATTTCACCATTCCAGCACAGTAGTCCAATTCTTGTCTTATTCCACGAACACTATATGTGTTGTCAGGATTGTTGGTTGCGTTTCTATGAAGGACTACTATTTGCAAACACAATTGGTCTGTACTGCATAAGTAAATGTTGTCAACAATTGGTGGCAATTGAAATATAATATTGATGCTACATCTGTGTAACAATTTACACCAGTTATATTTGAAAATTTGAATGGACCGATAGTTTCGGAGTGTGTGTTGCTTCTTTGAAGAAGTACCTGAGTTACTTTGAGTAGTAGATTCTTCTTTGGTTGTGGTAATTGATGAAGTATTAGCTTCTTTTACTCTCTTTGGAGGATTTGCAGTGATATTCTGTTGCATTTATGTTTGAATTAGTTTTCTTTTACAACATTTTCCTTTTTGTGGAACAGGATATGTTTTTAGATTGGGGGTGTATAGTGAACGTAGTCTATTGTATTCTAAAATGCAAGGAATATCAGCGTTTACTTAACTTGCATCAAAGTTGATTAGAAATAGACCGTCAAGTGTATGCAAGCGTGATAGTGCTACGTAGCTCATGCCTTTTTTAAAGACTGCGTTCCCAATATCTATCAATGCTTTATTTAGGGTAATACCTTGTGATTTGTGAATGGTGACTGCGCGTGCTAGAGTTAGAGAAAATTGTTCTCTGCGTACATACATGTCTTTGAAAAGAAGGAATCAAGCTGTTGAGTGCCCTTATCCTTTTTACTTCTGAAAGTTTATCAAAGAGAATATTGACAAACTGAATGTTGTTGTCACGTGCTTATGTTTGAAAGCCAACAACTGTACCTAGTGCTCCATTAACTAGTCCTTGCTCCGCGTCAAGGTTACGTTTAGCAGGCGTTAAATTCCCCAACCCGCAAAGGGACCTTGTAGTAAGGCAGTAAGGATTTACCGGTACTGGTAAAATACCGGTACCAGTAAACTCTTACCGCCTACCGTGTAATGAGGCCCTAATACTTTTTAAAATGTTGGCGAAAGTGAGGTCTGCAGATTGTCGCATGTTTTCTGTTAATTCTTTGTATTGGAAATGTTGCCAAAGGTTGACATTTCCTATGCTGCCAACAGTTTTACGGCATAGTTTGTGTCCTAAAGTTTTAAAAATAGGTTCACCTTTCACTGCTGTAAATTGAAGATCACTGAAAACAATAATGTGTTTTCCTCCAAAGAGCTCTTCGTAGTTTGTTTTCAGTACTTCTTGCGATTTGAGGTGAATCAAAGCCAACATTAGGTTGGAGACCATGCTCACTTCATCTATTAGTAGCATCTTCATTTATTTTAACACTCTGCGTAGTTCCATTGCAGCTTCTGTAGAAAGTTTGTAATATTCTAATTTCTTTTGGTGTTCTACTTGAAGGAGTAGTAATCGGTGTAAAGTGACACCGCCTATATTGTAGGCAGCTAAACCTGTGGGAGCAGTTACAACAGCTGACAGTTTGTTGTTTGTCAATTGTTGAAGGAACTTGCTGATGATTTTGATTAAGAATGTTTTGCCTGAACCAGCTTCAGCACTGACGTATAGAAGTATTGGTTTGTAATTTTGGCAGGTACATTCTTTATTTTCATGTTGTACACCATGTGCAATTTGTTTTGTTACTTCTTCAAAAATGGTACGCTGCTCTTTGTTCAATTTTGGTTGTAGTACAGTTAATTCTTCTGCATCTTCTCCATAGTGACACATGGTGTTTTCTACTTCTGTCATAGCTAATCCTGCCTCATTTGCTATGAGTGGCTGTCCCACTGGTTCTTGGCTTCCTGTTACAGAAGGTTGACTACTGTTGGGAGTGTCCTTATCTAGTTGGGCCTGGAGTTCTTCTTCATGTTGCTGTTCATTGTGCAACATTATTTTGTACTGTGCAAAGTTTACATCAGTGATAGTGCTTTCATTTGCTTTGAAAGCGTCTTCATACGAGTCAGTTTTCTAGTATCTTCTTTTCTCCATGGTTTAAAAAGTTGTCGCAGGGACATGTAATATAGCTCTTTATGTTGAGATGTTTTTAATGCCAATTTGATATGATTAATTAAGCTTGGTTTGGTAAGTTTCACTAAGCTACCTTCATCATTTGTCACTCTATATCTACCTTTTTTTTCATCAGGTTTTATATTATTTTTGTTTGTGATGTTTTGGGCTATGTGGCATAGACACATGGTTTCCAAAGTGGTACTCCTGTCTGGGTAGTATGTGTCTAGTAAATTGTTTTTCAAAATGTCTTGGCTGTTGGGATCATTTTTGGCTATTGTTTCTATGTTGTCGTATGATTTGAGAACTCTTTTTCTAGATTTAGCAGGACCAAGATTTAGCCATACTATATTTTCAGATTTTCCATACAAAGCAGTACCGGTTAAACGATCTGCAGCTTCATAAGAGCCACATTCTCTATGAGAGAGCATTTTTATGCCTAAGCTGTACAATTTCTGAGATAGTATTTTGTCCGATGATAGGTCATTCCAGAGGTCTTGAAGCTCTTTTTTTCTGCTTTTGTTAAGTAGGCTGTAACATATTGTGCAACTGCAGTGGAATTGTCTGCAATGTACTGCACATCTATGTTTACATTCCATAAGAGGGCAATGATTTCATTGTAATCATTGATATATTTAGCTTCTTCTGTTCTTTTTATGTAATATTTGTTCTTAGGTGATTTACCCTTAACACTATGGGGGTCATTCCGAGGTTGGTGCTACGGGAACAACAATGCTGTTAAAGGAATACTGGCATCGATTACCGCTATGGCCTATTCTGACCAGCCCGACTGCTATTAGCGGCATCGTAAAGTACCTTGCCGTTAATAGCGGTCTGGGCACGGGCATGTGACCCACCATGCCAGCAATAGGGGCATGCCGTAAACTGGAGTAGATCACAAGTGAAGCGGACATGCAAATAACGGCTTCATGAAGGCGGAAAAAGTGGTTACCGGCATGCCGTAAATACCGGCATCGCCGACCTACTGTAAATTGCCTTGAGCAGTGTACCCAACTGCCACAGGTGCACATAATCAGCACAAGTGGAGGCAATGGAGTCTGGCCCAGTACAAAAGGAGCATACCCACACACCATACGCCCTTCCACAACAAGATGATTTCAATAGTAGTAGCATTACTGGAGCTGGAGGACATGCTTGCATTGCCACAACATCAACAACAACAACAACAGCTGGCACTACAGAGGAGACGCAGGAGGAGAAGGAGGGCGAGATAGGCCGAGCATGCCCCACCAGTGCAGCCACCATTACCACGCAGGCAGACCCCAATCCCTCGCATCAGAACCAGTCCTTTTAACCTAACCCCTGAGCAGATACACACCGTGTACCGTCTGGACTGGCACACCATCACCACCATTGTGGACCTGATACACGACGACATTGGCAGCCTCATTGAAATACGCACTGCCACCCCCCCTCTACTGAAGGTAGTGTCTGTGCTCCACTTCCTTGCCACAGGCACCCACCAGCACACAGTGGGGCACATGCATGGCATATCACAACCTGTATTTTCTCGGATTCTGAACCAAGTGCTGGATGGCCTCCTCAAGCACACAAGGGACTACATATCACTATCACGGACTCCCCAGGAGATATTTGAAAAGTTGGCTTGCCAAATTGTGTAGGTGCCCACTTCTGCACCCACATGGAGTTGGTGGTCCTGCATGCCATGAAGGTGGTGTACCGCAACCGCAAGCAATACCACTCCATCAATGTGCAGATGGTATGTGACACCAGCAAGATCATCACACATTGTTGTGCCCGATATCCCGGATCAAGTCATGACTCTATGGTCCTGTGGAACTACACGCTACCATGCTACATGGAGCGACGTGCGGGATGACGTGCCTGGCTGCTTGGTAAGGTGCAAGACTGGCACATGGCATTGAAATCCCATATGAATGAAGTAAGGTCGACACCTATCACTATATGACTAACAGGAAACCACCCCAAATCCCACAACACGTGCACCACTCATCACCGGCCCTCACCCTCCGTAACGCCATCCAGCACCATGCAGTGCATATGCACTATGTTGCTGTCTCCAGCATATCACCACACAGGACTAGCATCCGTGGGAGTGCATCAAACCGAACCAACTAGGGAATCCACTGTCTGTCACAGGGCTACCACAACCACAGGAGTTCTGCATGTAACCATGGGAATGATCTGCGCTGATTGCCCAGACTACTGCCAACGCTCTCTCTAAGTAAATCTCACAGAACACAACAACTCACAAATTTCACACTAACACAGCTTTATGCGTACACGATGCATGAGCTACAGGACGGCAGAGCACACCGTGTAACATCTTGAAGATGCAACCCACACCATTAGTCCATGGCACAGAACACATTGAGGGACAGAAAATTGCGTAACTACATCCAGGGACATGTGCATGTGGCCAACGATAATCTGCAGGCATGTGTGACTAGTACAGCTAGTATCATGAATTGACTAACATTTACCTTTTATTGCCTCTCATGCAGGTGATAGTGGCTTTCCCTTGAAGCCGTGGCTCCTCACCCCGGTCCGAAACCCATAGAACAGGCACGAGGAGGACTACAATCGTTCCCATACCGTACCCGTGTGGTCATCGATCAGAGCTTTGGCCTGTTGAAGGCACGATTTCGCTGCCTCAGCCGGTCGGGTGGGGCACTCCTCTATAGGCATGAGAAGGTGGCCAAGACCATCATGGCATGTGTCATGCTGCACAATATGTGCATCCGCCGGAACGTGCCCCTGCCCCCTGACATTGAACTGCTACCACCTGGTGATGATGAGGGGAAGAAGAAGATGTGGCTGGACATCATTGTGGTGCCGATGCACAGGAGGGACGTGCTGTGCGCCAGTCACTGATTGCACAATATTTCTGACACACATGGCAGCAGAGGGTGATGTGATGGTTGGACAGAGGGCACTGGGTGTGGGGGTAGATGTACACTATGCACTGTAAATGAATAAATGACACATGTGCAATGATGAATGTCCACTCAGGTCTTGTTTTTCACACAACGGTGTATTAAATATAACAATGTAAACGTAAGTGCAAAAACCCTCCAGCACCCTCACCCCTCTCCTGCTCCCCCCACAACTCCCCCACACACCCTCACCCCTCCCCCTGCCCCCACAACTCCCCCATACACCCTCACCCTCCTCCGCCCACAACTCCCCCACATGTGTCCCATCGAGTCTCCAATGCCTACATGAGGCTGCGCTGACAATCAATTGGCACTCCCTGGTCCTGGTGGCGGCATGTCTTGCCGGCGCAGGGTACATCCCAACCTGCGGAGTGGGCTTGTCTGGGTGGAACTGGATGAAACAGTGTGGCCGCCTGCTGGGATTGTGAAGCGGGATACCCTGCCTCCATAGCATCTGCTATGCAGCCTAAGACCTGGCGGAGGGCCGTGACCTCCTCGCAGAGGCAGCTGGTGTTGTCAGCAAAGGATTTGCGCATGGAGGCAGTGTTGTCCATGATGGACCTGCCTAGAGAGGCAAAGTTTTCACGCCACTCCTGTCTGGCCAGTCTGTTGTCCTCAACAAACTCCAGCACAAGGGCAGTAAGCAGCTCACATCGCTGCGGCCCTGCAGGGTGCACCTGTGGAGGTTGTTGGTCCCTGCCTGTCCTGCCCAGCCTGCTCAGCCTCCCTAGTTGTCAAAATGGGACTGAAGTGCCCTTCCGACTGCTCCTGACCAGACTGCTCTGGGGTGGTGGCGTGCTCTGCATCGAGTGACGATATTTGTGGGGATGCCGGTGGACTTGGCGTACGGACCACTTCCGATACTTCATTCTCAATGGGCACCCATATGTCGTCATGTGGGTCCTCCACAGCCAGGGGTGCTGTGGCTGCCACCTCCCGAGCCAAACTCGACTCCTCTGACTGTGGTGCCTTGACTGATTCATCAGGATGGCCAATGGGTGGTGGTGGTGCTTCGCCCTCTACGGGCCTTGGTGGCACCGGTGTAATGGCTACCTGCGGTGTCTTGCCAGTTGTTTCATGGCAGCCCCTGCGTTGTCCCCTTGAGGTAGAAGGGCGGTTGGCATCAACCCGGGACCTCTTCCGGGGTTGGGTCTGTGCAGGGGTTGCATCCTGCCCATCGCTGTCATGGTCGGAGCCTGTGGGGGTCAAAGTAGGGATGGCATGAGTGAGGTTTTGATAGGCATCATACATAGATTTGGACAATTGATCATCCACAAGATTGGGGGTAATAGGCATTTGTGTTTGGATGAGCATGCTGTTTGATATATGGGTGGGTTATGCAGGCATACGTCAGCGTCACTCATGTTGGCCAAGAGCAATGCTATCTGACATGCATGGTATTTTGGGCCTGCACGCTGTGTGACTCATGGCATTTATAACTTTGTCTGGTATGTGTGAGGTACGGCATTGCCTTGCAGCAGGCATCTGCATGTGTCTGTGATGCGTCCGCCTACTTTGCTGGGAGTGTGTGTGTGTGTTGGACCATGGCTCGACTCTTTGGACTGACATATTGGTTGGCTTTCATCAGACTTGGCATTGCAATGTTTTCTTAGGACACTCACCTCCATCACCCGATGTTGTGGCATCACACTCCATCTCACCAACACCTTCAATCGCCTCCATCCCTATCATGCTGGCGCAGATGTCCTCCCATGGGGTGAGCATGATTGGGGAACTGGGACTTCCTCCTGTTCCCATTGCCTGGCTTCGGTTCACTTGTCATCCCAGCGCTTGCGGCAGTCTTTGATCATGCGTGGGGTGTTCCCCACAGCACTGACCTTCTGAGCAACAAGTGCCCAGATCTCCTTCTTCTTCAGTACTGCCTCTCTCTTCATGTTATTTGAGAAAACTATGGCAGCATGCTCCTGCAGTGTGTCTACCAGCATCTGCAGCTCATCCTCATTGAATCATTCTTTCCGCTAGCAGGCAGCTCCCATCTTCAGGGCCTTGGGCATAGTGGTGTTATAGGTGAATCTTTTCATGACGACAGCAGAGTCCGAAGGGTCCTGTGTGGTGAGGATGGCAATGGATTGTGTTTTTAAAGATAGCTGCCATGCTCCTTCCCATTCCTGTGCGATGACGCTACTTCCGGTTCCGCTTATTAGCGGTGACCGTTAATAGCAGTGACCGTTATTAGCGGTCACCGCTGATAACAGTCACTGGTAATGCCGCATTGGACCTTGTCGGTAGTGTTATCTGTGCTATGCTTGATGCCGCTAAGGGCATTTTAGGTGCCTTTAGCAGCATGGCGCTAATGACCTTACCGGCATGGTGTAAAGCTTGTGCCCGTGAAGTCGTAATAGTCCTCTATTAGCGGACTGATGACTGCCCGGACACGCTATTTACACCATGCAGGTAAGGAGCATTACTTACCTCCAAACTCGGAATGAGGGCCTATGTCTAGCTGAAGACATGAAGTTGTTCACTTCACCTGTTTCTGTAACTGGTCTAGGGAAACCAAAGCGGGATTTGGTGTAGTATTTTCCTTTGTTTTTTGCATTTGCGACAACAATATTTGCCACATTTGTGTCTTTGAAATTGTACAATTGGTACATGAAGATCACTATTTGTTGCTTCCGATGGAATTTCACAAGTGACATATTTTTCGATAAACTGTAAAACAGTGGCATTACTGTCTTGAACAAATTTGGGAGCATCTTTAATCCATAAAAGCATGTTGATATGTGGTGCTCCTCTGGCTTGGTATTCTTTTCT
Source organism: Ambystoma mexicanum (assembly GCF_040938575.1). Classification (NCBI taxonomy): domain Eukaryota; kingdom Metazoa; phylum Chordata; class Amphibia; order Caudata; family Ambystomatidae; genus Ambystoma; species Ambystoma mexicanum. The sequence continues at coordinate 1,128,116,711 of NC_090937.1, read as the reverse complement.
CCAAAAGAAGTGTTGCACTTCTCCGAGGGGAGGAACAGTTTTATTACAAATAAAGTGTAGCATAGCAATGAAACGATGATGGAAATATCTTGAAACATTAACAGGATCTAGAGAGCAAAGTTCTCCAGGTGTTAGTATATCTATGTTTGCTTTGTTTTTGTTTGATATGCGTAGGAAATCATGTAAATCTTCCCATGCATATTCTGCACAACTTAATCTAACAAACCAAGTGGGTGGGCCAAGGTTTCTTATCATACAACGTACATCTCTGTGATGTCGGAACCAGTACTCTTTTGTACCATGCATGTTTTCTAACAGATTTGTAATGCTTGATTGTAAAACCCCATCTTTTTCTTGCACTTTTTGTATCAAATGCGTAGCAGACATATTTTGAAAATGGCGTCCTGATTTCAATGCGTGTGCAACTCCGTAACATAGAGTTGCTAGTTCACTTTGAAAGAGTAGGTGGAATATGTATTCCACATTTTTTCTAAATCTGGGATCTTCAGAATACATTCATAATGAGCATTATTCTGATGCTGTTAAATGAATAGGTCTATCATCGTACCTTCCTCATTTGCCAGTAGGAAAGAGTAGAGGAAAAACATGTGCTTCTATACTTTTTTCCCATATGCTGATTGGTGATCCTTTTGTTTGTCGCATTTACTACGTTTCTAGTGCATCGTGTATGGTGGCATTAGAGTGTAATGGATGAATTGTGTAATGGTCTAAAATATTGGATACTGTAGCAGGATCTAGAAGTTCAAATTGAACAGTTTCTGGTGACTCTTGAATTATTTCAGTTGTTTCCCTTAAGTTTTCTTCAATATTTATTTCTTTGTAGTATTCATTATTGTCTTTTAGATATTGCAAGGCTTGTCTAACTTTATGTAAGTCTACGAGTTGTTGCCAAATTTTTTTGTCTTTTGTAGGTAGACCATATACTAAGACAATTAAAGATTGCTCTATTGGACGTGGCACTGCCAGATTGTGCCCATTTTCTTTGAGATCTAATGGTAAATAAACTACTTTGCCATGAATGCCTTTCACCAATTCAGAGGGAGGTAATTTTGCTGTTTTTGGTTGAAGGCGTATTATTGCTTGAAATGGGTGCACTGTTTGAATTATGATGCTCTCATATGAATTAAGTTGTTGGAGGGGTTTTGGTAGTGGGAATAATTCCAAGTTATTTGTGATAGCACGTGAAGGAGTTTGTTTGTTGTGAAGTTTTGTAGTGCAGTCACTGGAAATTATTAAGGGGTCAGTTATTTCATATTTGTTTTCTACTATAAGGTAGAGAGCTAATTCAAACCAATTGGAATCTTCATTGTCTTCTATTCTGTATGTTACGTCTATATTTTTTGTGTTACTTTTAAAAAAAGTTCTGCAGCAACACACACACACATGGTTTGGTACTTCAGTGGATGTACTTATTATTCTTTTTTGTATGTGTGTAGTAGAAGGTTGCCATGTGTAGAATTGTTGCTAGTCTGTTATAAAGCTATTGCATTTTGTAAGTGGCTTTCACTTCCAAAATATATTTTCTGGATATGCTTGATTTTTTCGAGTAGGTCTTTGGCTGTACCACGTAGAAGATTGTTATTTAAATTGGCTAGTGCTAAAGCAGGACTTTTAGCATAGTACAGTTTATAGACTAGATTTCTTATAGTTGAATGATGTGTTGATATCATTTTGATATGATGGAAGGTGCTTTTGCAAATAGGTCCTGAAATGCAGGCTAATGAATTTCCTTGTAGTCCTGTGTATCCGCGCACTGGACAGGTATCCATATTTTGCAGCAGTTTCATTTTGATTTTGTCTTTGCCTTTCACATACTGATTGAGGAACTGGCATGAAGATTTGAAAGATTTTTCGGGAATGTTACACATTGACAGGCATGGCCATTTGTATACTGGACGTTCTGGGTCAGTCGAATGGAGAGGTAATTCTGAGTCTTTTGGGGATATTTTTGTAAGCAGTATTTATTGTTGCATTATGGTATTATTAAGTTTGTCTTAACCTCATCCACTGATATGTATGGCAATTGTGTTGATGCTTCTTCATTAAAATACGGTTCTGTGCTCGTGGTGTGACTCCATTCACCTCCACAGATATTTAAGAAGTTATTTTTGTTGACATTCCGTTTATTGAGAAGTCTTTTTTGTAATTTAGTAGTTAGTTTTGTTACTGGTTTCATTCTGTTTAACACTAAAATAAATAACTTTCTTTTGAGAAGGATGGCACTGTCTATCTAAGCTTCTAAGATGAATTTTCTACGGTAGGTTTTAAGGGTTGTGCATGATTTGTCTCCTGTTTTTATAAGATTCTGAAGGACTCTGTGGCAGAACATTTTTGCTAAAAATACTTTCGGTATGGTTACTTGCTACTATATCAAGATTTATAGGAGCAGTTTTAGCAGTAGTGGTAGCTGAATTCTTGTTAATCATTTTCTGTTTCGTTTTACATATTGATAGAGGAGGCAAAGTTTCTGTACTGGAAGCTTGTTTTGCTTCGCTAAATGACTGTATTAGCTGTTTTGTTTGAACTTTTTGTACAAACTCTGCTAGAGATGGATGCTCATTATGGACACTTCTATTTTCATTTGCTCTATTTCTGCGTTGCTTTCTACAGACTTGCTTTTTGGTAGGCATTCTTTTGGGGTCTGTTGAAAAAAAAAAGAAGGTATGGGTTGGGCCGTTCTGCAATGTATGTGTGCTGTGTGCATGAGTGTCTGAGTATGATGGTAAAGATGTATGTGGTGGTGTGTGAATGTGCATTGGGCAGCTACAATTAGTTGGGAAGGCTATACTTCTATTTGTAACAGTAAGAATATTAAGGTAGTATTGTACTTACTTTTTTTTTGTGGAATGAGCAGGTTTCTTCAGATATGTTGTTTGTAGTTCAGATGCTGCTGATTCTCAGGAGAGTGGTCATCACTGCAACTGTAAGAGAAATAAGTTAGTAATTTTGTGTGTTTATAGCACTGATGTTAATTTAGACTTTGATTTTTATGTTTTTGTAGTAGTATTCTTGTTTGATATCTGAACATAGTGCATTTCATTTGACTGTGTGCAGCCTTTATATTTTATTTACAATATGTTAGTTCAACATGGTTTGCAAATGAGTAGAATTTTAAGTGTATGAAATTCACTTGTTTTTTAAAGCTGTGTTGTAGATAGCAGACATGTTTGGAAGTGACAGTTGATTATAGTAGATGGGAAAATTGCAATAAGCTCCTTTTATAGGTTATGCAAGTTTAGTGGCATAACTCTGTTTACATGCATTCAGAAGAGTTGTACATGAACTGTGAATAAAATATGCATACCTGTAGTTTGTATTCATGCATGTGGATATGCATGCAGCTGTAAGTAGAAATCCTGGAGAATTGCAGAGTAGTTTTTGTAGTAGGTGCTTTCCAATGATATGAGACTTGTACTCAAAGTGATCAACAGTAGATCAAGTGCAGAACTTTGATGATGGAGTTAGATGTCGAGGTCTTGGATGTGATTGGTGGAAGGTTGTGTGACTGCTTAGCTGTATCCAATGAGGGAATGGCACCGAGATTGATGTGGAACGGGTAGAAGGGCTGGCTAAGAGTTACACGCTTCGCAGACAATGCGGCTGTCCGCGGATAAGGCGTGCCACATCCAGGGTGTTTCAGCAAATCCAGCATGGAAAGGGGACTGTAAGGATCAGCCAATCAGATGTTGAGGTTGTGGATTTGGGTTGAAATACACTGTGTGTAGTGAAGATGGCAGAGGTGGAGAAAGGCAGGGTGTTGGTGCTTGGAGATTTGTTTGTGCATGCTTTACAGCAGTATGCTCAATGCAGGCATGTGGCAAACAATTTCGATGTTAAAGGATTGTAGGTGGTGTGGAACATTGTGCCTGATTGCAATGTACAGGGAATTGTACAAGTTCATGAAGATATGGGCAGGATGAACAGTCCCCATCTGGTAGTTTTACACTATGGTGCTTTCCATTTGGGCTATGTCAGTGCCCCTACTTGGTTGGCAGATTTGGAACACTTGGTTCAAGCAGTAATGAACATCCTTCCAAATGCCAAAGTAATTTTTTTCTGGATTACTACCTAGGGCAATATCGGACAATAGTTCTGTTTTTTGTCCTAAGCAAAACATTGGTAGGTGTGCAATCAACCGAGGCATGTGTGCTTTCATTCTTAGAGCTGGTATGTTTTTCTGTAATAATGAGAATATTGATTCCAGTAATGCTGTTTATTTTAAAGAAGATGGCATTTCCTTATCTTTTTTGGGAAATGCTATGCTGTTTTGCAATATAACGGTTGCTTTGGAGAAGGTTATGTGAAGATTTTAGTCGTAAAGTAAGAAGAAAAAAACCCCCAAAAAATACAAAATAACAGATGTCTGTCAAGCATCTGCAAAAAAAACAAAAAAACTGCTCTTTTCAGAGCCAACCTCAAAGGGGAAATGGGGCACAGTATTTAAATTTACATTCAGCACGCTCAGACTTTCGATATGTCCGCGGACATGGTGGTAGTCCACGGACACCGCATATTACATACAAGGATTTTGGGGTGGAGATGCATGTAAATGAGAATGAGCAGAGCAAGGGGTTGCTCAGTAAAGTTTACTGGGTGTGTTGTGTAAGGAGAGTCTTTTTCCTGAGAAAAGAACAGATAGCTATGGCTGTGTGTTTCCAAAAACAGATTATCTGGATTTTGGGAGACTCATGGATACATTGGTTGGAGGTGCATGCAGAACTCTGTGGAGTAGCTGCAGATCTTGGTTTGCCTCATGTGGAAGTGCACTGGCAAGGAGTGCGTGGAATGAAGTGGCTGGACTTGGTACCTCTCTGTGCTACTTTAGAGACAGAGCATCATCCAGACATAATTATAATTCATTGTGGAGAACAGTTTAGCACATGTGTCTGGAATTTCTTTGCAATCTGCAATGAAGGAAGGACTTGGGAAGGTCATGGACATGTTTCCAAATTTCCAAGTAATTTTTTCTCGTATTGCGCAAAGACAAATGTGGCTGCGTTCTTCTTCATTTGGTCCACAAATGGAGAAAGCGAGGCGCAATGTCAATAAGGCTGTTTGTGCCTTTCTAAGAGATGTTGGCATGTCCTCTTTTCACAATGAAAATATTATGTTTCGTAGCACATACATTTTTCGCAGACATGGAGTTCATCTTACTTATGCCAGCCATCAGATTTTTTTGAGAAATGTACAAAATGCATTGCAACCTTTTTTGGCATTACAGTCATCTATTTTGCAGTAGATGTTGACATTTTCAAGTTTTTCAAACACACAAAAACACCACCAAAAGGCTCCATTCAGAGCCACCACTTCCTCCCAGAGAAAAGTGCATTGGTTTTGCTAGGGCAGCACCCTAAACCTTTATATGTCCTAGAATTGTCCACGGTACTCCGAATAATGCACGGGGCCCTGCACTGTTTATTTGCCACTTCTATTTTTAAACTGTGAAAGGCGGCTTTAAAAAGAGCCTTTTTTTTTGTTGATCTTTTATATTATTTTGGTATTTTACACACGATACACTAGGAGAGGAGGGGAAAGCAGGGTAATGAAGGGACACAAACCACGGGGATAAGAAAGGGCAGGTGGAGAGAGGAAGATGTAGGGTGGGCCTTAGTTAGGTTGGTAGCAGGTCTTCTGGTGCTCTGTGACTGCAGTCTCGAAAGCACTTCGAAGACTCTCCCCCCCTGCAGAGTACTGCGTCGCAGTACATACACAATATTGTGACCCTCGAAAGGTAAGGGTCAACGTCATCGTGAATGGCCTGTGAGGCAGCTGGAGGGATGCACTCTCCCACAGGAGTGTCTCTTGTGGTGAGAGGAGAGGAAACGGAGCATGTGGTAGAGGAACTCAACCTACTACGTTCATCACAAGGTACAACCTTGCGAACGCCCCCACCGTGGAACGACTTCAGGTGTCACTTCATGGATGTCGTACCAAAGCTGTACGAACTACGTCTCCCACAACTCAGCACCATTTTACACTGGTTGCAGGTGACCTTGTTCGCATGGGCTTTTGGTACGTTGCCATGAATGGTAAACAACCGCCACACCCAAGACTCCCGGTGAGTGCTGGTAGTAGGGAGTTCCTCTAACTAAACCTCTTCATCCTCTTCATCCTTGTCCTCTACATCCTCACGCCTGTTCCCCTCTGCAGGCCCTTGGGGAGGTGGTGGTGGTGGAGGGGTTGTGGGTTGTGCTGAGGCAGATGTAGCAACAGCAGCCATGGATGCCATCAGGGTTGATGGGATAATCTCAGCAAGAGCAGCAAAGGCAGCAAATGTCAATCTGCAATAGCCAGAAGCACAATGAAGCTCAGCTCTGGGGTGTGGACGTTTATAGGGGTGGAGGGATGCGCTTCGCAGACAGATCGAACACCTGAAAAAGGTTCCAAAAAATCCAAAAAGTATGCAGAAATTCCAGTGTCATTGTCTGGGACATGTGCAATGGTGAATTTTTACTGTAAAATAATTTGGATTGTCTGAAAAAGTTATTTTAAAATGTTGGGGAACCGGTCAGTGTCCGCAAATCAGGACACACACTCAGCATGGGTGCGGTCCCATGATGATGTCGGGAACATGTGCGCGAAGGGAACGGGTGTCCTCGGGACACCAAATGCATAGGAACGGTCATGCGCATGCTCGCCGGTGTTCTACGGACAGTGTTCGTTCGGGTCCTTAAACAAATTAAAAGTATGACACAAGTGAGACACACAGTTAGAGACAGGCGCAATGTTCGCAGGACTTATGGGTGTGGTGCGCATGTGCGTAGATGTTCTACAGACTGTATGGACAGGTATAGTGTCCTTAGGAAACCTCCATTTTGTTTAATTATAGACATCACGGACACTGTGCGTGTTCTTAGGACAGTTTCAACTTGCCTGCGGACGGTACGGACAGGTATAGTGTCCTTAGGACATCTCCATTTTGTTCACTTACGGACATCCTGGACACTGAGTGTGTTCTAAGAACAGTTCCATCTTGCTTGCGAGCGGTACGGACAGGTATAGTGTTCTTAGGACACCCCCTTGTTGGTTAATTACAGACATCCCAGACACTGAGTGTGTTCTAAGAACAGTTCCATCTTGCTTGCGAACGGTACGGACAGGTATAGTGTCCTTAGGACACCCCCATTTTGGTTACATTACGGACATCCCGGACACCCGCGCCGTCCACGGACACCCCACCTGAATTTTAAAAAAAAATAAGACACAAAGTATTGAATTAAAAGACACATAATATTGTTTTTATTATATACAGATACACAATTTATGAAACAGAGTGGGAAGCAGAAACTGATACAAATACAGGGGAATTAGGGGTTTGGAGAGGATGGATGGGAGGAGATGAAGGGATTGAAGTCTCATCAAAACGTTTTTCTTGGTATCGAGGGTTTGGGGATAGTTCACTGGGACAGGGAGAGGGAGAACAGGTACATGTGGCACAATGGTATTTCATTTTTTCTTTTATGTGGTCCTCCACAAAATGTTTCAAAAGATTGCAATTTTCCATGAGCATGTCCATTTTTTGTTCCATGCACTGCAGAGTATTTTCCAATGTGTCTTTTGGTGTATTATTTTAAATGTGTGTATGGTCTGTTAAAAACAAATATACATGTTAAGTGCACATAAAGTAATGATTATTAATTTACATATAAAAAGAAGTGTCTACCATTAGTATTACTGTCTTCAGACATTTCCTCACGTGGGAAATTTTCCTCAAGCCATTCCAAAGTACTGGACATTTCTGTGTAAAAAACAAAAATATATTAATTTTAGTGTACCTAATACAAAAAGTTTAGAAATATATAAGAAAAAATTAAGTTTACTTACTAGTTTCTGGTAAATTGTGCTCTTACTGTTGTGTAAGTCTGCTGTTGCTCATAGCTGTGCAGTGTCTGTGAGGTAATTATGTTGGAGGCATATCTTTTTTGTTTTGTTATATTCCATTTTAATACATATGGTATTTAAATGGATGGTTGATGTGCTAGATATATATAGGTTCCACTTCCTATTTATTATTACATATAATGTGTTTATGTGCTGCTTTTTGAACTTGTGCAGTGTTTATATGGCATGATAGAACAATTTAAGATGCCCCCTGAGTGTTTGGGTAGTGTTGATGATGTCCGCATCCATTCGCAGACATACGCACAGTCCGTGGACATTATAGTCATTAGAAGGAGGTTCAGTATGTTCTATGTTACATGTATATAAAGTAAGGGATTCCTAGTAAACATCTATCAAATTCACACTATGAATATGTATATTCAGTAAAATAAAATTTGATAAATGGAGGTTATGGTTAAGTTGTGCTATTAAAAACCTAGGAAATTCAGCAAAAAAACGTTTTTAAAGGGACGTTATGGTTACCAGTAAAACCGAAAAACCCCTGAAATTCGCCAGTTATGGTAAACTAAGCAAACATAACTCGCGCCACCACCGTGCACTGCTAAGACTAACACCTAAGACATCAAAGATGACATCACAAATGTCATTGATGACATCACTGATAACATCACATGTGCATTTACTTTTCTCTGTACAAGGGATTCTTATTATAATGTTGACAGAAAAAGTGTCAAGGATAATTGGAATAGATATCTTGAGCCATGTAGTGCATTGGGCAATGCATTGATATAAATAGCATTCTATTATGAAGTTCAAAGCTACTCAACTATAAATATAAACAGCATACATGATGGAGGTGTAATATTCATAATCTTACCATGTTGAATAGTGAAATGATAAATGCTTTTTATCTTTTTATCTTTTTATCTTTATGCACAGAAAGGGTTGCTCTGCTTCAAACCTACTACTTCCCTATGTATAAATATCACATGAAGTGACTGAACCCTAAAGAAACTAATGCAAACACAAATATGAGCACATTCAGAGAAAGTACAGTAATAAAAAAACAGAAAAACAATAAGAAAGTGTTGATAACCTTACTGATTGTTTATTTTTCCCATGTATATGTTTTATATGCTGTGAGTGGACCCTAAGTGAATTATTGTAAGAACATATTTAAAGAATACGTCTACAGATATAGTACTTTTTGATTTTCTTGTTCCTAACTATTACTCTCTAAGATATATCACTAAAGGGAAAAACAGCCAGTCAGACATGTGATGTTATCAGTGATGTCATCAGTGGTGGTGTGAGTTATGGTTGCTTATCTTACCATAACTGGCGAATTTCAGGGGTTTTTCTGTTTTACTTGGAACCATAACCTCCCTTTAACAAAGTTTTCTTACTGAATTTCATAGGTTTTTAGTAGCGCAACTTCACCATAACATCCCTTTAACAAAGTTTTTTTACTGAGTATATATATATTGAAAGCTATCTAGCAGTAGACCCTTGCAGGTGTCAAATGCTTATTGATGAATATCATATTAATCCATATATACTTGCTTGAACCAATCTTGATAAAAAATTCGATATAGGTTAGACATATAGCTGGTCAAGTGGCACAGCGAGTAAAGCGCTCGCTTTGACACCCGTGCAGAGCCTGTTAACGCAGGTTCGAATCCCGGCAGGGCCAAACTCAGCCTTTCATCCTTCCGAGGTCGATAAATGAGCACCACACACCGTGGGTAATACTAAGCAGCGCTCAGATACCTGAGGGTTCGTAGCGCTATATAAATTATTATTATTATTATATAGGCCCTCATTACAAGTCAGGCGGTGGACCATGGTGCTATTAGCACCATGGTCCATGCCGGATTCCGCCATGGTGGATGGCGGAATTACCGCCCCATTCCAAGGTGAGTGGGGCGGTAATTCCCCATTCACCATTTGCCCTTCCTCATTCCCATTTTTGCCCCATAGGGCATAATGGGGATGGGGAAGCGCTAATTACGGCACCGTAAATTACGGTGCCGTAATTAGCACCAAGGTCGCTTAGCGCCTTGGACTTTAACGGCTGCAAAAAGCAGGCGTTAAAGTGTGAATCAGGCGTTAAGGGTTTAATGGCGCCGACGCTCTTTACGGCGCCGTTAACCCCTTAACGCCTGCCTTGTAATGAGGGCCATAGATTGTGAAACTTCAGTGTACTGGCAGTGAACCCTTGCGGGTGCCAGTTTTGGACTCAAAGATTGTATCTGATGGTTTTTGCTAAAAAGGCACTATTCATATGGTATATTCAGTAATCTAAAGTGTACAATGCTTCTAATTCGTTCCATGAAGGACTTACATATTATATCATTTATAGAATAACATCCAAGCTAGGAGTGGGCGCTAAATAGCGCTAATGGTAATTTAAAGTGCTTTCGCCTGTCAGTGAGGTGCTATATTGTAATCTACTTGAACTTATCGAAGTGTGGACCCAGGTTCTGTGGAAAGACATGACAATTTTCTCATCAATTGTTGAAAATCAATGATCCTGTAGGTCGCTATTCCAATTAATTTACGTGCTGCTGTATAATGGGACCTACTGTGCTCTCTCCCCATATGTTGCCTCACCCTAACGTGGTGCAGTTCATTGGATACATTGCGGTGCAAATGTGCCAGAAACCGTGCCTTTTAGGGTTGAGGACCGGTCCATCTTCAACCACATGAATGTTTCGCTGATTTCAGGCAACCGTCTCATGTGTGAAGGTGCTGAAATCAGGGGAAAGGGATGGGGTCCTAACAGGTAACTATCCAAACTGTGGTGCAGATTTGTGAAACGATGTGGAATTGTATGATGAACAATACTTCACCAAGTCACAAACCCACAAACAAATTTAGAGTTTTGCTGAAATCCAGGGAACGGATTGGAGTGTTCAAATATCATGTAGCCAGTATTGTCCAGAGGGTCCTGTTGAAGGGATAATTAGAATAAGGACGTGACACCCATTGAGGAGAGCTCCTTCCCTTTATTACCTTCTTACTCCTTCATACAAGCAGTAACTGCTGTTGCTTGGCTCCGCCCCTTAACATGTGTTTGAAGGCCTGGCTCAGCATTCTTCTACTAGTTGTGTGGGCCATGTGATGACCCACTGGGGGAGTTGTCCTCTTCCCCCAGTTCCCCCGACTGCTGGATCTCATATCTGTGCACTTTCGCTGTACGTCCTTCTGTCTGGGGGTACACATGGGTTGTTGTGTGGTTCTGCCACCTCTGGTTCTCGGTCATTTATTGGTGGATCTGCTTCCTCCCTCTTGATGAAGTGTTTGAATTGTGAGGAATTCCTTGTGACTTCTTGTCTTGTGTTCTGTGCTGTCACCATGGTCCCATTGAGGGCCACCACTGTGAGGGGTCTCGGTGAATGTCGCGTGTCTATTTTCCTGTTCATTTGCTGTCTTACTTGGAACTCCTCACGGATTGCAAATTCTTTGGCCACTGCCTTCCGCGGGTTGCCTGTGCCTTGCTTGGCACACTCTTTCTTCTCTGCATCTCTGCTTGCTATGTCCGCATTTTGTTCTTCTGTATCATTTGGGTTTCTCACCAATCTGGTCTGTACTTGGTAGTGCATTATGATTTTGGCCGGTGTTTTGTTGGTTGCTTCGTGGGGGGTGTTTCGGTAGTCCCTGAGCATCCTACACAAAGTCTGGTGAGGATTTATGGCTTTGACCTGAGCCCTTCGGATGGTCTTTTTGATGGATGCAATGAACCGTTCAGCCATACCGTTAACCTGGGGCCATCTGGGTGTGATCTTTTGGTGTTTGAACCCCATGTGTTTCACCAACACAGCGAAGTCAAGGCCGCTGAATGGTGGTCCGTTGTCCGATTTGATTGTGCAGGGTATGCCCCATTTGCTTAATATGTTGTCAAAGATGAAGGCAACCTGAGGATATGCCGTTGTGACTGTCCTCTTGATGATGACTAATCGTTAATATTTGTCTAAATGATTACTAATAGGTAATCACCCGTTTCCATTGGGCAATAGAAATCAACCGTCACTCGGTCTGTCTGCAATTTGTGTCAGTTGTAGTGCTAAGGGCGCATCCGCTCTTGCAGTGCATCGGCAGGGCACCTCAGTTGCTTTTTCGTGTTGTCAGCACCTCCGTGTCCTTTGTGGGCTGCTTTTATGTACAGGGCAGATTTGACCAGGTGGATGACTTGTCTGATGGCCTCGTGAAATATCTCTGATGCCAAGTGTTAGGCAGAATCATATGCAGTACCCTTTGGGAACACCACATACAATTAAGACTACAAGTGCAAGTACAAACTCACCTTTGGTACAAGCCCGTAATACACAGTAAAGTGGTAGCGATGGCTGAGCAGCCAGACTTATCTCAAGAGTAAAGTAGGCAGTATCAACAGTTAAACAATGGACAGCAATTACTATGGTTCAAACAAACACTGACTCAAGGTTTCTGAGTAAAAGAATGTACATTTATTTACACATTCATTTGTAAAACAGTTCACTAAATAAAGCAGCAGAAAGATCACACTCTTAATACACTACACACCACAATTTCAATTCTGGACAAGTTAAGCTCAAAATGAAGTGTGAGCAAAATGGCACTCAAGCAAATTAAAAGGGAGGGAAAGACAAGGTTATACAAAATTAAGCAGCGCCAACAAGTAAGTAGGCAGGGCAATCTAGAAAAGGCATACTGCAATTAGGATTTGAATCAATAGGCCTGGACCAATGTTAATGGTTCAGAGTTTTTGCAGAGGATCACACAGTTCAGAGTAGTTTGCGGTTAAGTCTTTGCCAAGAATTCAAAACGAAGTTGGTTGAAGGAAAAGTTATTTAAAAGAGTAGAGAAGGACAAGCCCTGGGATTGGCAAAAGATTTCAAACACTTTCATTGCGGTCAAAAGGAACGACAAACGGGTTAGAATAGTACCTTAAATGAAGAAGAAGGCTGTAGATGAGGCAGAAGTTCCTAGCAGGTCCTGCCGGCACACGGTTCCTGAAGCGACTGTCGGACTGACATGAAGTAGGAAGACTGGAGGGTCCTGCACTGCCGGAAGAAACCAGCAGCAGAGCAAAGCAACACATAAAAGGTGTGCTCCTTAAAACCCAAACAGGGTCCAGTCCTCCTGGCTTTCCGGTTCACTGCAGCTGTGCACAGCAAATTGGCCCGGGGGAGGGAGGCCTTGCTTGGTGTTTGGCGAACTGGTTGGTCCCACCAGCTCAAGGGAAGAAGTGTCCTTACAGATCTTCTCTGTCGTTGAAGTTTGGAGATTCTGAACCGCAGCAGGGCTTCACCGGGAGGTTCAGCAGTGGTAGTGGTCCACTTCGTTCAGCTTCTCTTCCGTTCTCTCGATCCAGTGGCGACTCTGCCTTCCAAGTCCCAGAGACCTGCTTTTTTTGCAGTTTTACCCCATTCACACATCCTGGCTGTCAATCACACAGCAGGGTGGCTGTCCTAGCAGGACAGTCACCTAGCCAATCAAACCAGATTACGACTTGGATTTCCAAGGGAACCCTGTGCCGGGGGCCTAAAACAGTTCCCTCACATCCTGTTCCCCCAAACTCTCAGGCACCTAAGGGGGGCTTCTGTGCAGAAGCCCGCCAAAGGACAGCAAACAAAGGAACCAAACCTGGTTTGGCATGCAGAGTAAAACACGAGAAAGACCTTTATTAAAAGAAATGGCAAATAAACCCAGCCGGAACCAAATAAAAAGTAAATGGGGTCCAGCCGATTTAAGTTTGAGGCTACTAACATAGCCTAAAACAGTACCGAGGCTATTTTCATTGACCGCGGTAGGAAAAATATGGTAGATACCACTGCCACCAGCCAAATCTTAAAAAGGGGAATGAAATAATGTCCCATGAGAGACAGACAAAAAGGGATAACTATTAACCCTTTCCAGTACTCTATGTAAGATAGTTTGTACTGGGTCTGTGAATTTTAAAAGACTAATAAAGTCAATGGCAACTTTAAATGTTCTGAGAGAAAACCCTGTGTTACTGCACTAAAGGTGCTGTGTGACACACAGTAAAAAGATGATACCTATGGAGTAGGAGAAGCTCCACAGTCTATGAACACAAAAATGTAAAACATACAGAAAAACACATGTAAGAGTGGGAAAAAAGGCTCACACTATTACCAGGTGAAAGAAATAAATCCTAGAAATCCAGCAAAGCTGCTGAGGGAATTCTCCCTAACACTCGCCCCCTCTCCCCCTCCCCAGACTAAGGGACAGGAGGATTTAATCCACTCCTGGATGAATCTCTTCACTCTAGTTGGTTATAAACATCCTAGAGAGACCATCAGCATTTTGGTGGTGACATCCTGATCTGTGCTCAATGGTGAAATCAAACCCTTGCAGGCAGATTGACCATCTTAGAAGTTTTGGGTTCTCCCCTTTAATTTGCATTAACCATCTCAAGGGTTGGTGGTCTGTCTGAATCACAAAAGTAGATCCATACAAGTATGGTCTAAACTTCTTCAGAGACCACACAATGGCAAAACACTCACACTCTATGGTTGCCCACCTTGTTTCTGGTTCCTTCAGTTTCCTACTGATGAAGAAAATGGGGTGCTCCCTACCTTTCTCACCCAGTTGACTAAGGACTGCACCTATACCTGTATTGGATGCATCTGTCTGCACAATGAAGGGTTGGTGATAATCAGGAGCTCTTAGGATTGGAGCTTGACAAAGGGCTTTCTTCAGGTTTTCAAAGGCTTGAGTGCACTCCTCATTCCATCTAACCTTTTTAGGGAATTTTGGAGCGGAGATTAAATTCAAAGGAGAAGCTATGGACCCACAGTTCTCAATGAATTTCCTGCAGTAACTAGTGAGACCTAGGAAGGCTCTCACTTGGATTTGAGTAATAGGGGTGGTCCAGTTTTGTATAGCATGTACTTTGCTAGGCATTGGCCTTATTTCACCTCCTCCTACCTCATGGACAAGGTAGACCACTTTGTTATGACCAATTTGACATTTTCTTGCCTTTATGGTCAGCTCGGCCTGCTCAAGAGCCTGCAAAACATATCCTAAGTGATCAGATCAACATGTTCTTTCCAAATACGGCTGAACACTGCAATGTCATCCAAGTATGCCATCCAGAAGTCCTCCATCCCATTCAGAACTTGATTGACCATCCTTTGGAATGTAGCAGGTGTATTCTTTAATCCAAAAGGCATAACCTTAAACTGGTAGAGGCCTGCTGGGGTTGAAAGTTCAGTTTTCTCCTTGGCATGGTCTGTCAGTGCTATTTGCCAATAGCCTGGCATCAGAATAAATGTACTGAGGTACTTGGCTGCACCAAGTTTATCCACCAGTTCATCTGTCCTTGGTAAAGGATGGGCATCAGTATTGGTGACTGCATTTAGAGCTCTATAGTCCACACAGAATCTCAGCTCCTTGGATCCTGCCTTTGGTACTAGAACAACTTGACTAGACCATGGACTTGTAGAGGGCTCTATAACCCTGAGATCAAGCATCTTGTTGACCTCTCCTTTGATGTGGGATCTCACATGTTCTGACATTTTGTAACCTCTGCTTTTCACAGGTAAACAGTCACCAGTGAGAATATCATGCTGGCCCCAAGGGGTCAAGCCTGATGAAAGTGAAAACAAGGAGGCAAACTGATTCAACAGAAACGTGCACTCATCCTGCTGTTCAGATGTCAGATTAGAAGAGAGGTTAACCCCTTCTATATTCTCATCTAAAGGTTGGCCTCTGAGTAGGTCAGGTAGAGGTTCACTCTCCTCCTCCTCTTGAGCTGAAGCTGGAAGCAAAGCTCCCACTTCTGGTCTCGAGACATATGCCTTCAAACAGGGTGGTGTGAAAGACTCTGGGAGCCTCCTTAGGTCTGTCTAAATCCACCAGATAGTTCACCTCTCCAAGTTTGCCCACAACCTTGAAGGGTTCTATCCATTTGTCCTACAAGGCCATCTGCCTTGTTGGCATCATAACTAGTACAAGCTGGGCTTGAGTAAACTCACCCATGTTGACATTCTGGTCATGCCAATATTTGACTAGAGCCTGACCTGCTTTCAAGTTATCACTTGCTTCTGCCATCATGGTTGACATTCTCCTCCGGAAACCTATCACATAGTCAGTCACTCTGACTGGCTTGGGGGAAGGAGCACTCTACAACCCATCCTTAATCAGGGCCAATGGACCTCTGACTGGATGGCCATAGGGAAGTTCAAAGGGACTGTATGCCAACTCCCTCCTGAGGGACTTCTCTATAAGCAAAGATAAGGCATGGCAGTAGAAGGTCCCACTTTCTTTTAAGGGGTTCCTCTAAAGCACCTATCATGCTCTTCATAGTACGATTAAACCTCTCTACCAGTCCATTTGTCTGAGGATGGTAAACTGTAGAGAACTTGTAAGTGACACCACAGTTTTCCACATGGCTTGCATGTAGTGGGACATAAAATTGGATCCCCTGTCGGATATCACTTCCTTAGGAAACCCTACTCTGGTAAAAATACCAAGTAGAGCCTTAGCCACAGCCACAGGAGCCTTAGCCACAGGTATTGCTTCAGGCTACCTAGTAGCATGGTTTACTACAACCAGGATAAACCTGTTTCCTGAAGATGTTTCCTGAAGATGTGGGAGGGTCAAGCGGACCAACAATGTCGATGGCCACCCTCTCAAAAGGAACTCCCACCACTGATACAGGCACCAAGGGTGCCACATTTGTGGCTCCACTCTTGCCAGAGGTTTGGCAACTGTGACAACTCCTACAGAAATTGTCAACTTCTGAACCAATCTTAGGCCAGTAGAAGTATAAATAGAGCCTTTCCTTGGTCTTTTTGAAACTCAAATGACCAGTCAAAGGTATCTCATGGGCCAACTGTAGGAACTGGAGTCTGTTTTCTAGGGGCACTACAAGTCTTTTGCAGTCCCCAGGGATACACTCAGTCGGTTCATTGTAGAAGAGGCCATCTTCCCAGTGCAACCTATGCATCCCCGGCTCTTGCCCATCGAGCTGAGAAGCTGCCTGTAGGTGAAGACCTTCAAGAGCAGGACACTCTCTTTGTCCTCTGCTGAAGTCTGCCCTGTTGGGTCCACCTTCTGCCAGTAAAGACTGCAGCTCAGGATGGTCAACACGATCCAGATCTCCAACTATAGTAATGTCTTCTTCCAGATCTGACTCTTCAGAAGCAGGCTCAACCACACAGGGTTGCACCTTACACTCATCCTCAGCAGGTGGAGTCACAGGTGTGACTTTGGACAATCTTGGGGATGTCCTTGTTGGTAGCACAGGGGTGCTATCTGCTTTCTTCTTGGAGATCTTGGGTTTCCCCTTTGCCTCTTTCTTTCCTGAAATAGCAGTGAGCAACTCCTGTGGACTGGCAGTGATAGTTTCCACTGTCAATTCCCCTGGAGAGCCCCTCAAGGTCCTCTCCCTTGCAGGCCTAGTGAGCTCATGTTTCCTTTTACTGGAGGCCTGGGGGTACTAGACACACCTCCAAGGGTTTTCAGGCCATTAACCAACATGACTCTCCCAGGCAATTCACTATGCACACTAACAGGTATCTTGACAGTCATGTTATTGCACTGGACTAGAGCTGGTAACTGGAGAAGCATTTGCACAGGGCCTCCAGCTAACTTGGTTAGGTGTTTGGGTGCCTTAGCAACATCCTCCACCTTGAAAAATGATTCATAAACCACTGTTATGCTGGCTCCAGTGTCTCTGATGGCAGGCGTCTCCTGGCCATTCACAAGAACACTATCTTTGTAATACAGTATTATCTGGGATGGAATTATAGACATCTAAATTCTGTTGTTCCCACAAACCCAGGGACACTAAAGAAACACTAGCTGAGACTCTCATGGGTTCATCAGCCAGTAGGTGAAAGTTTCCACTTGCCATAGGTACTTCTGTGTGGACCCCTGAAGGTTTACACTTACATCTGGATCCCCTTTCACATGGTCATTTGACCGACAAACATAACATTTCCCAAATGTTTTGATGAATGGGGGCTTGTGCTGGCCTCGATCTGGTTTGGGTCAAGATGGCACACTAGCCTGATTTGGTTTCCCTTGTGGTTTACCCTTATGTTGCTGTTTGGGGCCCTCTTTTGGAATGGATGTATTAGAATTCTCCTTGTTGTATTTCTTTGGCTGCTTTCCCTCATCCTTCTTCTGAGTTGCCCCAGAATCCTTGTGAGTAGCCCTGTTGGCAACCCACAAGTCAGCAGCCTTGGCTAACTTCTTTGCATCTATTTCCTTCCTTAGAATCAGGCAAGTGCTGTCTGAGCTCAGGAGAGCAGGCATCATAAATTAACTCTGACATAACAAGATTTCTCATACTTTCATAAGTGTTTACTCTGTAACCCTTAACCCAACCATTTAAGTTTTTCAAACATTCACATACCCAGGCAGCCCAAGGGGTACCATCATGCTTTTTGAGGGTCCTAAAGCTCTTAAGGTACTGGGAAGTGGTCTTCCCAAATCTAGCAATAAAGCTAGCTTCACACACCCATAATCGATCCTATCCACCTCCCCCAACTCCATCACAACTTCAGATGCAACAGTGGGAAGCCTAGAGAAGAGCCAAGGAAGCAACTGATTCCCTGTAATGTCTTGAAGCCCATGGTTACATTCAAACATTGCCAACCAATCCAAAATATCAAGCTTAGCCTTATACATACCAACAATTTCTTTAGGCATACCGGGTCTCTTAGGACTGGAAGACCTAGAAGACTCTGGGGAGAGAAGCATTTCCAATAGACAACTTTCTCATTTCTAAGGCATGGTTCATCTCCATTTCTCTGAGCTTCAGTTCTTGATGCTTTTGTTCAGTTTGAGCATTAATACGTTTGAACTCCAATTCAAGCCTCAGCTTTTCTAGATCAATGAATTCAGGACTGAGTGTAGGACTTGATGGGGTCCCAGTGGACAAAGGTTGAGGTTGTTGAGCAAGTAGAGGAGCAGTAAGGCCTACATTGTGAGACACATCTGCCTCATCTAACTCATCCATAATAGCTGACACATTATCATCCTCATAATTTTCCACATTTGCTGGAGGGTTAGGTATTTCAGACCCACTCTCCAGACTTTGTTTCTCTGACAACCTTTCAATTAATTCTGACTTTCTGCCTTTAACAGGGAGATTCCTTTCTCTACAGATTTATCAGATAATCCACAACTGTAACTAAGAAGGGTCTCCAGACATGATTGTAATTTGCTTTTTAGTGATGTTTAGCTTAGTGGGTAGTTGATCCAAGGTAATGGCAGCACTCTAAGTGTAATAACTATACTTTATCCTCACCACTGTAGACCAGGGTTAGGCAGAATCATATGCAGTACCCTTTGGGAACACCACATACAATTAAGACTAGAAGTGCAAGTACAAATTCAACTTTGGTACAAGCCCGTACTACACAGTAAAGTGGTATCGATGGCTGAGCAGCCAGACTTATCTCAAGAGTAAAGTGAGCAGTATCAACAGTTACACAAAGAACAGCAATTAATATGGTTCAAACAAACACTGACTCAAGGTTTCAGAGTAAAAGAATATACATTTATTTACACATTCATTTGTAAAACAGTTCACTAAGTAAAGCAGCAGAAAAATCACACTCTTAATTCACTACACAACACCCAATGAATTCTGGACAAGTTAAGCTCAAAATGAAGTGTGAGCATAATGGCACTCCAGCAATTTAAAAGGAAGGGAAAGGCAAGGTTATACAAAATTAAGCTGCACCAACAAGTAAGTAGGCAGGGCAATCTAGAAAAGGCTTACTACAACTAGGATTCAAATCAATAGGCCTGGGCCAATGTTAATTGTTCAGGATCTTTGCAGAGGATCACACATTTCAGAGTAGTTTGTGGTTAAGTCTTTGCCAAGAGTTTGAAGCGAAGTTGGTCGAAGGAAAAGCTATTTAAAAGAGTAGAGAAGGACAAGCCCTCGGATTGGCGAAAGGTTTCAAACACTTTCACTGTGGTCAGACGAAATTAACAACTGGGTTAGAACAGTACTTTAAATGAAGAAGAAGGCTGTAGCTGAGGCAGAAGTTCCTGGCAGGTCCTGCAGGCTCAGAGTTCCTGAAGCGACTGTTGGAATGACACGAAGTTGGAAGACTGGAGGGTCCTGCACTGCCCAGGGAAGAAAGCAGCAGCAGAGCAAAGCAGCAAATAAAATGTGCGCTCCTTAAAACCCAAACAGGGTCCGGCCCTACTGGCTATCCGGTTCACTGCAGCTGTGCACAGCAAATTCAACCAGGGGAGGGAGGTCTTGCTTGATGTTTGGCGAACGGGTTGGTCCCACCAGCTCAGGGAAGAAGATTCCTTGCAGATCTTCTCTGTCGTCGATGTTTGGAGATTCAGACCCGCAGCAGGGCTTCACCGGGAGGTTCTGTCATGGTAGTGGTCCTCTTCTGCAGCTTTTCTTCAGTTCTCTCGATCCAGTGGTGAATCTGCCTTCCAAGTCCGAGAGACCTGCTTTTTATGCAGTTTTCCCCCATTCACACAGCCTGGCTGTCAATCACAAAGCACAGTGGCTGTCCTGGCAAAACAGTCACCTAGTCAATCAAACCAGAGTGCGACTTGAGTGTCCAAGGAAACCCTGTGCAGGGGGCCTAAAACCCCTTCCTCACATCCTGTCCCCCCAGACTCTCAGGCGCCAAATGACGGTAAACAAAGGAACCAAACCTGGTTTGGCACGCAGAGTAAAATATGAGAAAGGCCTTTACAAAAAGAAATGGCGAATAAATCCAGCCGGAACCAAATGAAAGTAAATGGGGTCCAGCGGATTTAAGTTAAAGGCTACTAACATAGCCTAAAATAGTACCAAGGCTATTTTCATAGACCGCGGTAGGAAAAATATGGTAGATACCACTGCCACCAGCCAAATCTTAAAGAAAGGGGAATGAAATAATGTCCCATGAGAGACAGACAAAAAGGGATAACTATTAACCCTTTCCAGTACTCTATGTAAGATAGTTTGCACTTGGTCTGTGAATTTAAAAAGACTAATAAAGTCAATGGCAACTTTACATGTTCTGAGAGACAGTAGTCAGTCCCAGAATGTGGAGTTTAAAGTGGGAAGTCTGAAAAAAACAACCCTGTGTCACTGCACTAAAGGTGCTGTGTGACACACAGTAAAAAGATGATACCTATGGAGTAGGTGAGGCTCAACAGTTTATGAGCACAAAAATGTAAAACATATAGCAAAACCCATCTAATAGTGGGAAAATAGGCTCACACTCTAAGCAGGTGAAAAAAATAAATCCTAGAAATCCAGCAAAGCTGCTGAGGGACTAAGTAGGTAAAGGAAATTAGCCATTCTGGAGAATTCTCCCTAACACAGAGGAGATGCCGAAATTCAGGCACCGGTATCGGAAAAGGCCCTTGTGTTTCGGGTACGTGATGATGACCCTCAACTCTGGGTGTAGTTCCAGTTGGTGGGATGCTTGGAGCATTTCGAGTTTCAAAAATGTGGTTGCCCTGTTCAACTGCACAATCATTGCCTCAATACACAGGCCTGGCCATTGTTTCCGTTGAATGGCGATATTGGCAATTCTCATATCAACACACAGCCGTATGCACTCCCATTCTTTGGGCATGATCACTAATGGGGAAACCCATGGGTGGGTCCGGTTGCCAGTTTGATGATGTAATTTAGTAAAGGCTGATTCAGTTCCTGTGATACTGCCTGTTAGAGATGGAATCCCACTCTCCTGGGGTGCTGATGGACAGGCCGTATTGTCTTGTCGACGTGTAGCTTGATCAACACGTCTTTCAGTTTCCCAAGTCCCTTGCACAGGTCTGGGAATTTAGTTTGTATGACCTCTATTGAGACTTGGAGGCCTCTGGTGGTGGTATTGTTCATATTGCAGACTATTTCTGGGTGGTCTGTCAGAAACTCAGTCGATTGAATCACTTTACAGTTTTGGTCATGGATGTCAATCAGTCCCAGGTAGCTTACTGTGTGGTAGCTCAGCAGGCAATGACCCTTGGTGGGGCTGTGGATCAAATGTATGGTGATGTTGACCACCTGGCCGTTGTGTATTAGCGTGAGTCGAAATTGTCTTATGGAATGTAGTGGTTGGGCTGCACCCCACTGAAAGATTCTCGATGAGATCTTCGAGAGGGTCGGTTTCTCAGGCATAAGTAGGAATTATTTTTCACCCATTATGTTTACTGTTGTGCCCGAGTCAATAAGGAAACAATAGTGCCTGTTTCCTAGGTTGACAATGATTCTTGGAGCTTCTTTCACCTCTTGGTCGTCCTGGATGAGGTTGACGTATTTGTCTGCTTGGAGGCGGTCGGAGTCATTTGTGTATTCATATGGATGTACTAGTTTCTGTTGATGTTCTCCATAGTATTGATATAGGTGTGGGGGTTTGTCGTACTCGTCACCAAACCTTGTGCTTGTGTTGTATTGTTCATAACCCTATTTCGGGTCTTGATATGGCAACTGGTCCATTGCCCTCATGAACTGTTGTCCTTGGAATTGTGTCTGCTGGGGTCATGGGGCGTAGTGTGGTTGTTGAAATTTATGATTGTATTGCCTACCTGGCGGTAGAGTGTTCACCCACGGTGTGGGGAATGTTCTCCCTTCACGGCATAGCGATTAGAAATGCCCCTCTCTTCCACAATTGGAGCATTTCTCAGTGAGTGCCGGGCACGTTCCTGAGTGAATGAAACTCATCCTGCATCGATAGCATTGTCTTTGGGTCCATTGGAATGTCTTGTTACTTGGTCTTCCTGTGGGCGGTCACCGGTCTCCAGTTCTCTGAGGGTGAATTGTTGCGATTGACTTTCTGCGCTCTCCCTTGCTTCCAGGGTGTTCTCAATGGATGCCGCCTGTGCGTCCACTCTCTCGAATATCCTGGCAATCTCACTCACCTCGTCGATGGTTAGAGGTTTCTTGAGAAGTTGTTTCCTAAACATGGGCGAGATGCATCCTTCAATGACACATAGTCTTATTGCTTCCTCTACAGAAAATTGGTGAAATTGACAATGGGTTGTCTTTAGCCTTAGGCATGTGATGAATTCATCTATGGTTTCATCTGACCATTGAGATCATTGGTTGAAGACGTAGCGCACACGGTTGGGTTGAATGATGAGTTTGTTGTTGAGTGTGGTGATGAGTGATGCGTATTGGTCCTTCTCGTTTGGGGGATGATATTGACAATGGACTTGATTTCCCCGCCCACCCAGTTGATGAACAAGTCACACAGTTGTAGGTGACTGTTCCTCCCTTGCAGCCTTGAAAAAATAATTAAAGTCTTCAACCCACTCAACACATCTGGGCCCTTTGTTGCTCTGTGGGACCAGTTTAAATTGGAGTGGCTTCCTCAGTAATGCAGCTCTGGATGATGAGGCATGTTAGGAAGAATGCTCCTTTCTGTGCTAATTCCCTTCAACCTTATAGACGCCCAGCTCTTTTGCTGGACTTAGGACTTTTTTAATTTAAACCCTGGAGTAAATGAGACCTTTTTCTCACTCTCCCATGTGTTTTTTTACCTGATTTGGATTTTGTGTTTTCACTGTTTTTGGAGTCTGACAAACTCCTTAGTCTTCTACATTTGGTATGGTGACACACCAAACCTTCAGTGCAGTGTCACTGAGAAATCCTTTAGATTTTTCTTAAGGTTTAAATACCTTACAGTAACAGTAAATTGAAATTGACTTTATTTACCTTTTCTCTTTGTAGGTCAGGCAAACACGATCGTATGTGGAGTGCTGGGGGGTTACTTAGTAGCCCTTATCCTACATTCTCATGTAACATTTTTATGTTACCCTCACTATTTTAAATGGCTGGTGGGAGTGGCTTAGTTTTTCCTACCATTGTGCTTTTCCTCTGCAGGCTGAACCCTCAGCTGCAGTATAGCACAGATGGGTGAGCATTTTCTCAAACTAGCCACTGTCTTCTCTTTTTGCCATTTTCTGTTTGTGAGGTTTTACTCTGTGTGTTGAGACAGGTTTGAGCCCTTTTTTTGTCCTGCCTTTGGTGGGCTTCTGCCCTGAAGCCCGCCCCTTGCTCCAGTGTGTCTGGAAGGACAGGATGTGAGGGAGGCTCCCGAAACTCCCCTGTCCTTTGTCTCTAGGAATGCCTGAACGCAACTAGTCCTGATTGGCTGGCTGTCCTTTTAGGACAGCCACCCTGCTGTGTGATTGAAAGCCTGGGCTGTGCATGAATGGGAGAAACCGGTGTCTGAGATTCACTTCAGTGCTATTTGCTAAGCACTGAAACTGCAAAGTGCCTCTGAATCGAAAAGAGCCCATAGCTGCTGACAACCTCCCAAGTGTCACTGCAGTAGCCCTCCAGATGTCCTCCCTCTTATCCCCTGGAACCAGGGTCTGCACCGCTGTAGCAAGATGGAATCCAGCTGGACCACTCTTCTTCAAACCAGAGGTAATGTTTAGGTTTTATTACCTTTAGCTGCGCTCTTCTCACTTGGGAATTGCTTTGGCTTATCTTTTCGAGTTGATTTCAACTACCTTCTCACAGGTTTAACAGCGTGTGCCCCTACAAGTGATTTTTCTGAACTCTCTAACTTTGTTCAGGAATTTGATCGAAGAAGTGCATCAGATCAATAGACTTTGCACCAAATGGCTTTGGCTGTCCTGGCTCCCTGAATGCACTCTTTTAGTCCATTGACTTTGATATTGTTTGTCCCTAATAGGTGGTGGCTTGGTGGATACTGGTACTGCTGTGAAAGGCTTATCTAGACTTCATTGGAGGATTTAGTTGTTCTCACATTTACTGAGAAACTGTTCTAACGTGTTTACTTCCCTAACCCTTTCCTTTCTGCAATCTCAGAATCTGCAAATTATACTAGTGTGATACATATATGCCATTACTGTCCTTGTGACTGAAGTCACCTCCGGGTGTAGGAATTGTGTATGAAGCATATCCGAAGATTATCTGCTAACTTGTTTTGATTCAGATTTTTTTTTTAAAAAGTATATTTGAACTGTTACAACGAATTGCCTTTTTAAAGAATGCTTATTTAAAATGTATGTTAAATAAATAACTATTTATAACTGAAACCTTGATTGTAAGTGGCTACTTGTATTTACGGATTTCATTTGTACAGCTCTAGAGCTCACATTTCCCCCTCTTGAGATAGGCCTGGCTGCTCAGTCACACTACCAACGTGTAGTGCAGACCTATGCCAAAAGGTGTATTACCTAATACCAAGCAGATAAGTGTTGTGTAGTCTCACACAGTGTGACTGCACCAATGCTTACCTAACAAGGCCATTACTGGGGGATATGTTCCTTGGCGCGTGGGTGTGCTCGGGCCACTCATGATGTGTGAGCTGTTTTCTGTGAGCTCTCTCTCTCCCCTGGTCTAGTGACGCACCTCTGTCTTCCTTTGCAAAGTCTGTGGGTCATCGGGCCCTCAGATGAGATCCTCTAGTTCTCCCTAGGCAACTTGTGATGGTGTTTCTCCCGCTCTTTTCTGATCTGTGGGTGAGTGTTGGGCCAAACTCGCCTTGCACAGCATGTTCGCATGCTGTGCTGTGCGTCTTATGGGCCTGCGGTGTGTGGGCCCTGTCTGCCCTCAGGTGTGCTTATCGCCTTGTTGAGGGATGGTGAGGTGGAAGTGGGAAAACATCCATCCCACGTTGCGACCGGCAGGCTGATAATGTATTCCGGTGGTATCGCCGTTTTGGAGAAAGCACAGCAGACTGGCGTGGAAACCCTGTGCAGGTCGGGTGGTAAGATGAGGAGGGTGGAGCCGGCTGGATCGCCTCTCATGGAAAGCAGACAGTGGACTGCCGTGGAAACGCTGCAGGTTGGCGGGATTGTCACTACTGTAGGACAGTGGATGCCAGGAGGGACAGGATATGGTGGGATTGCCGCGGGTGGAGGTGCTGGTGGGATAGCTAGCTGGAGTCAGGTGCGCAATAGGAGAAAACCTTGTCACCAGTTGTTGCAGGGATAATTAGCATAAGGACGCAACACCCATTGAGGAGAGCTCCTTCCCTTTATTACCTCCTTACTCCTCCGTACAAACAGTAACTGCTGTTCCTCGGCTCTGCCCCTTAACTTCCTCCCTCTTCCCGCCTTGTTTCCTCGGATCTGCTTAAAGGCGTAGTAGCCTGTAACAAGTCCTAACAGGTACCTATGCAAAATTTGGTGCAGATTGGTGAAACAGTGCGAAATTTTATAAGGAACAACGCTTCGCCATGCCACAAATAAACCCACACATTTTCACTTTTATAAATATAGATAGATAGATAGATAGATAGATAGATAGATAGATAGATAGATAGATAGATAATGTTTTTTAAAATAATACAGACAGGTGGGAAAGGCAGCCATGTTTGACATTCCAATGGACACATCATGAAAACATGCATTGGATAAAGTACCCCTATCATATGTTAAAAGGATATTGCACGTCAACGGGTTTTTTTTGGGCCAAATAGTGAAACGAGCTGAAGAACAAGTTTATTTAGATGGTCGCGTAACTCCAGGTTGCCTTGTAGGATAAAGTATGCAGTATTGTATTCCTTACACTGCATGACCATACCATCACCTTCTAGTATAGTAGAACTTCCGTTTTGGATATAAATGATTAAAATAGAATCTGCGTGGATTAAAAAAAAACACTAATTTGCAGTTTGTAATGTGTTGCAAACAAGTGTTCCAAGAAGTTCCCAACAATGCATTTAAAAGTAGTTTTGTGGTTTAAAATAAGTAATAGCTTTCAGATATATGTGGCTCTCTTGTGTGCACAGCATGTCACAGAAAGGCATTTTAGAAGCAAGGAACCCAGTTACAGCTTTAATTAAGTGCGCCAGTGGCAGCTGAAATTCTGTTCTGGGATGGCTTGAGCCTCGGGCTTTGTGACCTCATAACCCAACTGCAGTAACTTATTATAGTTACAGTAGAGCGAAATAAGGGGATTCTTTCCAGGCTGTTGAACGAGCATTGCAGGCTGCTATGTATTATGATGCTTTACTGGGCCACAATTAACACTATCATTTAACATGCAAAACCCTTCAGCCAGATGTATTAAAACAGTGAATATATATAGACGTTGCAAAAAGATAAAACGCTGCTGCAACCAAATAAAACACGGATACTACCGACCCAAGTACAAAATAGCCTTAAAGGTTTCGACAAGAATATTTCTTTCTTCCAAGGGTCACGAATGTCTTAAATATTTACCGCTTTTCATGTCAGGTTCGTATCTGGGTATAGGACTTTGCTTTGAAGGTTCTTGTAAGTTCTTGTAAGTCAAGCAGAGCACATGTAACGTGGTTGCAGGTAAGGAACACTTTACAGGCAAGAGAGTAAAAAGGAAATGTCTCTTTGGCTGCTCACCTGCAGCCCAGCCTTGTGGTTCAAAACAAACGTTCTAAAAAAGGTGTATAAAAGTAAGCAAAACATCCACAAGACTCAAGGGGTTGATTCCCTTCCCCCTAAGTCTTTCCACTTTCCAAGATTGTCTCTATATCTTCAGTGGTCAGGGTGAGTCTGTATCTTTACTTGGTAAGCCTGGTTCCCAGAACCTGCAACAAGGAAGAATGGCCTGGACACCGTTTGCAAGCCGTCTTGAGGGTCCGAGCCCGTCGGTGGGCAGACCCAACTTCCAAGTAACACAATGATGAAGGATAGCCTGGTACTCTTCTCAGAGCCCCCTTCTTGGTCCACTCTCTTGCCAAGTAGTGTCCTCAACATTCACATTCACTCTGCTTTCTCTTGCTAATTTCACTTCCACCCTCACCCTTGGTTTACTCTACTACCAGGGTCTGTGAGTATCACTTGCATGTGTAAAGTTTGTATTTGTCTTTATTACTCTTTGGGCGTATTTCCCTAGCCTGGGTCGGAGACCCCCTTCACTTGGTTACTCTCCAAGTTCTCTTGGTCTGACCTTTCTTCAAGCCACACCCTTGGTTTACTCCCCTTCCAAGGTCTGTGAGTATCATATGCACATGCAGAGGTTGTATTCCCCTTTACTACTGGTTGGGCTATGCCTTCTTGATATGGGCCCCAACCCCCTTCATTAGGTCACTCTACAACGGTGAGTATTCCTTCCATTCTCCGTTTCCGGCATCCTGTACTCTCTGGGTCTCCCCAACCATGGCACCAGCCACCCTTGTACCTGTAGGGCCTTGGCCATCAGCATCCGGTTGTTCACGGGTCTCCTAGGAGTTTGAGCAGCTTCTCAGGCTGACCAGGGCCTATCCAGGTCTTCCGTACATTTCCTTTGCAGTTCGGCAGTGTTTTTTTCCACTCGAGCAGTCTCTGTCACCGGCAGGTAAGTTTCCTCTTCTCCAGTCTGCCTTCTGTGTTGCAAGCCTTCCATGAGAGTGTCTCTCCCTCGCACACGCCTGCCTCTCCTGCACATACAATATGATATGATATGTTGTTAGAAGTTGTTGTGAAGTCATTTGTGCACAGATAGTAAATCCAATAATGTTATCTCAGTATGTTTGGTGATCAGTAATGAGCATGACCAAAGTGTGTTCCAAGTTATGCGTGGTAGTTTATTATCAAGTTCAGCTGACACGTGTTTAGACGCAGGGTCGTTTTCAAGGCTGGCCAATTGTTAGTAAATTCCATTCATGGAATTATCCACATGAAATTGCATATACGTGCAAATGTGAAAGTTAAAAAGCAAAAGGAAAAACATTAAAAACATAAAAGAAAAAGAGACCGCAGCATAATAGTTTTGTTCACATTAGATGCAAAATTAAATAATGAAATGAAGAAGGTAAGTGAATGATTTACAAAGGAAAAGGTAACATACCATGATGGGCAATCGTGCGGGCACAGGTAGACAATATTCATTATGGAAGACAGTCATAGTAAATCTTATTTTTATTGTCCATGCATGAAAAGTATAATAATCATAGTAGCACAGTTCTGCAAATTTTCAGAGCATTTGCGCGTTTTACTGGTGACAGTATGACTTAAAATATCAGATCGGGAGCAGTAGTGTGCGGCACCTTGGTGTCCCTGCCTCGTGCTTGGTTGGTTATGTGGTATAATAGTCAATGTTGGTAAATGTTGCCTGTTTGTGCCCAACCGTGAATGCATGCTTTGGCATGTGCTTGATGATACATGATTTTGCTTACCAATGTTCTGTATTGGCAGTACCTGGTGACCAATTATGTACAGAACCATTGGAAGCTGCAGCTATGTGTTAGATGCCTTTGGCATTGATTGACGTGTGGGGGATTTGCCCTTTGTGTATGGCGTGCTCTGGCACTTGTTGGGTAGCCCTTTGGTAGGACTGGAAGAATTGCTCGTGTCATGAAAAGATTTCCCTGTCAAAGTAAAATCTATCATGTAAATTATTCTGCTAGATCAGCAATTGCCGCATCCATAATACTTTGGTCAAGAATTCACTAAACAAATAAATGAATGAGCCTGTTGTAGGCTTCCTCATCTTGCTTATCTGATATTGTCTGAAAAAGTCCCCGGGTTAGATTCGTGGTGCCGCATTTCATTGTTACATGCCGGCGCCATGCCTGCTGTGTGTTAATAAACAGTTTCACTTTCCCTTGCTTCTTAAGCTGTACCGTCAGTGCCTTGACGTCACGGTTGTCGTGATGGATTACTTAGTGTCGTAAATGTGATGACACTTACATGCAAGGTACAATGATGAAGTGGTTCTGATATATGATCGTATATTCTAACGGACACATCGTGCACAGTTCCCCCTGAAACAATAGAATTCTCATGATAACGGTAATGATTTCCGTGACACGAATTCGATGTTAAACAAGATTCATAAGTGTGGCCAATTAAAGCCGGTTGATACCGTACATGAAGATATTATCTGCTCCTGTACCGATCAGTGCACGTGTTGTTGGCGTGATTAGTAGTCAGAAGAGTAGATTCACTATGAAGTTCTATATTAGCAGATTAATGATGGCGTGTGTCAGCGTATATCCTAGGACATGGGTGTCCATAATTGAGCTTCATTTTCAATACACAGATTCAAATTTGTAATTATCAGCCTATATTAGGAATGGCTAACAGTCATGCAAATCTAATCTGCATGGGTGTTTATAATCGAAACCCAATTACTGCAACTAACCTTAAAATGCATTTTTTGGAAACACTAATTCCGGATTGAGTGTGTCAGTCTGAGGTTGGCGGGCTGCAAAATAACTATGTGTTCATCTCATGTTCAGCATTAAGTTCATGTTTAACACATCTTAAGAGGCATATGCACTTTGCTTCCAATCTTCTCAGTTTAAGTATAAGGTCACATCCTCTTTTTCCACATCATGCGTGCATGAGACCTATGAATCTTAGGTCATTTGTATTGTCCATTTGGTGGCATATCTGCCAGTGTGTCACCAGAGGTAGCTTGTTGTCCTGGCTGTTTAAGTTCACCATGTGTTCCCTGATCCTCACCCGTAACTGTCTAATTGTGCTGCCCACATAGATTCTATCACAGACACAAATGATGGCGTACACCACGAAGGTGGTTCTATAGTTGATGAGAACTTTGATTGGGATTACAACACTGTTTTTGTCTCAAAACTATTGGCAGAACGTATGGGCATACTTGCACATACTGCGTGTGCCACATTTGTGGAATCCTTTGGTTTTGGTGAGCCAGTCACTGCCGCTAGATTGTCCTATCTCAAGAAAATAAGGACAAAGAGTGGTCCTGATGGTGGGCGCTCGTGTGAATATGAAATTTGTTTTTTTGTCCAAAAATGGACCCAGGTCCTTATCCATAATTAAAATGTTCCAATGTTGTTGGACAATTCAAAAAAGAGTATCACTGTCTTTAGAATATTGTGTTATGATATCAATCTTTTCCGATGCATGATTCCATTTGGTATGTGTCTGCAACATAGAAGCCCTTTCTTTGGATCGCATTTTGAGATAGGACTTTTCGACTACATCAGTCAAATATCCCCTTTCTTTAAATCTCTCATTCAGTAACTGGCATTGCTCCAAGAAACAAGTTTCCTCTCTGCAATTGCGACAAATGCTCGATAAAATTCTCAGACTGGTATGTTGTTAATAGTCGACCTACAGTGGCAGCTTTCAGTTAGCAGTGTGGGATTGACTTCTGTTGCTTCGCGAAAGGTTCTAGTTTCTATTCTCCCGTCTGCAGTGTATATGTGGAGGTCTAGAAAATTGATGTATGAGTCATTCCAGTGTCCTGTCAGATGTATCCCAAAAAGATTGGAGTCCAAATACTGTGCGTATTGCTCAAAAAGTTCTATAGACCGATGCCATATGATCAGGATGTGGTCTATGTAACACCTCCACATGACAATGGTGTCCAGAAATAGGTTATTACCCAGTGCATGCGTTTGTTCGAATTCTGCCATAAATATGTTGGCTAATGAGGGACATATTTGGCCCCCATAGCTACTCATTGCATCTGGGCATAGTAGCTATCTGTGATTAGGAACACGTTGTTTTCAAGTGTGAGTTTGAGAATAATTTTTAATGTTTCAACATGTGATCTATATGAAGCAGAAAAATCATAGATTGCGTAATCTATTGTATTGATTGCTAGGTCATGGCTGATGGAAGTATACAATGCTGTGACATCCATCGTGGCTAGATGGTATCCTTCCTGCCACTGGATCTCAGCCAATAGTTGTAACACTTGTGTGCTGTCTCTGATATAAGATGGAAGCAAAAGAACATGTTTTTTGATGGCATTGTTGATGTACTTGGACAAGCCCTCTGTGGCCCAACCTATACCACTCATAATGGGCCTGACCCCTGGCAGTGTGACGTATGTCATGTGTATCTTTGGCAAGAAATACATGGTGGGCATGGTCGGAATGGTTGTGGTTAGAAATATTTTCTCATCATTGGTGAGAAGTCCCTTAGTGTACCATTCCTGTATGAGTGAGTTAAGAGTCTGCCTCGTATAGATCACATGTTGAAATGTTCAAATGCTTTTTGAATTTTCACACTTGAAAACAATGTCTTACTATTCGCAGATAACTAATATGCCCAGATGCATGTCCCTAACGATTATGCTTTTTGTAAAAATTGTGAAAAATTGGCAAATGGACATGTAACATGGTGTGGAACCAGGTGTTGTTTTATAAAATTCCCCATGATTAGCTGAAGCGGAATATATATTTACTATGGCAGGTACTAGCAAATCACAAGGTTTTTTAGACATAACTAGATTCTTGCCAAAATTTGACATGAAAACAAAAGAGGATTGCAAATGGGAATTGCCATATGTCTGCTCCAGACTCCTAAACCAATATATATGGGGAGGCTGGACTTGGAGGTAGAGAGTAGGGTAACTGATCAATCCTCATTGCGAGAACTCTTGCATAAAACTGCCCAATTTTGCAATTTTGTACATTTGATGGTGTCATCACTGGTATATAAAGTGCATGCACTATGAGGGAAAAAAAGAGCTGCTAAAATGACCATCGAGAGAGCTGCTAAAACCTATCATCTGACAGCCACAAGGAAACACCAAAAGGAGTGTTGATGATCATTTATTTCGAAATTTGTATAAAGTAAAATATTGTGATTTGAGTTTTCTCAACCAAATTATGTGAGTTATTCATGTAGAGAGATGTTTATATTGTTGTGCCCCAGATAAAGTGGTGTGTGACATTTTAGTGTGATTTTCTATTACCTGTTATCCAAATAAATACACATACGTTTCCAGTACATCAGCCTTGTCCTTGGTTCATTGACAGCTCAGGAGGAGGGATCCAAGGAATATGATATGCATCAGAAATAGTGCTAAATAAAACATTTACATTAATCCATTTGTATGATATCTAGATTGAGGAGGGAAGGAAGTCCCTGTGTTGAGGGTGGCCTCAATAAACCGTTACAGTATCAAGACACTTCTAGCAACTTTTTTCTGAATGCATTGATGTTCTATTGAGAACGTGCAATGTAGAAACACACTGGCATAGTCCACCCGAGAGAGTGTAATGTCTCTTATGATGATGCCATAGTGGTCCTTCAGAGAAAAAGGTCATGGTGGAGCCTAACAGACTGAGGTGCAAGATATGTCTACCTTTTTAAGGAAGGCGAGTTTGTTGTAAAATTGTTTTTCACATTTGCAGACCAATTCTTGTCTGACTGAGAGGTCTGAAATCTATAGGTTTTGATCACTGGTTAGATTAGGTTGGGTACAATTGATATTCAAATTGCCATATGACAAAAGTCAGGCTGTGCATGCAAACATTACAAAGTAATGTGCGTAGTGGCAGGCGCCGTGTGGCACTAAAAAGACAATGAAATGGTTTGGGCAGAGGAATGACAGAACATGGTTTGCTGGGAATGTTTGGAGATAAATGTATTTGAGCTATGTAAACTATGTTCAGACAATGCCTAGATTAAAATGTTGGTGTTCTTTAAAGGCTAATGTCATGTTAATGCTACTGAATCCTGTTCAAAGATCAATACAAATTAGGCACACTCTTATAGTAGAAGAGTGAATTGTGTTGAGTGAGGATTGGAAGCACGATTAATGACTATTGAGTAGGTTCTGTGTCACAATCCAGTTCTGTAGGTCTTGTACTACAAGACTGTTTAAGGTTTCGCCAGTCCATGGGAGGTTGGATTATTATGTGGAATATGGAGGGTTCATTGGGGGTCATTGGGTTTAAGGTGGTGAGTTTTTTCCACAAGTGGATGACAACAGCATTTGAGGTGTAGGTGGAAAGTGCATATTTGAGCTGCTGGGGTGAGTGGAGTCAAACAGGACTCACAGGCGCAGAAGCATGTAGTAGTTGACATTTCTGGGGTGGATGTTGCATATATTGGAGGAGAAGAAATGAAGTTGATTGTAGCTATATGCACCCAAGAAGAGGTGATATGATGAGAGAAGCAATTGGAATTGATGAGGGATTTGTATTTTTGAGTTCAGAAGTGGGTTTGAGGTATTTTCTTTAACATGTGGGTAGTAAGCTTGCTTGGGCCAGATAGTGGCTCTAGTGATATCTCAATGTTGAATGCATAAATAAGCATTTGAGTATGGTGCAAACTCAGTCTTTTGCATTCTGACAGTTGCGGGAGTTAACAATATATGGAGGTAATGTGAGGTGAATTGTATTATTATAGAGTCAGGAAGGGCCAGCAGGTTGAATACTATAGACATTTCTCTGCAATTTCCTTTTGCCTAGAACTTGGGAGGAAGAGATGCTGAAATCCTTATGGTTGATGGGGCTGAAGTAGATGCTGAAAGATTTCCGCGGTGATGATACAACACGATGGAAACTACTTGATGTAAGGTATTTTAGTTGTAAAACTGGACAGATGGTATGAGGCCCAGTGAGATAAAATACTAGGAGATTGACAAAGCTGTGATGATGTGGATCTCCAGGAGTAGCAGATAGATCAAGGGAGCAACAGATGTAATAAAGCATAACGCTATATCATATAGCTACCCTTATGCCAAGATTGTTGGCCTCACTGTGTGGCACTCTGTAAGAGAAGACTTAGGGTGGATGTTTGCGGGATCGCAAGAGAGGCAGATGCAAAACCTTTGGTGTTGTTGGGTTCAGGCTGGGAGCGCCCATGGCTTGAGTGCCAATCTGCTTCTACAGATTTGGCAGACACCCTTGGGACTGTGTTATTTGAAATGGAAAGTCCAATATCTTCTAGACTGCAGCCCTTTGGGTCTGGTTGGACACTGATATAGAGGAGTGTGATAGGGCTTATGAGAAGAGCTTAGTTATTGCTTGATTGATGTTCATATAATGAAGGCAGAGCTGGAGGTGGCTGTGTGGGAAATTTGTTCAGAGAGTAAGGTGGTCAGAGATTTTAACGGGGAGTCAGTTAATCAGTGAGATGAGTGAGATGAGTGGAGTAGTCAGACGAGTAGTACAAGTAGTAGGGAAAAGCAAACATTGGGCATCATATGGTAGTGAGATGGTAGTTGACATCCCTGGAAATGATGTGTATGGTCTGGTGGAGGATTGTTGTAGCGTTTGTTCAATTACACGTTAGTTGTGTGGGGTCTCACCCAAAATAATCCCTTTTGCCGTAATCTTTTTTGATGGTTTCCACATGTCTTCCTATAGTTAAGGAGGTGCCATTACGCATGTAACAAAAGAAATATGCTGACATGGCTCCTTAGCAGCCTTTGCCCCCTAGGAATGTTGAGAAAAGGTCAGTGGCTCGGAATTGGGCCAAGTAATCTAAACCGATGATAGGCTCACTGACATTGGGTACAGAGAACCTGTTCACTAAAATGCACTTTTTAAGGACCTTTTACTGTTGTCTTGCTTTGCCACTGCAATGGTTAACAGGGTTGGAGCAGCCAAATCCACAGCTTTCCATAGGGAACAGTGAGATAGAAACTGACTGGCGACCTGCCTGTCTTGCTGGGGAATCTTTGTCAAGAACCGTTGTCGGCTTCCTGGGGATGCTTCATGAGCCAGGTTATCCAGGACAAGTCGAATGTGCCTAGAAGACTGGGGAGAGTGGGCTTAAACCAGTGCCCAGAATATGTAATGTAGGAGCTGTGAACCTTTGATGGGAACTTCACCCACTTAGACGTGCTGTGGGAGACACAGTAAGGGTCTCCAAGAAATTCCTTCTATCTGCCCAGGGAAGGTGAGACCCGGCCAAGCACTGAAACAACTTTGTAACTGGGGCACCTGCAGTGGTAGCCAATGCTAATTCTGAACAGTTGCCTGAAGAAATGTAGAATGTCATGTGTTTGTGATGTGTTGGACGTGAATTGTGATAAAGTTCATCTTTTATTTAAACCATTTTAATTAAAGGTAACATTTCTTATTTTCTTGATAAGCAGTAATGAAACCATTTTCTTCATTGATGGCTGTGCATTATAATGATTAGAATGTGTCTGCTGCTGTTTTATCTAAATTAATTTAATGAGTGCTGTGCCTGGCATGCCATTTGCGGATCTCTCTCTCTCTCTCTCTCTCTCTCTCTCTCTCTCACTCTCTTTCTTTTTCTCCATTTCCCTATCTTTCATGTTCTCTCTCTCTCTCTTCGGCTATGTTTTTTTTCCTCCGGCTCTCTCTCTCTCTGCTATCTTTCTCTCTCTGGCTCGCCCTCTCTCTTCGCACGCATTGTCATAAATAGAAGGGGCACGAGAGGCTGTGCTTTTTTCCTGTTGAAAAGTAGAATGAGAGCAGCATCACAGAGGCATCCCCAGAGGTGGGGAACTGCCTGGTGTTTGGAGACGAACATCATCATCATCATCATCATCATCGCGTGTGTCCAACAGGAATGTTGCCATCACACTGAAGGCCCACTGTCCATATACGATATGACATCAGTATTTGTATGTTTGTAATGTCATAGAGTGCACAAATCACCCTTGGGATTCAGGGTGTTAAGAGGCAGGAATCTAAAATGGTGGAATGTCAAGGGTAATGGGAGAACAGCCATGTGTTTCGCTTAGTCTTAAACAGCAACAGGGCTGACTCCTGACACAAAGACACAGGTAACATATTTAGCTGATGGGTGGCTTGATAAGAGCAATACTTGCCACCTGTTCGAGATATTTTTATGCTATGGGTTTTAAGAGGAGACAGTGACAGTGGCATGTTAGTAACCGCGGAAGCAATCTCAAAAAATTGACTCATATATTGACTTCTGTCTGTACCAGATATAGGGACTTGAACAAGACTTTAATCTTCATTGGCAACCAATGCAAAGGCCAAAGACCTAGGCAAAACACTAGGCATAGGCTATCCTTGGGGAGGAAGGATAGCACAGGGGCAACGCATTTGTCATGGAAGCAAGACAACGCAGCACAACACAGGTCCTAAGTCCGATCCCGCTGCTAAGCGCCTTATACAAGAACAATTATAATGATATGTTATAAAACCTATGAAGATTAAAAATCAGTCTAGATGCCATTCTCTGAATAATACTGTTCAACTCTTTCAATTACATGCCAAGCTTACTAATAAGCTTACTAATATTCACATAAAAGGGTATGATGCAGCTGAGCCGTGACTTTGTGACTGAAGGACAGCAATGGACAAAGATTCATGCAATTGGAACACGCTGGAGGACACCCCTGTAGAGATTGGCTTAAGCAAGGGCAGTGTGTCGTCCATCCATATTCCTACAGGCTGATAAAGACCATTCCAAGAACGTTGGGTTGCATTAATGTTCAAAAGCTCTTTTTTCTGTGAGGTATTAATATTCATGAATTATTGTCCATCCAGAAGTTTACACTTTCCAGACAATATTTAACATTCTGAGCAGTTTCGCTCCTGTCTCTGGACAGTTGCACCGAAATGTGTCTATCGTCAATGTAGTTCAGGAACTGAACTCTGCTTTGTCATAAGAAGGAAGACGTGGGCTTCAATACATTTTAAACAGCAGTGGTGAAAAGGAAGAACCATGGGAAATCCCATATACAGTTATGAGGGGGATGAACATGCATAATGTGCTAGAGGATTAATAGGCTACCTTCGGATCATTTGTTATGGGACAGCAGTGTTATAAACCACTGCTGTTCCAAATTGTCATTCTTCAGTCTATAATTGCATTTTTTACCAACACGAACAAGGAATATTTCTGAAATGCGCTAAAGCAGAAATACTGCGTGCATTTAAAGTCCTTGCAGCGGTCAAGTCCTAACACATGGGGCTCCATCAGTATAGCACATATGTAACAGTGAAAGCTCCATGTGGTATTGCTGTAGGTACATATGCAAAACCCACAATGACCCCTAGAAAAGCGCCACATTCTCCTCTTCCCTCTTGTCAGCTGACAAATGTCATCCTGGTAGATAACATGTGATCCAAGGTAGCAACCACAATGACATTTGAATGAGGCAGCCGTCATGACAATGCACGATGATGTAATGTAAGATCCAAGAGTCATTGCGTTTTATCACTCAAGATAATGCTGCTTTCATGCAGTCAGCAAAGCTAAAGAAATGACCTGCCCTATATTTTCATTATTTATTTCAAACAACAAAATGAATGGCAGAAATGTGGTCAGTTATTGCCTCGATTTAGGTGCACTTCACATGTGGGGCCAGTAGGAAGAAAATAATGGGCCCGGACATGTGGAAGCTGATAATGCCCTCTAGCTACAGGATCTATTTGACCCAGTTACACGATGGTAATTTCCAACATACCATGTAGCATGCAGAGCCGGTTGCGTCATGCCTACTGGTAGATATTTCCAGTTTCATATGATAAATGAAGGGGGTTCTATGTGAATATCTCGCTGCCAAAAATTTAGCAGCTGAAAAAGCTGCCTTTAAAAATTCACTTTTGAATCCATTTATAGACCCCGCAAACCCCCATGCATCACCTGCCATAAAATGTAACCCTCACCCACCCCCCACATATATTTGCTTTTAAATGTGCTTTTTAAACAGCTCCTTTTTCACCTCGCGAGATTTTTTGGGGGACATTTTCACTGGATACGTGGAAATGACCATACCTGTAACCAAGCATGTGGGAAATAGAAATCTCTAAATAGGAATTATGGCAATTGCTTGTACCTGTAACCTGGCATAATAGGCACTTGCCAAGCCTGTACATTGGCACAATAACAACTGATAATACCTGTAACTTGGAATGCTGAGGAACTGGCCATGCCTCCGGTTACAGCTCTTGACCAACTCTCCCCCTTGAGGCCCTACAATGACAAACTAAGAAATAACAACCCAAATAGTTGGATTAACACTAACCTTTATATCACACGAAAAAACCCACGGTGGATCTCTGGAAAAATGGTGACTGAAGTCTAAGTCACAGGCAGATTACAGTAAATAGCAGATAGGTGCTGGGACAACAAGTGGACTTGTACCAGAGCTTAACAAGCACCCATCTAAACATAAATAATAGAAGTAGCACAATTCACAAATTAATTGTTCTGGATTCATGATAAACTAGTTGTCCAATCAAAGCAGAGTGTACCACCTCTCCATCAAATGAACACTGTAAGAATTGTACGTCTCTTTTCTGTTGATAAATTGCTTACATCAGGGCAAACATCAAATCAGTTGCGAGACCCTTGACCTCGACTCTCTTGACACAATGTCTTTGCTAATGTGCCCACTCCACTTTGAGATCACCCGTGTGGAAGAACACCACTCCAGGAAGCCCCTTGCACATGAAGGTAATCAACCTTAGAACTCCAGCACTGGACCCTCTCATCAATGCATAAATGAACTCTTCTCTTACAATTCCCACTAACATCTAAAAACATAATCATTACTACCCTCTTGAAATAAAACGGATGAAATCATGTCTGTCACTGGTACATTTCTAGGTTCCTCTGCATTGCCAATGCACTGGAGACCATGCCAAGCCCCAAAACTCTTGCCAACTGTCCTACCACCTGGAAACAAACTGTTAAATATAAGTTAAATATGTTGATCATGAGTATATAACTATTCATTGCAGGATGTCATGGCAAGAGCAGAGCACTGAGCAGAGTGACAAGGTCATTAACCAGACCTGTCACAAGGGGATAGGGAACCCTCTCACCCTGGGGTGGGAGGCCTACCATGGTGGAAACCAGAGGCAGTCCTACCCCAGAGGAGGATGGTGGCTGTTGAGAGGGCCCCTGTTCTTATGCCCTCCCCAAGTGCCTGTTTGTACTTGAACAGTACCCACTTGCATCACCCCATGCCACCACAAACACATGTTCGCCAAGATGTCTCTCTTGATTTCAGACCCAAGGTTAAAAATTCACCAGATTGAGACCAGAGGCAAGAGCACCACCCACCAGGATCCCACATGACCAACATTCTAGTGCCAGAGTCACCAAACTGGCAAAGTGAGGGAGAAGCAGCCAAGGAAGATCCGAAAGCTTATATGGCCAATGGACCTGTTGTACACAACTCCCCAGCTCTGGTGTGTGCAACAAAAAGCCACAAAAAAAACCTAGACCACCAGGGGCTTAACAAAATGCCACATAAACCCCACCAGAGACTGCACCTACCTTGGGGAAAACCACACCAAAGTCCCTTAACATGGAGTTGGACATTACACACCATGGGCTGCCATTGCTACCTCATTGAGGTCACGTGCCGAAAAAAGGAGTGGACTAAACCCGCTACTTAAAGGTTTCTTTCAAAGTAACATATCCCAGGCGGGGAAGAGTGGGATAGATTGTCAGGATTGGACCAGAAATCAGTGGGTAGGGAGAGGGATAAGAGAGCTCCCAGGAAACAGGAAGGTGTAGGTTGTTCGGGTGAGGTCCGTGCCGGAGGTGGCAAACCAAGAGACCAGCAGGAGGAAGGGCTGTGGACTGGAGTGTGGAGGCGATTTATGAAGCAGGTGAGGTATTGGTTGATGAGTGTAAGTGGTACTGTATTGTGAGTGTGCATATACGACTAGTGAGTTATTGAAGGTTGTGTATGGCGTGAATGTGAAGTGGGTGTGAGAGTGAAAGGTGTGTGACTGAATGGAAGGTACGGTGGGCTAGTATATGTGCTATATAATAACACCTAATTCTCATTGGGCCTTGGACGTCTGCTTGCAGTCACAGTAATTTGGTAATATGGGCTGATACAGACTGATATTAATGATACATATGGTGATCTATTCGTGTATGAAATGTAAATCACATTACAGTGATATTGTAACCATATTTTTTGCAATGTACTTTGTAAAAATGCTATGTGTTCCCACTTCCTGTTTTGTTAAGGGGTGAAAGGCCGCATTCCATCACTTCATGAGATGTAACTTTGGGGTGGGTCAAATTACATCACTTCCTGTGGTGCCATCAGTAGTCAAGGGTCATGTGATGTAATTTCCACTACCCCTAGCATTTTGGTGATATGACTCCCTGAACCCCATTACTTTATTTTAAACTCATGTCTTTCTACTTATCCTGTACCAACACCCTTCGCCTCCTTTCTGTCTCTCATTTTATCCCTATAATACATTCGTTTTTTTCTTTCATCTCATTGCTTTAGTCATCATATTTGTCCTCCACATAGGTTTATCCTATTTAATTAGCAATTTCACCTGGTTTCATTTTCTTCTGATACATTTGTGTTTGCATTTTAACTTTTTTTCTGGGCACCTAGAAAATGTGTGTAATAATAAACTCTAGCGCAAAACAAACCATACATAATATGCAATAATCATTCATTGTTTAGCTGTGAACCTTCATTGTTGCATATCTCTGACATGCTTAGCCATAAAAAAGGGGTTTGATATAGTAGACATATATAAACAAATATAAAGTAAAAGAAATATTCCTAAATTTATTTTTGTATTTGTTTACTGTGATTTGGTTACATATCAAACATTTCAGAAACATTTATCAAAACGTAAGACATCATACAATATAACTCCTAATTAATTACATTCATTGCATTAATAATTACAAAAGATTAAAACATTAACAGTCAATTCGTTTACAAAGTTATAATGAAATCAATTTCATATTCATTGTGCACTCAGCCATCTCCATATAAAAATATATCTAAAATTCTACATTAAGCCTATACCTTTGATAAACAAATTATTCAACTAAACTTAAAAGCTCCTTAGTCTGTGCAAATATGTCTCCTACCAACTTAAAAATGACATCTATAAAATTCATAAGAGCATTCGAAAGTGCGCAGGCATCTCCCCTCATCATCCATGCCCACAGGTTATCGATAAGTACAGTACTGGGAGTTGATACAAATCTCTCAAAGTGCTTGAGACATAGGTCAGTAAGTGCTTCTGAATTTAAAATCCAGTGCTTTAAAGTTTCTATGTAGTTTAGCCCACACACTGTACAAGTCTTCTGCTCATAAGGGAGTCTATTCCTTGAGCCTAATACTTCCAGGGTCAGTAGACATTTTAGCCTGAATCTTAGAAAAAACATTCTAAATGTTATTGACAGTGATTTTACAAATACTTCAAGGGTTCAGACAAACCTACTGAGTTCTCCACATACTAACTATATAGTTTATATTTTTGAAGTTTGTCCCACGTGCACATCTTATCCCGTTTTCCTTTTTTTTATAAAAGAGATGGCCAGACTCTTCTGCAATAGAGACTTCCTTCATAAACCCTTCACATTTCTGCTTACATTCACCCACATGCACATCTCACCCATTTCAGTAAACTTCTCACAACATGTTAAAAAGGCAGTGTTTGGTCTCTGTTTTAATTTTAAAATACAGACTCAATCTTTTGCATTTATACACATGCCACGATGATAGCAATCCTAGCTCCCAACCTAACACTGGGAGAGGAACCAAATTCAGCAAAGCTGAAACAGCCCTCCGCAAACACCCTTCTATATCCTCTAGCCATTTCTCAGTCGTTGGTGATAATAGTTCTAGTCCGTACATCAAATTAGGGTCAACTTTTAGTTTGTAAAATTGCAAAAATGGCAACATTGAACAGTAACAGAATCTCCTAAGAATTAATTTAATTTTAACTATCATTGCCTCTAATTTTATAACCATTGTTTTAACATAGCAAAGCCTACATTTCATGGTGAAGATGCAGAATTATTAAAGTGTAGGATTGTGCTGTCATGATTGTCGTGGATTGTTTGAATTGTTTAATGCTATGGGTATGTAATGTATTGCAATTTGTATTGCGTTTTTATTTCATATACGGTTTTATGCACTTTTTTCGGATTTGATTTCCAGAAATAAAATATTAACTGAATTGAAATACACACCTATAAATGTCTCCCTAACAACTAAGAACTATGAATTATGAGAGAAACATAGATTTCAATAAAGGAATTTAAAATGCATGTCATTCCTTTAATTATAAGCAGTATCTGCTAGTCCTCAAATAGAGCTACTCTTTACACCTTGAGCCTAATTCATGTAATGATTTGCGTGAAAAATAGGGAGCTTGCATGTGAAATTGCGCGCAAGCACCAGTTTGTGTATTGATGGAACACAATGCGCGGGGCTAACCGGGGAGTTGCAAGGAATGCGCGCCGGTCCAACATGTCACTGTGACACCACGAACACCTTGTGCGAGATTCGTAGCGAAGAGGCATTGGGTTCTAAAAAAAAAGGGGGTGGAACATGTGGAATGGGGAACAACAAGCAAAAATATGGGCGTAATGAGGGATGTACCAAAGTAAAATCCTTACAACGCCCATACATGTGCTAAAAACCCGTATTCATGGAATTGAACAGGGCCCACTGGCGCGCAGTAAAATACGTGCAAATCCTGAAACACGTGCGCAACGCGATAGCTGGCTTATACGTCAACGCACACAAAAACAAATGCAGAAAAAGCCAGCGCGATCAACACACGTGCTTATACAGCTACCATGAATGTACCATTTGTAGTAGCAGTGATCGTGGGACAAAGCAGGAGGAGGAGGATGGCCAGGGCCTGGATTTGTCTATCCAGGACCAGCCTTTTTGGGATGCCTGATGACCAGGTCTATGGCGGGTATAGGTTTCCACCTCATCTCATATTATACCTGGTCACAGAGTGGGAGGATGACCTCACATCACCCACCCTGTGCTCCCAAGCACTGAGCCACTTGGAAAAGGTGCTCAATGTCCTGCATTTTCTGGTAACTCAGTCATTTCAGCAGACAACTGCCATAGTTAGGGGAATTTCACAGCCCACGCAGTCACGCTGTCTAAACCAGGTGTTGGAAATAATGACTGCATGCCCCTCAGTCCGCAGGCACATCTACATGTCCAGAACACTTGCAGAAAGGCAGGCCGTGGTCCAGGATATTTATGGGGTGGCACACTTCCCTAGAGTGCTTGGTGCCACCGATTGGACCCATGTGGCTCTATGTCCACCTAGGGCAACAGAGCACATATATCGCAATCGCAAGCACTGCCATTCCATCAACGTGCAGGTTGTATGTGATGCCAAGGGCATCATTACTTCTGTATATGCAAACTATCCGGGGTCCACCCATGACAGTTTCATATTGAGAATGTCACCCCTACACCGGGCCCTGGAAGCTGGGAGGCATGGCAACACATGGCTCATAGGTGAGTAGAAATGCACGTGCACATTCATGCATATCACACACACATACACACAAATACACACCAATGACAAACCTTTTGCCTGTACAAGGGACAGTGCCTACCCTTAGAGCACCTACATGATGACGCCAATACGGAACCCTGCCACACCACCGC
The DNA here is from genome assembly GCF_040938575.1 of Ambystoma mexicanum. Taxonomy (NCBI): domain Eukaryota; kingdom Metazoa; phylum Chordata; class Amphibia; order Caudata; family Ambystomatidae; genus Ambystoma; species Ambystoma mexicanum. Next base: position 1,128,072,865 of record NC_090937.1, on the reverse strand, counting down.
AGGTAAGATACAACACAGCCCATATTGCAACTCAGGGCATAGTGAAGCACACATTCAGAGTGCTCAAGTCACGTTTCCGTTCCTTGACCACTCTAGTGGTGAGTTGCTATATGCACCACCACTAGTGTGCAGGATCATTGTGGCAGCATGTGTCCTGCACAATGTTGCAACATGGCGTGGCGTACCGGTGGACATGGTGTTGCCCCCACACCTGCAACCACATGCACGCCGCTTGCGCATGGTAGGTCAAAGGGCACGTGGCAAGGCTGCCCGTACCCAGCTTGTGGCTACATTTTTCACCTAAATTCCAACCCATGTGGAGGGCACACAGCCCTGGCACATTCCAGGTGCCATTCAATGATGAAAAAGGGCCAATCATCTGTTCCCACCAAACCACCCTGAGAATGAGTCCTTGGAAGTGCAACATTGTGTGCATCCCTTAGAACTAAAACTAATTTCATTTTGGGTTTCCAAAAGAAACACATAGAAGAGGGACTATGCCACTACTACCATGCCAAACTAGCCATCTAATTGCCTCTGTGTCACATAAACCATCCCATACGCCATGTTAATTAATCACCAGACTGTGCTATGGTATGTAATGCCAAAGGAGACAGATACATGGGCAATACATAATACAGTTGTCTCAGTGCTCTCAAAGATGCATGGAACAAGTAGAAAAATAACACCCGCTCATAGAGATCCATAATATTCTGGACAGGAACAGTAATTGCATACTAAACTATACTACACTATCAGCAGTGCATGTCACAGTGAATCTGTCGGACAGTGATTCATCATATTTTCACAAATGCATCAATATGCCATCATGCATGGACCGAGAACAGGGTGGAACAGACAGATACTGTATCTGCATGATGCAATCGGAAGGAGCAAGTGCACAGATATTCAGAGGGGTGTGGTATTCAGAGGGTGATAACATGTTCATGGGTGGTTCAAGTGCAACCAATCAGTGGATGCTTGGGTAAGTGCAGCGAGGTGCAAATCTCTCTGGTCATTCCTCAAGTGCAGTGATGATGACACTAGTCCACGTCACTGAGGCAACTGGCCCACAAATTGCTGGGGTTGACAGGGGCATGTGAGACCTTGACGCACATCAAGCAGACAGTCATCAAGCAGCCAGGACAAAAGGAAAAGAGAGAGTGAGAGAGCAGAGGGATTACTTAGCAGGGAAGAGGGAGAGAATTGAATTGAAATGATTGTTAATTTGTATAGCGCCTATACACAACGTGTTTCAAAGTACATTCAAGGTGGGAAGGAACATGGGAAAATACAGTTACATTCTTACAAGTCCTTGAAACAATTCATAATGTGTAAAATAACTATCTTAATCAGACTGGCAATATTTCAGACAGTGCAAGTGCAGGGACAATAAAGGAGGCGGGGAGGGGGTTGGGGGGAGATGAGACAAAACAAGCGGTTACATTACTATGCCTGACGACAATTGATGTAGTGCTGGAATATTAACAAGAGGAGGCAGGGGGAGCGGGGCTATGGTGTGAGGGAGAAGGAGAGGAACAACACAAGTGACTAACATACTAGGTCTGCCAACGATTCAGAATAGTGCTGGAGGGGGAAGTGGGAGGAGAAGACAAGGAGGGAAGGGAAGAGACAAACAAGCTGCTATCACAAAGGTCATGAGACAAATGATAGAGTAAGTGCTAATGAACAGTTATAGGGAGGGGAGGAGGATGGACAGGTGGATGAGAAAGACAGGTGGCTACAATTACTGTGCCTGACGGCAATTGAGGTAATGCCGGAATTTAAAAGAAGAGGGGAGGGGAGGGGAGGAGAATTAAGGGGTGAGGGAGGAGGAGGAGGACAAAACAAGCAACCAACGTACTAGGCCAGATGAACTTTCAGAGTAGTGCTAGAGGAGAGGGGTAGGAGAAGAACAAAGGAGGGGGGACACAGACAGGCAACTATCATACAAGTCAGGAGGCAGGTATGAATAGCAAAGTGCTAGAGAACAGATAGGGGGAGAAAAGGGGGGTAACAACACACCATCACGGGAGACCAGAGGGGGTTGGGTGCACAAATAACCATCACGGGGGGGTGAAGGGCACATACACAGTCATCAGGGGGGCAAGGGGGATGAGGGGCACACATGCAGCCATCATGAGAGGGTGAGGGGGGTGTGGGGAAAATACAAAGCCATCGCGAGGGGCAAGGGGGGGTGGGTGGCACATACACAGCCATCACGGGTGTGAGGGGCACAAACACAGCCATCACGGGTGCAAGGAGGGTGAGGGGCACACACACAGCCATGACGAGGGGCAAGGGGAGTGAGGGGCACACATACAGCCATCACGGGGGCAAGGGGGCTGGGGCCATATACACAGCCATCACAGGGGGATGGGGGTGAGTGGCACACACACAGTGCTCGTTCCCATGCAAACACCACTGAAGTGTCAGCAAATGCCATGAAATCACCTATCCGTGGAACTCACCAGCCTTGCATATGATGCAGACCATCGGGAGACGCTCTACCTACATGGAATGCAATGCAAAGTAACAGCACAAAATACATGCACATACATGTTCACAGTTAACACCAGAAAGAAAATATGCATACAACACAGAGTGCAGGAGCAACACAGGGTGACACAGGGTGAATGCCATTGACATTTATATGTACAGGAGTACAGTGTACCACACCAGAGAGAGGGAAAGAGAGAGTGGCACAGAGAGTGATTAACAAGGAAATGACAGATCAAGGAGTCCATGGCATGGTCTACCAATGTACAATGACATGCTACACAGCACAGTCGGTGCGCCCATTGAGGTATCCACATAGGTAGCTTACACAGTGACATGAGCTCCAATTAAATTACCACGCCATGTGAGCATGCAAAGGACATATAATGGAACCGACAAATGCAGCAAAGATGACCAACAATGAAACATGCCCAACATGCAAGACAGTGCAAATGCTTACCAAATAACTGTCTGAATGTCGCAAATCCCACATGACCTTCACCAGTATGTGTGTTTCCTAATTTGTTAAAGGAACAACGCTGTTTGGTGGAGGGCATGAGGAGTGTGGACTTCAAATGGTGCAGGATGTCTCAGCTGGGACAGCAGTCACCCCCACATCACGGATTACTGGAACAACATGGCCAACATGTTAAAACACCCATTGTGCAGTATAATTGACACAGCACACACGTGCCATGTAAAAACAAAGCTATGATTACCTGCATATGCCATCCGGTGCACCCCCATGCAAACATGCTAGATGACCTCACTAGGCATGCCTGCACGTACACCACGGCACATGTATAGTCCCTGAGGAGTTAATGGCACACATCAAGGGTAATCAATGCAAAAATAACAAAGACCATAACCAGGAACGGGCAAAACAAAATATGACATGCCAACATCTGGCCTGGGGGGGTGGAAAAAAGAAAAAAATGAGGGAGGGGCAGTGTGCACGTCAACACCCACCTGTGTGGATGTTGAAAAAAACTATTCCATCCATGGGTTCATGGACCGCACGGCTATCTTGGATTGGGAAGGCTGTCGCAGCTGTCGCCACCTTCCTGTGGGGAATGTGAATGTGGTAGTGGTAAGGGAGGTTGACCACGTATGGCCCTGGCCTGGTCCTTCATGGCAGCAGCCAGGCGGGTACCAGATTAATGTATCTGCAACATGACGCCTCAGAGGTCCACTTGCAACACCTCACAAGATGGTATGAGTCAACAGTTGTATGTGCTGTTCGTACCGTGTACTGCGGGCTGCCTCTAGCACTTCCATTGTCGCTCTGAGGACCAGAAACGCTCACTTCAGTGCTTCTCTGTGGGCCCGACCCTCTGCAAGCAGGTATACCTGCAGAGACCTCAGTTCGGCCCGTCGGCTCCTGTTGCTGGCCTCCATGTGCCGCTTGTGTGAGCAGCATGTGGACTGCAATGCCTGCAGCAGGTGCTCTATCTGTGTTTGTCAGGAGAACATGGAATTGGCCACCCTGTCCATCCCCTGAGCCAACATCTCATAGGAAGCACCCTGTTTCTGTGCAACACTATACATGGACTTATTCGACACTGTCTGCCCAGCCGTCACACGTCCACCACGTGTGCATGCCCCACGCCTGCTGGACCCAAGGGAGCATGGCCCTTGATGTGAAGCTGCTGTCTGTGGCTGCAGGACTGCATCCCTCCCTTGGTTTTCCGTCCCAGGACCAGGGCCAATAGAGTGGAGCATAGCCTTGCAGCCATAACCACCACAGATGGGCATGGCAACACTGACTGGCCCTGTGAGGGGACGTGACCCCCTTCAGACGCACAGGCTACATCAGCACCATCACTTGATGCATTCACCTCTGATAGCATAGCGGAATGGACATCTGGTTCACTACCAGAGATACTGGTATCATTGGAGATGCACTCATACTGAGTCATGGCCCTGATGGACTGTAGCACAAGGTTTCCACAACACGTCCTCCACTGGTGCTCTCTCGGGGCTCAGGCTCCCGTTCCTCCTCTACCTCCTCCCCTGAATCTGGTGGCTCATCACCAGCACATGGACACATAAAGACATGAAGAATCATGTTAATTGTATCTACTACATGCATTGTCATCATAATGCTGTCCTGCAACACATTTCCATGCATGTTAACATGCCATCATTTTAATACACACACTATGTACAAAACTCCCTGAAATCATGGTGTATGCAGACTTGCAACCACATCCCATGTCCCTGACCGTGTAAGTACTGCAGACATTGCCAACAGACATGTGTGGTGTCCAGGTGTGGGATGTGGAGAGAGTAATGATATGTGCTGGGAGATATGAAGAGGGGACAGTGACACACAAGAGGACAGGGCTATGCACCCATGTGGGGTTGTGGGGTTGTGGGGAGTATTGAGTGTGGCAGGTCAAAATGGAAGACTACAGACAAATATGTTACAAGGGGCTCAGTCCCATAGCTGCAGCAGGGATTTGCATAGTGTAGTGTGTTCAATGAAGGTATGGGTAGCCTGAAACCACCTAAGGATTTGTGTGGATGGAATTTCTACTACATGCCATGCATGATGTGTAGCACGTGCTTCAGACTCAAGCACTTGACTGGCATAGCTGAGTCACTAACATCACTGATGTACATAGCCAGATTCCACGTTGTATTGGCATGCCGGAAATGTCTTTTAGTATCTGAGGGTTGTGGATGACTACTGTCCCAAAGCAATGTCAGTACACCATGACATAGTTCACTCATGGCAGTTATGCAAATGCAGGCAGAAGTGCTACACAATCACATACATTTATTTAATCTACATACACATATTCAGGATGCACACGCTTCATCACTCACCGGACGTTTCCTCGTAATATGGTAGGCCTCCCACGCCTTGGACCTGATCCACATGAATAAACTCGCTCATGGCCTCTTCATGTGGCATGAGATCCTGCTCCTGTGGTGATCCACCTCCAGTCACCAGAGCAGAAGCAAGGTTAGCACTCAGCTTTGATTTGGTTCAACAGTGGAGGTCATTCCACTGCTTCATGACCTCATGAATGGTGTGCCTCTCATTCCCCAAGGCCGTTGATGCCATCTGTGACTCGCTGCCAGTGAACCATATGCTGCATATGTGTGCTCCCTGGCTGCATGCACATGTCACAGTGGTGCTCGTGCACGTAGTCCACAAGGAACTTGAGTTCATCTTCATTGAAGCTCCTCTTCCTTGATGTGGCAGTCTCCTTTGCCATGCTTTGGGATTGAGCCTTTCCCTGTTCTGCACACTTCTGCCTCTTGGAAAGTGGTGCAGACCCTGTGTGGCTGGGACCACTCAGGGCATTAGGGGTTGGACCACTAGTGGCCTGGGCCATGCCATCACCCACTGATATTGGGTCAGGCACTGGCTCTGCAGGTCCCTCAACATGGGAGCGGTTTCCAGGGCCTTTTACTTTACGTCCCTTCCCCTTGGACACATGGACACCAGCTGCCCCTGCATGTCCGTGTCCCTGGGGAGGACAACAGATACTACTGTTGCTCCCTGACCATGGTTGTTGGAGACAGGAGCTGCCCCTGCAGGGGCCTCAACCTGGGTGCTTGGGAGAGCAGATGACCCTGCAGATCCCTGTACCAGGGTGCTGGGGTTAGGTGTTTTTCAGGGACATCCCTTCCCCTTGGACACACAGACATCAGCTGCCCCTGTGTGTCCGTGTCCCTGGGGGGGGGGACAATAACAGATACTGCATACTGCTGTTGCTCCCTGACCCTGGTTGGGGGGACAGGAGCTGCCCCTGCAGCTCCCCGACCCTGGGTGCAGGGGACAGCAGCATCGCCTGCAGCTCCCTGACCCTGTTGGGGGTGGTGCACAGCTCACCCTGCACGTCCATGACCCTGGTCACCTCGGCCACCTCTACCACCTTTCCCTCTTGGGGCCTTCCCAGCCATGGTACAGATGGATTTGTACAATGCGAGGCCCAACAAGCAATTGTCCTGGGCAATAGGAGTGAGTGGGCAGGGTATGTGATGTAAAACATACTAGTGTGGTCCAGCAAGGATCAATATTACCCCGGGTGAAAAAGTGAATGGGGCGTGTAACGCACAGGGACCCCAAATATCAAAGACGCGTGTACGCGACCCCTCGGTAGCTCACGTGAAAAGAAAAAGCATTATGCGATACAGTGCGGCACCCAGCAACACAGAAAATGTGTATGCGAAGCCCACAAAAGCCACTGTGATGTTAACAATGGGGATATGCAATACACAGGGGCACCCAGAGTATGAATAATGCGTATGTGACTCACCGTTTGCCTCAGAAAAAACACACACATGTGCGCGGAGGCAAATCCCCCACCAAAATAAGAAGTTTGCACTGTCACAGCAGTGAACAAATTGCGTGGCATCCAAAAAATCTCTGAAGTCCACACGTCCATCCGCTCCAACTTCCACGAGCGTTGTAATGTTCTCCTATGCACTCCTTTATCCTGAATCTGAACGCCAGCACCCAAAGGCCAGCGTGTGTCACGTAACTTACGCGATTAGACCATTTCCACTGATTTCACGTCTATGCGTCAATTTCGTTTCCAGCTGCCCATACGAGAAACACGGAAGACCACGCTCCTACCTGGAAGCCTTTTTACCTGCCTCCTACTGCCCTGAGCTGCCACCTACGAGCCATCTGCTGCTGCCTGCCACTGTTTGTGCCTGCTGCCCACTTGCCCTGCAATTTGAGTGCATGCTGTCAAGCCATTGCCAGTGCTCCTGTCTTTGGCCCTGTGACCACCTCAGCTGATCCTGAAAACTCCCAACATGCCAGAAGTTCACCACTGCTCCTCAGCCCAGCCCCAGGAACACCTTGCCCACCCAAACCTGCCTCGGGGGTTGCCATGTCTCAACCAACATTTTCCGAGGTTAGTGGCACCCCCATGGCAGCGAGGCAAAGGGCTGTCAACTTCACAGCCAGGGAAGTTGACATCCTGGTGGAGCATGTGCTGGGGCATTATGATGCCCTCTTCCACGGACCAACGCAAGTCGGCAAGGAAGGTCGGAAGCTGATCTGGGACCAGATCATGGGTGCCATCAACACAGAAGGGGGTGGCACCCCGTGACTACCACCACATGCACAAGCGCTTAGAGGACCTCAAATCCATGGCCCACAGCAAGGCCCTGCGCTTCCTCCAGGCTGGTGCCAAGCATGGCAGCACTGGGCCTGGATTAACACCACTGACATGCGGGTCCTGGAGAAATTCTACCCGGTGCTGCACACCCAGATCAGCCAGTTACAGCTACATCTGGAGTCACCAGGTGAGTGTCCATGTGTTGCTGGCCTCCACAGTGCATGTGCATGTTGATCTATGTTGGGAGTGTGCACCTTGGCCTTACAGCAAGTATGCCTCTTGTACTGATGTCTGTGTGCATGTCCCAGACAGTGCTCTACATGTGTAATTTCAATGGTCTTACTTTTGCATTGTGTGTTGTACTGCAGCATTTCACGATGTGCATGTGGTTTGTCACATGTGTCTGAGACATGCCCGTGTCAGAGGTGTGACAGATGGGTGGTGTGGTCAACATCATGTGCATGCATGATGTTCATGTGTATGTGTCTAAGATGTGACTGTGTGACTGGCCATCACTCCTGGATGGATGTAACACGTGCATTTCAATGTGTGACCTAGTCTTGTTGTGTGATTGCTGGTGAGGGGACTCTGATGTGATAGATCAGTGCACTGGTTGAGGACTGTCAGATGATGTGTGTGCATGACATGTGTATGGCCCATGATGCATGTGTGTGTAGCATGAGCAATGGATAGGTTGTGATGGTGCCATGTCCACAAATGTAATTCTGAAGAACGAGGAAGTGTATGTGTACAGGAGGGCAGAGCATCCTCTGACGGGCCCATAGGTCAGAACTCACCCTGTAGTACCTGTAAGACAAGATAGGTGCACCTTGAGGAGGTTAGGGTGCAGGATTCATTTACTCCGACACACTTCAATAAGGACAACTCAAAGGTTTGGCAAAGGGAAGTCCGTTTAATGACAAGTACAAAAAACGGGGAAACAAATGGTAATCATCAATGGTGCGATCACCTGTCTCGCTTCAACTCCCGACTTCTTCATTCAGACAGCAACTTTTATGGGCAAAAGTCGTTATCATTTGACGTGCAAAACTCATAAGTTTGTCATGCAATTTCTATTGGTCGGAAAGGTAACTTAAATATAGGTGCTATATCTGTATATAGTAACAGAGCATGCAGATTGGATAATTCTTATCGAGTGGGCGTCTACGCCCATCCCACTACATCACTCGTGATAGACGTCACTACAACTACAACGTCTTATTGGTTCTACAATCTATAGGACCCTAGATTATTTGGTACATTGTGATTGGGTGGGTTACACCCCTACACATAAATCTCCACTTTAATTAGCAGCATGCAGAATAGACACCCAGATGCTGAGTGCTCCAAGATTCACCCTGCCTCCCTTCCATCAATCAGTACCTTTAGGCCTATGTGTCAATTAGTTGGCTGAGGATGGCCTCAAAACTGTAGTTCTTATCAGGAAAAGTTATGGTGTCCTCGAGTTCTGGGTGACATCAGACGTTGGTACGTCTTTGCCTTTGGCTGGTCATGTGTCTGTTCACCGTGAATCTGCTTCTTTATCCTTCTATTCGTATATTTGATTCTTTGTTCAGCCCAGCCACCTGCCCGGGGCCTCTTATCTCGACCTTCACTGGCTGGCAGTCATGCTCTATCATTTTGAGTCTTCAGAGTAGCCGCTCTCCTCCCTTCCTGGAGTTGACCTCGAATTCCCAAGCATGAGCTACTTCTTGCTGAGTTTCGATTCCGCTCTTCCCTTCTGGCTTTAGCTGGAATATGAATCTCGGCCTTGGTGGGCCCTTTGCAGCCTGGGCTTAGTTCTGCTTTACAAAATAGAGTTGCACTCATATAGCGTGCTTCTTTGAAGTAGAGATATAATTGGCGCATGCCGCTCTATTCTTCTACTAAACATTGCAAGCAGTGTTGTTTACCTTGCTTCTTGCGTTCCAAGCCTATTTACATGCATTCAGTTAGTTGCACAATTCGATCCTGGGTACGTTCTTTGTGCTGCAACGTGGTATCTTCTTATACATTTGTCACATCATTATTCTTTTACAGTTCGTCCTTGTGTACTTTCTTTTGCTTGTCGTTTTATGGTTGTCTGTATGTCACGTATAGGCTCTTATATCGTCACCAATTGCCTTCCATTAGGGTTCTGTGGGCCTCTTCGGGGACAGTCTGTAAGTAGTCTTCGTATCGTGTCATTTGCTGGTATGGTTGTCTCAGTGGATACCTTGCAGCCCACGGTTGTCTGGTTATTGGTGCTTCAATAGGTATAAATGTCCCTCTGATGGGTACTTGACAGAGCCGCACCGTGGCTCTCTGTTGATTCATTTGCTCCTTATATGTCACATATCTTGGCGAGTATGCTTCTGGCATTTCGACATGAGTGGGTGGAGTGCAGGCCATATTTGGGACCTCCTCTACACACCCCCCTCTGGTCGGTTTATCGACCACTTCTTCTTCCTTTAAATTATTCTTGCTTTGTTCTTCCACATCCACTTCTTCGTCATCTGCGTTTGTACATGATGGTGTGAACGTGTGCATCTTTGGAGTCCATATTTTGATCACTCCTTTCAAACTTCCTGTGGTTTTTACGTGTTCATCTTTGTTCCATGTCATTAGCTGGCATTGCCCATTTGAGCTACAGTAAATCCATTTCCTTCATATCTTCTTCGTTTTATGGGGTATGCAAACTTTGATCCTTCTGGTGCAAATACGCTGCCCTTCACCAAGTTTGTTATTTCTTCATCTGTTAGGTCTCTGGGTTTCCATCCCGGTTCGACATCGACCATAATTTTCATCCCAATGGCTTTCTTCGCCGTTTTCTGGCATTGTGTTACGATTATCTTGATAACACAAAATCCTAGTAGTATTACCACCAGTGCTCCCAGAATTTTGAATATTTCTGCCATCCATTGTGGGACCCATAGAAACAGTGTTCCAAACCACCTGTCATCATCCACTTCGTCAGTTTCCTTGATCATCTGTTTCTGCAGATCTGCCAGCATACTTTTGGCTTCTGTTAAGGTTCCAGTTTCTTCATCATGTGAAGGTGTAAACGTGCAACATGATTCTCCGATGGTTGTGCAAACACCTCCATCCATTGCTGTACTCATGTCAAGTACATATCCATTCTGGAGGGTCATCAATCGGATTGCTCTCAGTTCTTCTTTGATTGCATTGAATCCTTTTATGGTAGTGTTGATGGTCTGCAATAACTCCCATCTGGTTATCTGCAACCATTTCGTATTTACTCCAACTTGGACGTGGGGCAAGAGCAGTCTTGTGAATACTGTTGAGGTGAGGCTAAACAGCCTGTGTTTGTATGGGAATGCATGGAATGCTTCTTCTGATTTGGCAGAAAAGTAATTCTCTCTCTTCATCTGGGATACCACTGCTATAGATCTCCTCTTCCTTAGATGAGCATCTGCTTTCGAGAAGCTGTCAATACTCAGGTCATTTTTTGGGATCACTAGTGCAGGAACGTGGACGTTCACTAGTGTGCACATGCCTCCCCAATTTTTTGGTAGTTTTATGTGTGCCTTGGATCCACACGCCCAGTAATGGTCCATGATTACTGTGGTCCCTTGCGTCATTCCTGGAGCTTCAAAGATTTGTCTGCAGTTTTGATTCTCTCCCATCTTCCTTTTGCCATTGTTTCTGAAGCACAGTTTCGGGCTTTCCAGCGGTACTATCTGCAAGGGTCCTCCTCTGTCTTCGACCCATGTCAGCAGCTTTACCAACTTCGGCCATAGGGGTTTGCATAATCTCTGAGAGTTCTCTATTGCTTCCTTGCAGGCTCCAAGGACCATCCATGCTCGGCATATCACTACTCCTGCTTGCCATCCGTCTGGGGAAAGCACTGTTCCCCAAATCTGAATCTGGCCTCCATTTCTCCATATTTGCGCTTCTTTTGGGGTTTTCCCTTGGACGTTCAATCTTGGGTTTATCGCCCATCTTGTTCCTGTTCCTTGTGCTTCAGGCTTTGCATATCTAATCATGTGATTCCTGGTGTGAGCTCGGTTTCTTTTCTTGATGTCTTGAATATAGTCGTCTTCATCAGGATATGCTGTCTCTGTTGCCCATATCAGTGAGGCATCTCTTTCCATGAATTGTCCTCTCGTGTTGCACATTGCTACATGTGATAAACAGTGTGCTGTCCGGACATCAATTTCTACAGCCACGAAGATCTTGGACTTTCCCATGCTGTACGGTAGGAGTGCGCAGACGTAGCATTCTCCTTCAGGTTTTCTTCTTCCGACCGCTTTCATGTGTTGGTACCAAATGTTGTTTCCTAGATGCGCTGTGCTGTCTAGGTAATCATTTAGTTCATTGTTGTCTTCATGTGGGTTTCTCTTGATTCTTAATGTCTTTTTGTAGTTAGCTATAACTACGTCTCTAAATGCATCTTATGTGACTTTTTCTTGCTGCAGGATTCTCAGGCATGCTTGTTGGAGGAGCAGGCTTCATTACCTGTATCGCTGTGGTAGGAGAAGGTTTTGTGTGTCTCTGCTCCTCTTGCATTCTCCTGTAGGGCTCCTTTAACCACCATCTGTGTATCGTCTGTCCAACGTGTGGCCTCATCGAGGGCCTAGTGCTCGTAGGAATTGATGTGCTTGCTGCGATAATCACTGTGGTCCTATTTTTCAGCTCCTTATGCACTTCCTTTGCTCTGGCTATAAACGGGAACAAATGGTCCATCAGCATTTGTGTCTTTGCAGTGAATTCTTTTGTAGCAGTCTCTGTCTTCTTGAGAGCTTTGGTTATATCCTTTTCAGTTGGCCTTTCGCTTGCTTCCTCTTGGTTGCTTCCACTATTTTCTGGGACTGGTTGTTCGGTAGGCAGTCTCTTATTTTCTGTTGCCATCATTCGAGATTCTGTAGCCATTGACGCTTGCCCGTGTCCATTCAGTGTGTGTGTGTGTGTGTGTGTGTAGTGGTCATTGCTATGTTTTCATTTATTCCGTGCTGACCCTGTCTCCAGCTTTTCTCTTCATTTGTTACTTCAAATGTGTATGAATCACTGCTAATTACATTTAATTTTAGTTTGTTTACTGTATCGTCAGTTTTTCTAGGAATCGGAATGACTATATAGGGTCGGGGTGCTTTTGTGGGATTCGTATGTACATTATCTGGTGGGTGCACTGAAATTGGAGCGCTTTGTGCACCAATAAAGAATGCAGTTCTGATTGTTAATGACAGAAAAACAATAATAATCACTATACATATGCACATTATCGTTCAATATGACAGTTTGCAGCATTTTCTTCCAGGGAAGTGGGGGCGCCCCTCCGCTTGTGGGAGGACTAGGTTACTGTTTTGGGCCCCCATTTCAATCATATCATTGGTTAAGGTTCTATAACGATCTCTTCTTTTTATTTACTCCATTATGGTCTTTCAGGAGGTCTTGGACGTAAAGTGTCTTGTGCTTCGTAATAGTACCCCCTCTCGAGAGTGTCGAATGTCTCTGGTTGCGGATGTAGTTCCCATGCTAGACTATGGAAAAAGATTAGATGGTGAGTCACACTCATTGAGCATATTCAAAATAGGTCAATTCCCAGTCCACCCCCCGAATTTGCCTTAGTCCAGAAGACATGCTGGAATCTTGTTTGTTTGTTTGTTTGTTTGTTTGTTTGCTTGTTTGTTTATTTGGTAATGCGCACCAAACCCCTGGGTAGCCGGGCGCAACAGTGTACAAGAAAACGTAAGCTTATTACAATATTTGGCATGGATATAAAGAGCACATAGTCAAAGAATAAATGCAGGAATATATACAGAACATATGTACAGGAGCAAGGCATAACTTACAAAGTCCGATGTAATCTAGCACTAACTGATGCATATATGATCAGGTTTCAGATGTGTAGGTCAAACTATAGGTCTAGGTGTATCATATATAGGCTAGATGGGTGGGGATTCATGCTCGGCTATCATAGTGTGGAGAAGCACAGGCGCAAGAGATATGGTAGCGGGTAAAAGTGAGAGAAGGTAGGGTGTTAGTCAGGTTATGTGTCATTAGCCCGCAGCCAATTGATTAACTTGTGTCTAAATTTCGGGTATGGTTGTTCAGTTCTGAGGTCAAGTGGTAGCTTGTTCCAGCAATAGGCAGCTTTGACAGGGAAACTAGCTCCTCCCGCAGTCGAGCGCTTAAACCTAGGGGTCTCTAGTTTAAAGGTGTTGGCAGATCTTGTAGGTCACATGGAGGTTTTTCTCGTGATTTTTTCCATGAGGTACGGAGTGGCTAAGTTGTTCAGACATTTAGAGGTGAGGGAGGCTGTTTTGAGTAGGATTCTGTCCTTTATTTTTAGCCAATTAACCTCTTTCCTAAATTTGGTGACATGCTTTCTAAGAGGGATGTTTAGTGCTGCTCTCAAGGCATTGTTCTGTAGTCTTTGAATTTTGTCTGTGATGTATTTATTGGCTCCTGAGTATAGGGCATTGCAATAGTCTAACCTGGACATGATGAGGACATTGGCTAGAGTGATACAGCTAGCACGGGAAAGGTACGGTATGGATGCGCGGATAAGTTTGCATGTGTAGGTGGTGGAGGAGGCGAGGGAGTTGACCTGCTTCTTGAGAGTGAGGGAGGAGTCCAGATAGAATCCCAGGGTTTTAACCACAAGCATCACCTTGATAGGGTTGTTATCAATGTTGAAGGATCTGTAGTTTGGGCTGAGTTTATGAATATTAGCTTCAGAGGCTAGGATTAGTATCTCCGTTTTATCATCATTCAGGCAGAGGCTGTGTGAGGCCATCCATGCCTGAATGAGGGTGTATATCTTGTTCACCAAGGCTGAGTCTGTCTCGTAGTCGCCCGAAAGGGGTATGAGGATCTGGGTGTCGTCTGCGTAGTTTGTGTAGTTGACACCCAGTCTGTACAACTTGTCAAACAAAGGCTTGGTGAAGATGTTGTACATAGTTGGGAAGACACAGGATCCTTGTAGGACACCACAGGTTATTTTGATAGGGTCAGCAGAGTCAGAAGGGGAAAAGACTTGCATAGTGCGGTTGGCTAAGAAGGATTGGCCCCAAGCTATGGCATCTCCGGTGAAGTTGGCAGCAGATTCGAGGTGGTTGCATAGGACTGCGTGGTCTACCAAGTCGAAGGCTGCCGACAAGTCCAATAGGAGGAGTAGGGCTGTTTTTTCCTTATCCTTTAGTTCCTCAATTTGAGTCTTGAGGTCTAATAGAGCTGTTTCCGTACCATGGAGTGGGCGGAAGCCAGATTGCCGTGAGCCAAGCAAGTGGTTAGCTTCCAGGTAGTCCTGAATTTGTATGTAGGCAGCTCTGTCTAGGATTTTGAGTAGAAATGGCACAGTGTTGATGGGTCTGTAGTTGGTGGGGATGGTGGGGTCCAAGGTTTGTTTTTTCAGTAGTGGGAGGACCCAAGATTCTTTGAGGTTGGTGGGTACGGTGTTAGATTTAAAGGAGGAGTTTATAAGTTTGGTAATGAAGGGAGCTAAGTCCCTAGCTGCGTCTCTTATTATTTGTGCTGGGCAGAAGTCTCCCTTGCAGTTTGATGGTTTGAGGGACAGTATTATTTTTTCTGTGGAGATAGTCTTGAATCTGAAGGGTGCGGTAGACTTGTGCTCCTGAGATTGGGGTATTTGTTGGTCCGAAGGTGACAGTGTGGCCTTTTTTTTGCAATTTTACATTGAAATAAGGAAATTTTGTTAGAGAGGGCATTTTGTATGTTGGTGCACAAGTCTTTGTTTTTTGGGGCATTGTCAATAGGTTGAATAGGGGATTCCATTTCACAGAGGATGGCGAATAGCTCTTTAGTGTTAGAGTGGGCTTTCGTGATCCTGTCATTGAAGGTGGTCTTCTTGGTCTTGACTATTTCTTTTTTGTAAGATTTGGCAAATTCAGTTAGGTTATTTTTGTTATTTTCATTGGGTGAGTTGCGCTAGATAGATTGGAGCTTTCTTTTTTGTAATCTTAGAGATTTAAGGTGGGGCGTGAACCAGGCATTTAAGTGAGCTTCCTGTTTAGCTTTGCGCAGTTTGATTGGGGCAGTTGCATCTAGTGCTTTAGTCATCGCATCATTAAAAGTATTTACTAAAGTGTCGGGGTTATTACTTTCCAATCCAGATAAGGCTGGGAGGAGGAGAGGGATAATATTTTCAGCAATCATATCCTTCTTGCTTCTAGTCGGGAGAGGGGGAGTCACGTTGTTGATTTTGGGGCTCAGGAGATCTAGTGTGGTGAAGAAAGTTATTAGATAATGATCGGTCCATGTTTGTGGAACGATATTTGTAATACTTATGTTGCAATTCAGTTCAGATACCCAGTCGAGGGTCCTTCCTTTGACGTGGGTAGGGGAGAGGATTTTTTGATCAAGCCCATGTTCCTTGATCAGGGCTGCAACTGACTCTGCATGTTTGTTGTCAGTTTCATTAAAGCCGAGGTTAAAGTCTCCCAATAGTAGGGTTTGGGAGTAGTCTTTGGTGTTGTTGGCTATAAGGCTAGTTGGATCGTCTTCAAAGGTGCCTAATGGCCCAGGGGGTCTATATATCTGATGGATGGAGAGTGTCCGATTATTACAGAGGGGCATTTTGGCTGAGTGTTTCACAAGATGCGTAAGAGGCTGACGTGGCAAGTCTGATAGGATGGTTAGATTTTAAGATAATAGCTAGTCCAGCGCCTCTGGCATTTGGCCTGATAGCTCTGAGAATTTGGTAGTTATCGGGCACTGCTAGCATTAGTGTTGGTCCTGCAGCCTCATGAAGCCACGTTTCGGTTATGGCCAGTAGGTCCAAGTTGTCATTGTTTAGAATGTCAGCAATTTCTGTGGCGTGGGCCACCACTGATCTTGCATTAATAAGGGATCCTATTAGTGTCATAGAGTTATTGAGTTTAGTTGTTTGACAAGTTTTAGGTGATATGATGTCTAATGTCGTGCGAGTTTTGGTGGAAATTTGAGCGCCGGTATAGGTGGGTTGCTTGACCGATCGAGACAGGTTTTTTGGCTGGGTCTTTGTACGTCTATTGGCATTATTCGAATGGTTACTTACTGGTTCGTAAATGCTGGGCAGTCTGAAGTTTCAAGTTTCTGTCCTTGGCCGGGCTAGTTTTGATAGTAGAGGCCATTATACTAAATATGGCGGTGATGAGTATTAGGGTCAAGGTGACTTTGATAAGGCAGATAGGGGACATTTGAATCTATTCCAGGAGCATCCTATGTGCTGGCGTTTAGGAATTTAGGGTGGCTAGGGAGGACAGTAGGGTAATATTCTCTCTGTTTAAATTGTAGAAATACAGTGAGGAAGTTCAAACATGCTGGCAACTAAATTCGATTTTAGCGCAGGAGGCCTAGACCACTAATGACTAGGGAGCACGAAAAGAGCTATGGGACACCAGTGACTAGGAGTACAGTAGGCTAGTATGCAGTCCATTTAGATTCAATACAGATAGGAGTACAGTAGGCTAGTATACAAACCATTTAGATTCAGTACAATTACATTGTATAAAAGCAGTGATGTCGTTTAAACATGCTACCAGCTAAATTCTATTTTTGCGCAGGAGTCCTAGACCACTAGTGACTAGGGAGCACAAAGAGAACTATAGGACACCAGTGACTAGAAGTACAGTAGGCTAGTATGCAGTCCATTTAGATTCAGTACAATTAAATTGTATAAAAACCGTGATGTCGTTGAAATATGCTAACAGCTAAATTCGAATTTCACACAAGGTGCCTAAAACACTAATGACTGGAGAGTGACTGGCAGTGCTGTGAGCTGGCGTTTGGTGCATTTAATTTATGGAGGTGCATTGGTCTATAACAGGGTAGATATGCTCTTAAACAAGTGCAGATCAAACAAGGACAAGGGACCAGCTTAGGTAGTGTCCGGAGGTGCTCGCACCATGCGGAGGATAGTCTGTGGGTCAGGCAGGTCACCTTAACAGCGTGGAGCTGACCGTGCGTGTGCAGGCGGAGTAGACAGGTGCAGGAGGGACTGGGGTAGCTCATGCATGTGTACTTAAGGCGCTATGGCACGCACGTTTGGTTTCAACGGTATATGGAATAAGTAGCCCAAGGTGAATGGGGGGTCGGCATTGCAGGCGAGCAGTGAGCAGTTTGTACAGTACCTTAGGGTGCCAGTGGAGTGGCTGACGGGCAGAGTTCCTGGCCAGTGCGAGTGATCAGGCAGTGACAGGGAAGGACAGGGAAGCAGCCTTAGTGCACGCCTTCGTGCTACAGCCGGCTTGTGCCTGCCGGTCTTGGGTTGGCTGGGAAATGGATTTAGGCAGCCAATGGTGTGCGAGATGCAGCTCCCGTGCACTCGGCCGAGGGGAAGCAGAGGCTAGAAGAGACAGGCGGCCATTTTTGAATGGCGGCCTCTAGCAAAAACTCGGTGAATACGAATGGTTGCATCTGGGTCCCAGCAGCTCGTGGATTCACTGGGATATCGCAGAGGTTGTCATGTGGAGTGCAGCCATCACGCTGGCATCTGCATATAAAAAAGATATTTTCACAATTTTCGAGCGGTGAGGCAAGTGGCCTACCTTCAAGCAGGGGGAAGCTCCTGCTTCTCTCCCAACTCCAGCACTGCTCCTGCAGTGGGGGTAGGAGTCCCTGTTCCTCGGGGTGCCGTGTGCGAATGATCAGGCACAGGGATGGACAGGGAAGCAGCCTTAGTGCACGCCTTCGTGCTACAGCCGGCTTGCGCCTGCCAGTCTTGGTTTGGCTGGGAAATGGCTTTAGGCAGCCAATGGTGTGCGAGATGCAGCTCGCGTGCACTCGGCCGAGGGGAAGCAGAGGCTAGAAGAGGCTGGCGGCCATCTTTGAATGGCGGCCTCTGGCAAAAACTCTGTGAATACGAATGGTTGCATCTGGGTCCCAGCAGCTCGTGGATTCACAGGGATATCGCAGAGGTCGTCGTGTGGAGCGCAGGCATCACGCTGGCATCCGCATATAAAAAAGATATTTTCACAATTTTCCAGCGGTGACGCAAGTGGCCTACCTTCAAGCAGGGGGAAGCTCCTGCTTCTCTCCCAGCTCCAGAACTGCTCCTGCAGTGGGGGTAGGAGTCCCTGTTCCTCGGGGTGCCGTGTGCAAATGATCAGGCACAGGGATGGACAGGGAAGCAGCCTTAGTACACGCCTTCATGCTACAGCCGGCTTGCGCCTGCCGGTCTTGGGTTGGCTGGGAAATGGCTTTAGGCAGCCAATGGTGTGCGAGATGCAGCACACGTGCACTCGGCCGAGGGGAAGCAGAGGCTAGAAGAGGCGGGCGGCCATCTTTGTATGGCGGCCTCTGGCAAAAACACTGTGAATACGAAGGGTTGAATCTGGGTCCCATCAGCTCGTCGATTCAGTGGGATATCGCAGAGGTCGTCGTGTGGAGCGCAGGCATCACGCTGGCATCCGCATATAAAAAAGATATTTTCACAATTTCCGAGCGGTGAGGCAAGTGGCCCACCTTCAAGCAGGGGGAAGCTCCTGCTTCTCTCCCAGCTCCAGCACTGCTACTGCAGTTGGGGTAGGAGTCCCTGTTCCTCGGGGTGCCGTGTGCGCCAAAGATAGAAAAAATTTGAAACAATAGAAAAATGGAAAAAATGGCAAAAAATGGAAAACCTGGCAAAAAATGGAAAACCTGAAAAAAATTGAAAAAGGGTATCATTCAAATCAAATCAAAAATGGGAGTCAAATAACCAACAAAAAAAAAAAATTTAAAATAAAATTAAAAATAAAGTGGTGAAGTTCTCTTCCCTGCTCTTCTCGATCTGTCCCACGGCGGACGGTTTCACTGGAATCTCCTCAGATATTCTCGCTGAACATTGGATAGTTCCACCTGGAGCATGATTCCGTGGAGAAGTGTGCCCATATGTGCGACATTAGCTCGGTCTCTGAGGAAGGTGATGACGTCAACATCTGCAGGCCTTCCCACCATTTCTGGATATTCAGTGAGTAGACGGAACAGGACATTGTGCGCCAGGCGACTGTCCTCGGGTGACAGGGACATTTGTCCTGCTTGGCTGGGATCTGGATCAAAGTCCTTTCTTTCGACGAGAACTGTCTCTGCACTTTCCTGCTGCGTGGATTGCGACCACGTAATTTAGCTTGGTCCACACTTGGTTCATGTATTCATTATTTCTTGGATCTCTGATGAATGTTAGAGTATCCGTGGTTCTCCCTACGAGTCCTGGGCATTCCTCTATGATGCGAAAGAAAAGCGTGTATGTCAGCTCATCAATGATCACTTGTGGTGGAAGCATCTGTGTCCTTATCACAGTACTCAGGCAGTACAATGAAGGCTTCTGCGATGATAGTCAGTAGTTGCCAGATTATTTTCTTGTTGGCTGGATCTTGGACAAGGTCTGTAATACTAGTAATTCTCCCTACAAGCGATGGATATGTCTCTAGCACTAACTGAAAACAGGACAGCACATCCCTTCTGATATTTCTGTTGGGGGATGTCATACGTTCTGTAAAGCAAAGTCTGGGTGTTGGTTTCCCGTGAGCTGTCCTATTGTATATATAAGTTTGGTCCGTTATATACTTGTGGATTTCCCCCATTTCCATGGTTCACTCCCCCTCCGGAGTTAGTGCCCTGAGACATTTGCAGCGGTGCCTGTTGGGATTGCCCCTGTGGCAAATTCCCCATATTCAAGGGTTGAACCCCTTGCGACGTACCTTGCTGCAAGCCTGGCACCTGCTGCTGCACTGCGTGATTCTGTGTGCCGTCTTGTTGTGGGACGGCAAGCTGATTTACCATGCCTGTTCCCGTCCCTTGGCCATTCTGCCACATGCCTTGGATTCTGCACATGGGCGAAACATGTCCTGTCATTCCACACAGCCAGCACACTGTCGGTGGTCGGGCCATCTGTCCATCTGGAGTAGCTGGACTGCCCATCTGCGCTTTCTGAAATCCACCTTGATTATTCCGAAAACCTCCCAGATTACGTAGAAATCCTCCCTGATTACTCTGCCATCCTCTTCCTCTAAATCCCCTACCCCTCGGGTAAAATCCTGAGCTACCCTGGTTATTCTACAATGGTTCAGTCATTTGTTGCACGCTTGGCTCGGCTGGGTTTGTCAGCATGGCTCCCTCGAGAGCATACTTTGAGAGTTTCTTTTGCACTAGCTTTGCTTCCTCACCTTTACGAGTTGCCTCCTTTTTTCGGTTCTTTTCTTGCAACAATCTACAGTAGTGTGCAATTGTCAACTGTATTTTGGCCCACGGTTTAGCTTCTACTCCTACCAATTTCTTAAGCTGTTTCTGCACCGGTTCTGGCAACCCTTAGCACAATATGTGGTAGAATATAGGGATAGATTTCATCCAAGATTCATGCGTTTCGAGTACCCACGCGTCTTGAAAATTCTGGATATAATTCAAGGGATCCTATGACTCTTTCATTTTCTGAGTCATTATAGCTCCCATATCGGAAGTGTCTGGGTACAGCACTCACAGCGCTTTCCACACTGCTGCTCTACAATTATTGAATGGTGCTCCGTCATGGGTAGTGTTAATTATGGTTACCCCAGGGTACCCAGCCCACTTCCATACATTGTCTGCTCTCTCACCCAGTATGGCAATCAGGAGACCTTTAATGTCCCCTATAGCCAACATGACACCCCCTGTCATTTTTTCTAACTCGTGTATCCACTTCCCAGCTCCCGATGTCAGCATTGGAAGCTTGTTTTTCAAGTTCTCTCGATCCATGTGTGGCCATGGAATATATTGTGGTCTTGCACCCCCCTTTTCTAGCAGCGGGAACGGAAATGCGCAGTCTTCCTTCTCTTTCCCATAGCTCTCCTGTCTATCGTTCGGGTAACATTCCCACATCGCTGTCTACATGGCAATGTCCTCAATCTGTCTACATAGGCAGGTGCTGGCACCACCCTCTGACCGCGGGTTATTCCCTCATGTCGGCCAGGCTGCGCAGTGAACCCCGATACCCTTGGTGCGGACTCGCTAGTGTCTGACCATCGCACCCCTTGGTCCCTTGGGAGCCGCTTCTTGTGTTGTCTCCTTTCTTTGTGTGTCTCGTCCTCCGTTTCCCCACCGGAGTCAGACGCTGATTGTTCCCAGTTCACGCAACTCCTTGCATCTGCTTCATTCTTACTAATTTCTGGTCTATCCAGGGACAGTCCCTTGCTCCCACTACTTCGGGTGACATCCTCAGTGTCATAGAGCTGAGTGCTTTCCAAGAGCTCATCTTCCCTTTCCCCTTTGGAAATTTGTTCCAGCCCCATTTCATCATATATTTTATCAATCGTTTCCCTGATGCTTCTGGTGTCGAAGTCATCCTCAATATTTGTCCCACTCGTACCTGGTACCGAGTCATTTGCAGGAAAGAATTCTTCTATGTCTTCCCTTTCTACAACAGGATTGGGTTTTTTAACTTCCCGCTCCAAATATTCCAGATCCCGTGCCCTCTGTCTGCGTTTACGTTCTATTTCCTCATCTACTTCCTTGCACAACCGTGCTTCTTCTCTAGCCTTATCTACTTCCCTCATCCTTTCGTTTCTACATTCCTTTGCCCTTCTACCTTCCTCCTCTTCTCTTCTCTTCACCCTCTTCTCACATACTCTTTGCTCTTCTTCCCACCTTTGCTTATTCTGTCTGTACTAGACATAGGTGCCTTTTTTTCTCGCTTCAGCCTATCCTTTCTTCTTATTCTTTCATCCTTCATTTCCTTCTCCTTTTCTCTCTCCCTTCTTTGCGTCTCATCAGACTTCTCTCTCGGTCTCATATCATACCTTCCTTTTCCATCAAGATTCAGCAATATCTGAATGCTATCTCATCTGTTCTGTCTTTACTTCCTTTCCATTTCTTTTTCTCTCTCTCCTTAACGAGAGGTGCACAACTCTGTGCCTGGTCCTTCCCTTCATCATCGTGTCTCTCCTTGTCTCTCCATTGGGACTGCGGAGGCAAGTTTAATTTCCTGGTGCTTCTCTTTGATTTCGTCACTTCTGTACGTAGGTGACTCATATGCGGGGTTGCTATACCCCCGTGGCTGCGTTTAGTTCTCTTAGCGGGTAGAGTCCCTCTGACTTACTTCCCTCGATGACTGGCTCAGGCGGGTCTGGTGGCACGGTAGGCATCTCACCCCCCTCCGTGCATAGGTTTAATATCCAGTCTGCGGGTGGTTCTTCCTCCTTCGCCTGTTCGAACATCTTCCAAAGTTCTAAAACAGCGAGGCGTTTCTCTAGCTTTTTGCCTGTGTATGTGGCATGTACGTAAGTCGTCATGTGTTGTAAAACGGCTTTAGATAAGGACTCATTTTGTGGCCACAGCATAAACATCTTGTTGGCGGTACCCTTAACCCACTCAGTACTGTACTTTTTAAGCTTAGGTGCATGCTTGGGTAACTGCGTACACAGAAGTGGAAGTGGGTAACCTCCTCCATTCTCAATTTCGTTATCAACAATACTTATGCAGTTTTTTATCCTTCCAATAGTGTGAGTGTGCACCAATACATAAGCTCCAACCCAGACTTTTTCCGCCAAAATTCTTCTACCATCAATTTACACAAGAACATCAATTCATTGGCGATTCCCTTTTAGATACGGAATCGCGTAAAGCCCAAACTTCATCTCAAACAATCAATGATACAGTTCTCTACGTTTGACATATAACAGGACACATATCACAGACATTTGACAGACTAGACGGACAGCAGCTGGACACACATATACCTGCCTTCTAATCAATACCCCGACATGGGGTTTAAACAAACCCCAATTGTGCCATCTTTAATCATCACCGTAGCCTAATCGTCCCCTATTATGTGGGCTCTGAGTGCACATTTTGTCTGACCGCTGTATTAAAGCGCAGGAACAAGGCAAATCCTTACTGTTTTCTCTCGGGTGCCCTCCCGGTAACCTTACTTTTTCTCTCGGGTGTCCTCTCGGTAACCTTACTTTTTCTCTCGGGTGTCCTCCCAGTAACCTTACTTTTTCTCTATCATACTCGAGTCATTAACCCCTTATATATATACAGTCTTCTCTACATCTAACTATTTTTATTTTTCTCCACCACCCTCCGTTACCTTTCCCTTACTTGTTCTAATGCCTACAAAACTTTTGCCAAAGTAATGAGTTTATTATTTCACTCACCGCTCGCATCTTTTGTTCTCTGGAACTTCGGGATCACCAGCCCCTCTGTCGTTACCGCCTCTTGCAGTCTTTTTGTCCGATCTGCTGCCCGTGGGAATGAGAAGGGTTATGCTTCGAAAGGCGGGTTCCTTCAGACCTGCTGCAGATTTGATGGATTTACTTCTATCATTGTCCACGGGAAGCTTCTCAGTTTACTCAGCTGAATGGCGAAGGACTTGTGATATTGCCGAAGGCCTAGAGTTACTTTGTGCCGTCGGTCTATGGGTGTCTTATTATTAATCAATCAATAGTTGATGGTCGAACCATCCTCACGCTACCAAGTGTACAGGAGGGCAGAGCATTGCATCCTCTGACGGGCCCATAGGTCAGAACACACCCTCTAGTACCTGTAAGACAAGATAGCTGCACCTTGAGGAGGTTAGGGTGCAGGATTCATTTACTCCAACACACTTCAATAAGGACAACTCAAAGGTTTGGCAAAGGGAAGTCCGTTTAATGACAAGTACAAAAAACGGGGAAACAAATGGTAATCATCAATGGTGCGATCGCCTGTCTCGCTTCAACTTCCGACTTCTTCATTCAGACAGCAACTTTTATGGGCAAAAATCATCATCATTTAACGTGCAAAACTCATAAGTTTGTCATGCAATTTCTATTGGTCGGAAAGGTAACTTAAGTATAGGTGCTATATCTGTATATGGTAACAGAGCATGCGGATTGGATAATTCTTGGTTCTACAAGCTATAGGACCCTAGATTATTTGGTGCATTGTGATTGGGTGGGTTACACCCCTAGACATAAATCTCCACTTTATTTAGCAGCATGCAGAATAGACACCCAGATGCGGAGTGCCCCAAGATTCACCCTGCCTCCCTTCCATCAATCAGTACCTTTAGGCCTATGTGTCAATTAGTTGGCTGAGGATGGCCTTGAAACTGTAGCTCTTATCAGGAAAACTTATGGCATCCTCGGGTTCTGGGTGACATCAGACATTGGTACCTCTTTGCCCTTGGCTGGTCACGTGTCTGTTCACAGTGAATCTGCTTCTTTTTCCTTCTATTCATATATTTGATTCTTTGTTCAGCCGAGCCACCTGTCTGGGGCCTCTTATCTCGACCTTCACTGGCTGGCTGTCATAATCTGTACTGGGATTGATTATGGCTATGAGTGTTGTGATGTCACTAACATTCTAGGTAAACTACTTACCTTCTGGTGTTCCTGATTGGTGAAGGAGGCTTATTTTACCTCACTGGCAGTCATGCTCTGACGTTTTGAGTCTTCAGAGTAGTCGCTCTCCTCCCTTCCTGGAGTTGACCTCGAATTCCCAAGCATGAGCTACTTCTTGCTGAGTTTCGATTCCGCTCTTCCCTTCTGGCTTTAGCTGGAATATGAATCTCGGCCTTGGTGGCCCCTTTGCAGCCTGGGCTTAGTTCTGCTTTACAAAATGGAGTCGCACTCATATAGCGTGCTTCTTTGAGGTAGAGATATAATTGGTGCATGCCACTCTATTCTTCTACTAAGCATTGCAAGCAGTGTCGTTTACCTTGCTTCTTGCGTAACAAGCCAATTTACATGCATTCAGTTAGTTGCACAATTCGATCCTGGGTACGTTCTTTGTGCTGCAACGTGGTATCTTCTTATATGTTTGTCACATCATTATTCTTTTACAGTTCGTCCTTGTGTACTTTCTTTTGCTTGTCGTTTTATGGTTGTCTGTACGTCATGTCTAGGCTATTATATCATCACCAATTGCCTTCCATTAAGATTCTGTGGGCCTCTTCGGGGACAGTCTGTAAGTAGTCGTTGTATCGTGTCATTTGCTGGTATGGTTGTCTCAGTGGATACCTTGCAGCCCACGGTTGTCTGGTTATTGGTGCTTCAATAGGTATACATGTCCCTCTGATGGGTACTTGACAGAGCCCCACCATGGCTCTCTGTTGATTCATTTGCTCCTTATATGTCACATATCCTGGCGAGTATGATTCGATATGAGTGGCTGGAGTGCAGGCCATATTTGGGACCTCCTCTACATATGTATGTAAATTGCATGTACCTGTGTGTTGTGGACAGTGATGATGGTTGTAACCTTTAGCAGTGTACTTCATGTGCATATTGTTTGTGCCAAACACACATCGGTGCAATACACTGATGTTTGTGTTCTATGTCTTTGTATCCACAGTTGTGTTGGTAGAAGAGTGCAGAAGGTGCTGTGGGGCAAGGCAGCAGTGGTGCCTCCACCAGGCAGAGACGCAAGGGCCAGTCATACCCCCTGGACACATCTTCAGGGAGCGAGAAGACTGGTGCTGTATCTCAGTCATCGGCCACAGCTGCTGAGGGGAGGTCCAAGAGGGCGAAGGTGGATGTGGACTCCTCGGTGGTGGGGGGGGGAGTGAGCACACACAGGTTCCATGCATTGCGGAAGATGCTGGGGAGGCATCCAGGTTGGCAGGGGGGGAGAAGCAGGGGGCCGTATCGGCCCAGTCCATGGGGCCCGGCGGGGGTGGTGAAGTTGGTGTGACTGGTGCAGTCCTGACTCAGGGGGGCATGAGGCAATGTAGGTCAATGTGGAGGGGCCTGTGCCAAATCTTGTCCCTGGGACAGCGCCTTCACCAGTATGCACCTGTCGGCATGCCTCAGGCCAGAGCCACCACAGGTGTCGGTTGTTTCAACCCAGACCAACACCCCACTGCCTGCGGATGTTACCATTCGGGACAGAGCGGTGCCCCTACTAGTCGGTATCAGGAAGCGTACCGGCACCATTCGTGATGATGTGCAGGCTTGAACTTGTGTGCTTGTACATCATCACAATGACGTCTGGCATCTCCTGAACTTGCTAGTAGCATTCCTGGTCTCAAATTGAATGCGTAGGCTGGCCACTTCTGCAAACCCTTCCTCGTCTTGCTCCCCTGTGCTCCAGTCGTCATCCTGGGTGCCTTTTGGCCTAAATATCACCAGGGCCCCCTGTGCAGCAGTCGCCATCATGTCAGCCCACCTGGTGGAGCTAACATCCCTGCATGAGTTGGGAGTCGATAGTGGATCAGCTGAGGTGGTCACCATGCCGATCCAGGGAACAACAGGAGCAATGACAATGGAGGGAGAGTAGGCATGCAGGGCATGGGCCTGACATCCCCAGGTGATGTCATCAGGCCGGATGGTGCCCTCACAGAGCAGGCACTGGGTGATTCGGCAGCAGCAGGCTCGAAGTAGGAGGCTATTGTACTCAGGTCATCCCATCATAAGGAGGCAGGTATCCGGCATCAGGCAGGATGCAAATGTGGACCTCAGAACACGGAGGACTTCCGTGTTCGTGCGATACGTGCAGCGAATCCGGGCAGAGAGGCAGCGGGCTCTGGAGGCGAGAGTCACCATCACCAGGCAGAGATTGCACTGGGTCGGGCAGAGCAGTGGACTGACATCCTCGAGGATACTTGCAGGGAGTGGGAGGGGATGGAGAGGGCCGTACTGGTGTCCCTGCAAGCCCTCGAGGAGAGAGCAGAGGCCTGCCTAGGGGAACTGGACGCAGTCTTCGATGATGCCCTGGCCGAGACATTGAGTGGCATCGGTAACAAGGAGGACTAGCACTCTGCCTGTGTACATAATTTTGTAGATATAAGTTTCCTTTAATTTTTAATTGTTATTTGGAGCTTGGATCATGGACATTACTACATTTATTTTGTACATAGTTCTGTAGGTGTAAGTTTCCTTTGATTTTTTATTTGTTTTGGAGTGGACTCCGGACTATCCTCAATGTTTTCTTGTACATAGTTTTTAGGTGTGTTTGAGGTGTTTCATTAGTGATTTTATAGATTTTTTTACTGTAAATATTTTTGATGCATATGGACATTTATTATATTTTCTATTTTTAAATGGACATAATTTGAGATTATGATTTATGATTCCTTTTTATTTTTACAGTATGTATGAATCAAATACAACTGTTAACTATTTCTATTTTTAACTCTCACAGTAATTGTCGGTCACAGTTATTTTTGCAGTGTGCCTGTTTGGTAGTCCATTTAGTAGCCATGATCCTGCCCATTGTTAGTCATGTGTGAGGTTGCTTACTTGCATGTGTTATGTTCAGGGTTTATTTGCGGGGTGAGTATACACATGGGGCGGACCGGTGGTGCTGTGTGAGTTGGGATTTTGTGTGTGCACAGGCAAATGGCATTTCCTTTCACATGTGCAGCATGACTGTGTATTTGCCCACACTGTGTTTGTGAGCGAGGTTGGAGGGGTGACTGTGGGAGTGTTTCATGTTCAGGACATTTGCAAATGATTTGCTTGATGCTGTGTAACACACAAGTGGTGCTTTCCCATTCACCAACATGTGTTTTTGCAGTTATCATCGTCTATGGTGTTGGTCAACCTCTTGCACTGTGAAACAATATTGATATTTAATGGCATTTACAGATTGGCTGCCCTTAGCATCTGTCTCGGTGCTGTCCTTCACACATGGGCATTCCAGAGATGTGTTTATTAGGGATTCTCTCCTAGGAATGGCAGCTCAGTGAAGGTCAGGCTGCGGGACACCAGGCCACTGTTTGTTCATGTGACACACATTGAGGGTGGTTTAGATTATGTAACTGGTGCACATTTGTCCCTGGGAATCGATGCCATGACATTGTCACATGGCCAGCAGGCACTCACTTTTACATTCAGTTGTTACATGTGTATGTGGGAGATGGTTGCGGACAGCTAGTCTGTTTTCCTAGCTGACACACCCATGGATGTGGCCCGGGTGTATGCATTCATTTTTGTTTGCAGGATACATGTTCTGGTGGATATTCTGGCTGGTGTCACTTCACGGCAGTCAAGGTGCATGACACACAATGGATGGAGTGATGATTTGTCACTATTTCAGGGTTCATCATGCAGATGATGTCCCATGTGGAGGGAGCTGCCTGCACGGTGAGGCTATGTGTGATGGGGACTGGGGTGTCCCATGTGTAGGGGGCTGCCTGCAGGGTGGGGTCACGGGTGATGGGGCTAGGTTTTCCCATGTGGAGGGGCTGCCTGCAGGGTGGGGTCACGGGTGATGGGGGCTGGGGTGTCCCATGTGGAGGGGGCTGTCTGCAGGGTGGAGTCACGGGTGATGGGGGCTGTGGTGTCCCACGTGGAGTGGGCTGCCTACAGGGTGGGGTCATGGGTGATGGGGGCTGGGGGTGTCCCATGTGGAGGGGGCTGCCTGCAGGTTGGGGTCATGGGTGATGGGGGTTGGGGTGTCCCATGTGGAGGGGGCTGCCTGCAGGGTGAGGTCACGGGTGATGGGGGCAGGGGTGTCCCATGCGGAGGGGGCTGCCTGCAGGGTGGAGACACGGGTGATGGGGGCTGGGGTGTCCCATGTGGAGGGTGCTGCCAGCAGGGTGGGGTCACGGGTGATGGGGGCTGGAGTGTCACATGTGGAGGGGGCTGCCTGCAGGGTGGGGTCACACTTGATGGGGCTGGGGTGTCCCATGTGGAGGGGGCTGCCTGCAGAATGGGGTCACGGGTAATGGAGGCGGGGGGGTCCCATGTGGAGTGGGCTGCCTGCAGGGTGGGGTCTCAGGTAATGGGGGCTGGGGTGTCCCATGTGGAGGGGGCTGCCTGCAGGGTGGGGTCACAGGTGATGGGGGCTGGGGAGTCCCATGTGGAGGGGGATGCCTGCCAGGTGGGGTCATGGGCGGTGGGGTCTGAGATGGGGGTGTCCCGTCTGGAGGGGGCTGCATGCCACAGATTGCGAGAGTGTTGGTGCACCCTTTGGTTGGTGGTGGGCCAGGCCTTGCGTGGGGGGGCATGCATTTTCTAGGGGGGGTGGATGGGGATCCTATGGTGTTTTCACGCGATTACACTGGGGTGCGGATGGGGATCACAGGGTGTTTGCACGCAATTTGGTGAGGGGGGATGTATGCTGGCCCAGGGATGGCGCAGATGATTGCGCCGTGTTGGGCATTTCACTTGCTTTTTACTGTGCATGGGGGCATGTTGGGGGCGTTACTGGTGCAGCTTGCTGTTACTTGAAATCCATAAATATGCGTGCCCTGCAAAGATTTCTCTGCACCACGACTGGCGTAGACTCCTTCTCGACGCACGGCCCTTGCGCCTTTGCTGCGCCAGATTTTATGAATCGGGCCCTTATGTTACCTCTGACAGTTGGCATTGTGGTGTGCTAACTCAACTATGACACAGAACTACAGTTGAGTAGTGATGTCACTATTTAGTATATGTGAGCTGTGATATCACAGCTAGACTGCCATATGTGAGATAGGATAGTCCAAACTGTACATTATTATAATTCACTGAGGAGTTCTCTGGCCATAGCAAGACACATGGACACCAACCAACTTCCTTTATAAGGTCACATAATTTTAAAGAGACCTGCAAGATCTTTATGATGAACTGTTTGAGGTACTTTATGCCTTATCGTACATGGTTATTTAACTTGAGGGTACCCTATACAAGAGGATTGGTGTTTGACCCTGAATTATCTGTAAAACCTTTAGCTCCATGCAAATATATCAGGCTCAATAGAGGAAACTAAGAACTCCTGTTCAACCACAAAGATATCTGGTCCATGGTTTTTACGTAGACCTTAACGCCATGTACACACCACAGATGTAGATGTCAGATTGAATCAATTCTTTGATATTCAGCTTTGTTTCATATGTCAGTGAATGGTATATTGCACTTTTGATTGATGTCAACATAGCTCTTTCACAGTATATTCATGTGTTTTGTTTGAATACATGTATGATTTGTTTTATGTTTAAGAGAAAAAATGTTAAAAAAAGAACTAAGGAGTCACAGCAATTAGACTCAAGAAGTGTAGCATTTCAGTTATGATGAAAAATAGACAAATGAATAACACAGGGTAATTAGAAAAATCCTCACAAAATCAACCAAACATGATTTATGCTGTGTATTTTTGAATGCTTGAATTGCCATCTTGTAGGGATACATATTTGATATACCATGCAAGAATGATGAAACAATAGAGAAAACATCATCTAGGAAACTATTTATTAGGACACCCCCTTGTTATAAAATTATCATACATGGACATGGGTGTCAGCCCTTTTCCTTCCCCGCCCCTAATTCATGGTGTCATTCTTACCATTTTTCTTAAATTTAACTGGAGGCTTATTTCTCCTTTTTTTATTTCTTTCTTTACTGCCCCCCTTCCTTTCTTCTAGCACGGTAACTTCTTTGCCATTATTTCTGTCCTTTCCTCCACCATACTTTTCATTCTTCCTTCTGTATCTCCAATGTGTATTCCACATTCAATCATTCTCCCTTTCTTTATGGCCTCTATGCTTTCCTCTTTCTCTTTCTTCCCTTTATGTTTTTGCTGCATTTTGCCTTTGTTTTAATAATCTTTACCTGCTTTTGTCTTTTCTAGAGGTATCTTTGTTTGTTCATTAATTTCCCTTTCATCCCTTTTCTGTCATTTCTTACCAGCTCTGGTCTCATTTCTTTACTCTCTTTCTTCACTGGTTTTTTTTCTAAATTAATGTTTGTAAAGACAAACCTCTTTATTCTCCCCTCAAAGTAGACCTTCCTTTATACAAAACATAGCATTAATCATTATCTCTCACATGGAATGAGGCACCGATTGGTGCCAGCTGCTGGAACCGAGCATGTGGCATTGTGACATCACTGGTTAGCCGTAATATAGCATTAACACCCGATCTGGTTGATAACAGCCCGGTGCCGAAGTTATAGCAATATGGACCCTGGCACCGTACCACCCAATCCAATGGGTGTTATTGCTATTAGCAATTTGGGTTTTCAATCCAAAAACCCGGGGTGCTAACAACAACATATTTTGTTTGAATTAATGAGATGCATGGCCACCGTGGTATCCCTTTTCCATTTCCACAGTGGCCGGCGGGGACACGGAGTGGCAGCAGCTGCGGGGGCACCTCTGCCGAAAGGAATCAGGTAAGTAGGGGAGGTGGGTGGGAAGGGACCAGAGACCCGAGGAGAAGGTGGGGGGAAGATGGAGGTGTGGGGGAACAGCCATCAGGGTGCTTGGAATGCAGGCTTCGATGGTGTCATTCAACCTGCAGTGCAAGCAACCTGATTGGCTGACTCCCGCCGCCCCTGCTGCTAATAAGTTATATACCCATTCCTTTATCTTATTACCAACAAGATGTGCTTTGACAACTTATGAGATGCAGGATAACATACCGCCCTAGTGTATGATATAAGCCAATGCATTTTACGAAGGAATACCATGACCACTTACAGGCACTAGTCTACTGGTCACAGCTCTCCAAGATGACTTGCAATATGCTGATCCTTGAAATACATGTCTACCAACCATCCCTCCTTAAATCTCTGTTCTTCTTTTCTTTTCGCCACTATTTTAATTTTGGCAATTTTCCTTCTCCTTGCATTCTATTGTACCCCATTTTCATCCCTCTTTTTCTCGAATACTATTGGTCCTTGTCTTTCCTCTCCTCTATTTTCACGATTTTTTCTTCCCCTATCGTCCTGGCTTTCTCCTTACTTTTTCTCTTCTTCAACCTGCCATTTCTTTTCTGCCTCATTATTGTTCGCCAAGTCCTTAGCCCTCACCTGTCCATAAAACCAGAACCACCTTTTGTGCAACTAAACAGCGCTCAGAGCACTACCTCACATCGTTATTCATTTAGGGACAGGTGCAAATTAATAAACCGGACAGAGTCATTGTGAGGTCCCTAGCAGCTGGAATCGCCTACTATACGCTGTTATTCATTTGGTTTTCTCATTACATGTGAGATATTATGTCACCACTCACTTGTACAAATACACTCACAGAGTTGATATGGAGATTACAGTGTACCCTGTTTCATAATGTAATGATGTTCTGCTTTCAGTAGACATAGTGTGGGTTTCCTTGCATTATACGACTTTACAATGCCGTTGAGATCTGGAAGAGAGATGGTGGTAAATGTTTAGTGCCTGGCTATTATACAAGTCTATGCAAAAAGGACGAGCATACTCCTCCTTGGCACTTAAGATAAAGAAAGGATATTTATGAAGGACTACTGTATCCATACATTTTTACATTATAGGGCACTTCGCCTAAATTGGAATACAATTATAAAGAAACTGTATTGTATTCAAAGTTGCTGTTGAGATTGAGTGATAGTTATCTTCTACGTTCTGTAATAAGTCTTACAAGTTCACAAATGAAACAAGGTATTAAATAAATCCTCCAGCGATCCAAGTTACCTAGGTCTGTCCCAAAATCCATCTCCTGGGTTTGAAGATAAAATAAATGTGCGGCTTCTGAAGATCCATCTTAGTGGCTCAGGATTGAGGATCATGGGTACTGGGGATCATGGGTACTCCTAGAGCATAGAACGAGGGCCTACAACACTGGCAGTTGAAAGGCAAAGGCACATGATGCTGGATTCATAGTTGCCAACATAACCTATTCCAATCTGAGGGTGCTTATCCAGTCCTAGTTTTTTCTCTGCATTTTGGGACTTGTATTCAGAGTTTTATAATGGGAAAAGTGGAACTACAAGTTCCAAAAGGAAAAGAAAAAAACAGGACTAGATAAGTGCCTACATATTGGAATGTGTCATGTTGGCAACTATGTGGATTTCAGTGTGCAGGGGGCGGGGCGGGAGACAGTCCCTACCCTGCACTGACAAAGCGCCACAAGCTCTGCTCAGGGCTACATCGAACATCAAACAGAAAAGAAAGGTAGGCACATTAAAGCTGCCAAATACTGACAATCAGCTTGAATACATGGTAGAACAAATCTGTTTATCTACCCTAAAGTGAGTAGCATTGCTTGCACCTCTGAAGGAAAAATAAATCTGTTAAAGTCAGGACTTTCGTAACACGTAGTCAACCCATTGAGCTGCTCTTTTCACTCCCAGCAGGAGTGTGTTACCATGTATAAAGATGTATGTGCTAGGCAGAGGTATTATTTATTTTACAAAATATAAAAGTGCCTTTCCCTGGGTGAAATTTAAAAAAGACTAGAACAATTTCAGACTGCTGGACGGATTGCAAGGGAGGGAATTGTAGCCTTTCTTGATGTTGATGACCTGTCCTTCCAGTCACCAAACCTCAGTTAGATAGTTCAAGTAGTCCTTCGTAGCACAAGGCACATTCAGAGCAAATATACACTCTCGTTAAAACTTGCATCATTGTATGCAGCACCCTTCTAGAGAACTGGAAAACTCTGTCGGCAGGACATGTAACTAGAATACAAACGAAGCAGAGTCTCAGAGCCCATAGGAATAACTTCACATATGACCAGACACACAATGAAGTGAAAATGCATAGCCAATAAAAGTACTTGTGCGCCAGTTTCTATCAGTTATTGAGATAAACAGTGAACACCAGACAGAAATGAGTCATTCCAGGCAGAGTAATCGGGGCTCAGTGGCCAGTAAAATGCAAGGTAAAAAAGCGGATCGTATTAAATCTCGCCAACCGCAAAGTACCAAGGAACATCCTCAAGATGAAGTTGCAAGTGTAAAACAGTAAAATAAAGCAGATGATGTGGTGCAGAGTGCTTAACAGCTATTGGATTTCGGTGCCTATTGTACTGTAAATACCTATTGGAATAGTTATTACAGGGGCCGGTGGAAAATAAAACACCATTAAGCTATATTGCAGCAATATGCACTGGGAAAAGGGATTTGCTAGTGAAGATGAGGCCTGAAAAAAGAATCACTGAAGTGATGGCTCCAAAGTTATTCAGGTGATTGTAAAATGCACATGCAGGAAGTAGCAAAAAAGTATGGTATCTTTGGCACACTTTTCTAATCCCCAAAAATACAGAAAATGGAGAGCCTTGGTTGGTCACACAAAACTTCGGGAGACTTGAGGGAATATTTATCTGGACCACCTTAAAACAACCCTCTTTGAGTCAAGAGACTAAAACTACAAAAATAATGTTTTAAAGGGTCCCTTGCTTCTCCAGAACCTTTTTCTTCTGGCTCAATCACGTATGCTGTTAATTCATTAAATTCCAACACACTCGTTCAAATTTTATGGCAAAAATATCAATGTTTTATTATTTTTTTAAAACAAAAAAATATTTCAATAACAATACCTTTACCATCATTTTTAGGATCAATTTGCAAGTTCTATACTAATAGTTTAGACCATGCCATCCCAACACTACATACACAACATTCTATTGACTAGTACATTAATTCTCTAATTTTCAATTCATCAAAGAGACAAGTTTTTCAATACAAATCAATTGTAAAAGATTGGATATCTACACAGGGGAATCCATTATCCCCAAAGCTTTCTGTGCATCCGTACTTCTGTCACTCATACATACAGTCATTCAGCAATCAACACTACCCGATATGTTTCTTTCCTTTTGTTATTTGTCATAAATTTAGTAAATTCTTCAGGGGTTTTCTTTATCTGTACTATCACAGTTTGTCATGTATTAACCATTGTGTTCTTCTTGCACATTATGGATTTCTTGATGGGTGCTCTTATGCTCTACTCCCATCCATCTTGTATCTGGGCCAGAATTCCAAGGGGGTATCTGTGAGAAGCAAGTGTACAGAAACTGGTTTTATTATTCAACCAACTTCACATGTAGGTCAAATACTACATTAAGGGTATATGAGTTGCCAGGGAAGAGAGTAGGTTATACATTCTTCTTCCTTAACATTGTCGTTGACATGCATTTCTTCAAAGAGGAAACTGGTGTCTGCACTGACACTAGTCACATACAGGTTTGTTATTGTTTTGGCTATCTTCATCATTACCACTCTGCATTGTTGCACTTGTTGTTCCATAGAGATCGTCTATACAGTTTATTGTTTATCATCATGCAGTAGCCATAGCAAAAACCCTATTTACCTCCTAGTTCTGGTTTCGCGATCTATGATCTCTGTTCTTCATTATAGATATGTGGAGCTAATTGCCATGATACATCAGGCCTTTGCGTTTTGTTCTTTTTTATTCTTTATTCTGCCTGTTTCAGCCACATAGTGAAGAAAAGAGAGATTATCCATTAACCCTATCTCCTAATACTCATCTTGTTTAGTTATGATTATTACATATGGCCAAAATGTCCAATGTCTCTAAAGACCTAGGTATAATACCTTTGTTAGATGGTTCTCATCACACAGAATACTTCCGGTCTAATTTCTTCTCCGGGTTTGGGATTTATCAGCCAACCCCGCTTTTAATGTAGTTGCATGGGTTCCTTTTCTTTAACCAAACATTCCTGTTTTACTCTATAGTAGCAGGAAAAAAGACAAAGAAAAACATAAACATACATGTGTCTTTCTTGTTCTTC
Organism: Ambystoma mexicanum; assembly: GCF_040938575.1. Taxonomy (NCBI): domain Eukaryota; kingdom Metazoa; phylum Chordata; class Amphibia; order Caudata; family Ambystomatidae; genus Ambystoma; species Ambystoma mexicanum. Next base: position 1,128,036,971 of record NC_090937.1, on the reverse strand, counting down.
ACTATAGCTTCGAGGGTTAGGCAGTTCTCACTCTCCAGGCTTTAATTACTTTAGGGCTAAGGGCTAAGGATCAGGTTCCCAGACTTCCTTACTGTCCCAAAATGGCCTCTCTGTGTTTCTGAGGTTACTTTGTCACACAACTAATTGGGCAGAGAGGGAGGAGAGAAAAGAGAAATATTCACCTTTTATTTATATATTAAGAACAGAATAAGCCGTGCTATTCCTCCTCCCTCTTAGGCGTCTAACTTATGGGTCTCACAAAGTTTCCTTACCTTCCAGCAGCCGTGGAATCGGCACTACCTCGACCCGCGAGTTAACTCCGGCGTCGTCTTGCTTCTGGGTATCTTCGTTCGCTTTCGCTATTCCCGGAAGTCTGGATTCACCTGTGGAGTCGGCTTCGGGTGTATCGCTGTCAATTGGTTCATTTTAAACATCTGCCGTGTCGCGTACTTCTGCATATGTCATTACGTTGCCAGGATGTGCATTTCAGGTACTTTCTTCTAGTCTATTTGGCACGCCGCGTTGTTTTGCCCTGTTCCGATTGCAAAACTTAAGGTAATAAAAAGTTCCTTAATGGTCCTTTGGATTGAGCTGCACTCTTGTAATGTTCATTAATTCACTCTGACTGCCTAGAAACATCGGCAGATCTTCTTTTGTATAATATCTGGTTGTTTACATACTCCTTTCCTTCTGTCTAACCAATGAGTGGGGAAAGAAATCGCCAATACTAATTGCCATTTTTTCGGGATATTGCATTTCTTTTTACTCCCTTTTGCATACAACGATACCGCAGTCAGTGGATGTCGTTGGGTTTCTTTATTCTGCTCTCTCATAAAGACCTCAAACCAAGCATTTGTTTATGGATTCTTTATGAGAAAATTACATTCTCTTAACCCTCAGTTCTAGAATCAGTTGGAGCAAACGATATTGCTCATGTCACATTTCTAGTCCTTACTTTAACCATAATGCCAGCAGTTTTTACTACCATTTACATTACTAGTTTCCACAGACAATGGATGTCATAAGGTCTCTTTATTCAACTCTCTCGTTAAGACCTGAGTCCAATCATTTCGTTATAAAGATCAGTTCTGTTTCTTTTTGTAGGAGCTTCTTCCTGTCTATGTTGATATTGTTACTCGTTTTCACCTGGTGTACCACAGACCACTTGAGTTCATCTGCCTTATGTATCATCTCGATAAAATGTCACACCATGGGTGCCGAGTGAATCCTATTCTTTATGCAACTCTTGTGTTCCGTTATCCGGGTTTTTACTTCTTTCGGTCTTCCCTATATAGATTTTTCTACAGGGGCACCATACCACATAGACTAAGAATTTTGAATTACAATTGGTTAATGTCCTTTGTCTCCATTTGCTTCTTAACCCTAAGTCTATTTCAGTTGATTTCTTTGTTTGTGAGCAGCATGCGCACCTGCCACATGGGAAATGTCCCTCCGGCGCTTGCATTCCCCAATCTCCGTCAGGGTAGGTTGGAGTTTGAGTTGTTTTGTGATGTCGTTATGCATGATTTGATCCTTCACCGTCTTACTCCTTTAGAGCCTTGGTTGGTGCCTTAGAGCTTGACCTGTGCCACTTTCCAGTGTGTAACGATATATAGGGTGACAACACTCAACAAAGCAAGTTCCTTCCCCCCCCCTTAAGATAGCCCACAATATAACCTTAGGTTAGGATCCTTATGACTCATGTAGAGCCCAGTGGATCCCTCCGCCTGTGCCAACAATGAGCCAAGAACCAGGCCATTGTCCAGAAAGAAAGTATATTTATTTAAAGTACAGGTTCAATAAATCTTGCACTAAATGGTTACACACAGCACTTCAACACATGAACTACTTTCTCCTTTTTGTTTCAGGTACATGGAACAAAGGCTGCATAAACACTTCAAAACTCTTGTCCCACAAGCCCCTTTTGTATCAAAATGTAATAAAAATAACACGGCGCATTACTAGAGCATAAGCCTTATCATTTCTTGATAAGGGTTTAGTTTGAAAACACAGGCACAATTTCGTTTTGAAAATAGGTTGCACATTACACGCGCAATTGTTGATACATGAGGTTTCTCTGAAAACGCTTGCAGTTTTGGAAACACATATTTTTAAAGATGCATGTGGCAAATAGCAACCTGTTTCCTTGTCACCCAAAAGCAGTACAAACTTGTTCTGCTCTCAATGTCACTCTCAGGAGAGAGTGTATTTTGCTCAATGTAAATTGCATTAGTTTCACTTTGCAAAGCACTTCTGCCCAGCCCCAAAAGCCCAAGCATCAAATACATGCAGCACCCCTAGGTAGCCATGTTATTAGCACCATGGCTGCCTCCAAACCCGTGTCCGGGTAGAGAGAATGGGGATTTACTGGGTCATTCCAACTTTGGAGTACCCGGTCGGTCCCCATTCTGAAAACCATTCCCCATTCCCATTTGAGCCTCCATAGGGCTCAATGGGAATGGGGAAGGCGCTAATAACGGGCCCGCAAATAGCAGGCCCGTTATTAGCTTCATGGTCCCTTAACGGGTCCCTCTAAGGACGGCTGGTCAGACCAGCCGTTCCTGGTGGGACCCGCTAAGGGACCTCGGAATGTGTCGGTAGGGGATTAATGGCACCGGCATCCTTACCGGTGCCGTTAACCCCCTACCACCATACTCAGAATGACCCCCCCAGGTCTAGGGAGTGTGGACAGTTTATACATTTTGTTTGTGGGCCAAGGGCACCCCTTTGTTAAATACATTGTTGAAAGAGTGGTGACAATTGGGAATTTCGTTTTTGTGGCAAGGACACCTTTCAGTTTTCAAGCCAAAGGTTCGGAATGGTGACTGTTATCATGTTTTTGTGTGGCCAGGACACCCCTATTACTTTATGTGACTATAACTTTATTCTCGCTAGGAAAAGGTTTGAGAGTTTCAAACTCTTCCAAGGTCCCCCCAGCGTCAATCTATTTGGGAATTCATTAAATTAATATTCCCTCAAATATGCTGAGGGTCTGCACTATTTGCCCACCCACTAATGAGGGAAAAAGATTAAGGCAGGCAGATCCCCTCACACATTTAGTTTCAAATGGATCAATTCTACTTAAATCAGACCTTTGTTTAGGGGGACTCAGGAAGGATAGCAGGCTTTTCTGTGAACCCACAGGGTCTGGTCCCTTCAGGTGGCTGTTGGCTTCCCCAGTTTCACTCTCTGGGGCAAAGTTTACGGCCTCTCAATGTTAAGGTCTCTCCACCCAAAATGAGTGTCGGCAGCTGTCTCAGGATACCCCTAGGGCAGCTCGTCTTCAAGATGTTTTGCAGCTCTCCTTCCAAGATGGTTTTACTCTGTAAGCACCGCCCAAGAATCCTGAGATCAGAGGTGTTAACTTATTAGTTCAGAATTTTCATTGGATATTTATTCTCTTTTACTCCCCAAGGTCCAACCCCTCTCTGCCCTGATAGGCCCTTGGAGTTCTTAAGTTAAATTGATAACAAGGATGAATCAACTCACCAAAGTTTTCATTTTAACTTTTAAGATTTCTCACCCAAAAAGTCCCAACATGGCAACTATTTTTAATGTTCATTTACCTGCAACAATATATATATTTCTAAACTCAACAAATCATGGAGGACTGCATGTAATGACTCCCGTGTTCGCACCATGTTGCATGCAATTGATGGTTTTTACCTCAATTACATTAAAACAATACCACTGATTATCATCAAACTATTACCACCAGGTATGTGATACAATTAACCAGCCGTGTCCTCTATTTTAAATTATTCCTACTTTCTGGGTAGCAGTGATCACTTTTTAGCTTGGTACCAGAGTTCTGAAAGGTTTTTATGTGAATGACTCCCAGAGAACGGCCTTGAAATTAGCTTTAAAATGAAACCAATCCCAAGTCTGTAAGTATAACCGTTCACCAATTACAAAATCAAATAACATTTCCTACAATGTCTATGGCCCCATGATTAACACATAGAATATTTAGTTTCACATCACAGTTCCCATTTCTTGGTTTCATTTCCTTGAAACCACTTGGTTCAGAGTCTATCGGGCTGCAATGTTAACATAGTCTGCAATTAATCCATTAGCTCTCCACTGCCCAGGGCTAATGCGCATTTTTATTGTTCCTGGCAGAGACCAAGCCTTCAGGATCCTTTGATCCTTACTTAAGGGTTCTGCATAGTAAGAGGCTCAGGAATCGAAACTCAAAGCCATCCATTTCCTGGGCCCACAAAAGCCTTTCTCATTTCACCTAAAAACAAATAGTCGGTTCAACCTGTGGCATGTATTTGGCATAAAAAACCTATTATTCATTTAAATGCATTGCGTCTCGCTGTCGCACACCAAATCTTTTCCCTGAAATTTTTATTTTAGCATGGGAACATTTTTATTCATGTCTTGATTTAACTGCAAATGCATTTGTAAGGCCCTTTACATTGAGTCAATTTCTGGGCTGGTGAATGCCACATTTCCCATGGAAAATACGCTTTTCATTTTTCTGTGGCAGATACAAAGTAAATGCTGCTGTTGTCTCTCAGACAACACAGTGATGTGCCTTTTCCATGTTACAATGTTCTTTGTGTCAACTGCAGAAATACCTGAATTTAGATTTTCTAGGCACATTTAGCAGTATTGAAGTTTTAAGACAGACTTTTCATTCAACAGTGGGCCTAGCTATAAGAGCATGCATTTCGCAGTAAGGCCTAACCTGGCCTTTCAATTGTATCTGTTGGCACTGTGAAAAAAAAAACACAGGAGTATCAATTGTTTTTCAACAAGTCATCAAACCCTCCATACACATTCAAAGCAAGGAGTGGCTGGTTAATAGGGGGACATTGGTAGTGCTCCTCCTCCATCACTTCTATGAGTGACAGGGAGTAGATTGCCTCACTCAAGGACATATTGGTTTGCCTGGCTGTGATATAATATGTGCAGTGGAGCACACTCTATTGAGTCAACTGCACTGCACATGCTCAGTGAGGGGTTGCAGTGTCTCCCAAAACATTCACGAAATAGATAAATGGGATTGCTAAAATGTATATGCCTTCAAGGCACAGATTGCGCTTGGCACAGGTGCCTGTGCCTGGCAGGCTTGGAAGAGATCAGTGGCTTGCTGACCCCTCCCCAGTGTGTGTAGGCATCGGACAGAATTTGGGTTCAGGAAGGAATTGCCAATGCAAGATTTGGTAGGCCAATATCCACCTTAGTCCTTTCTCAACATGTGTTGAGTTTGTGTTGACTTGTTGATGTTGTAAGTATGAGGAGGACCCATCACTCAACCCCATCCCACCATCATGTGGTGCATGAAGGACAGCTCTAAAATGAACCCAGAGGAGGCAGCCACAGTCAGTCAGGATCATCCCAAATCACAGTAAAAGAGGAGATGGATATCACTGCAGGCCTCTGACCCTGTACAGTTCAACATCATGTGTCAATCTTTGACAGCCGCATTGGCAAGTTTTGTAGTGTGCCCACCTCAGAACACTGCCCTGGACTTGGGGCCAGACTCACTCAGCCTCCTTGTCACTCTCTGGCTCTCCCCATGGAACACACAACCACACAGAGAGCAAGATGTTTAAGTAGAGTAGCTGGGTCTGCCAAAGACAATGTAGCCACAGCCAATGTATCAGCCCTGCTTCACCAAGGCCACAGTGTCATCCATGCATCTAACACTAGAACTTAAATTGAGTGTTTTGAGTAGCTCCCCTAATTGTATGTTAGTACCTAAGCTTATCCCCGTTCAGCTCCAACACCGACCAACTTGTGTGTGAGTTTGAGTCCCTCCCAACCACACATACCTGGTAGAAGCATTGTGCAAGTATCTTGCCACCTGTGTGATCACTGGAACCCTCTGCATCATGACTTCCACAGCACACACAGTAGGCCTAAATTCGAATTGATGATATTTGTGTTGTATCTCCTGTAAGCAATGTTGTTGTGTCCAGTACCTGCTCCATGGCTACATAGAAAGTTTTGAGAGAAAAAGAGGTGAGAGTTCTGGAGTGAGGCAATAAGGTAGTTGAAGGAAAGCAGAGAGGTGGGAACCTGGAGCGGGGGCTTATAAATCTCACTTGATAAAGAAGTTAAACTCAAAATCACCTGACTCTGAGCATCTTTCCTCAACATATTGGTGATGAGTTGGTCCTGAGTGTCAAGCCCCTGCTGTCAGCATTGGCTGCTCCAGCCATGGAGGATTGTCCATCATACCGGTGGAGGTGAATGGACATGCTGCCTACCCAGCAAAGGCACTACCAGGGATGAGGAGCAGCAATGGAGTCCACACAGAGGAGGCCGGTGGCAGAGAGTGCTCGGTTTGCTGGCTACAATGCCCTACACCATACAGGCGCTCTGTGGCCTCTTGCATAGTGTGAGGACACGGAGAGCAAGGAAATTGGATTATCACATCCCTGTATGCAGGGGCTATAGGACCGACACTTACGCTGCCTCTTAGCAGTTCGGAATTCTGGAGGAAGAGAAATAGGAAAAGGGGACCTTACGACAGGAGGCATAGGATCACCCATCCCAGTACTCATGGTGTGATTGCAAACTGGAGGCATACAATCCCTCATTCCAAGTGATCGTGCAGTGAAGGCTTAGCAGCGTCAGTGATTGCCACAGAAACTGCAGTAAACATCCAACCCAGATTGAGGATCTGTGGAGGTAAAGCTGGCAAATACTAACAAAGGTGAGAGCATGAGTATAACAACTCAAGAGAACATTTAAAGAACTCACCATGCAGAATGTGCCGGGTCCAACTGTGTTCATGATGCATCCTGGCACTCCCATGGTAAAGTGAGGAACTGCAAAAAAGGATTTTTATACTGCTTGAGGGTGACTTGGGGAGGAAATGTGGGCAGGGACAGAAAAGTGTCCTTACTCATCCACTGCCTGGTGTATGAAGGAATAAGTATATATGATACCCTGCACGACCCGGATGAGGGTAAAGGCAGGAGTAAAGGTGTAATTGAGTTGGATTATGCATTAAAGAAACTGAATAAATACTTCAACCTCAAGGTTAGCACCATTTTAGAATGATATAGCGTTACCATGGATGAGCAGTTGCCAGGAGAATGTGTTCAGGTATATATGACAGCCTCAGAGAACTTGATTGATTGATTGATTGATTGATATTTTATTTCTATCGCGCTCATACACAAGTGTTTCAGAGCGCAACCAGGCAGGGAAAGAGACCAGGGGAGAACAAAAACAACGATCTTACTAGGCCCTGTGACACTGAGAACTTGCAAGTGCAGGGTAGAGGGAGAAGGGGGAGAAGTGCATGGAAGGGGGAACAAAAGGAGAGTGCGGAGCGAGAAGGAAAACAAAAACAAATATAATAATAAAATAATAAATAAAAAGGCAACAGACAATGGGAGTGCAGCCAGCAAGTGGCAAGTGCTGGGTTTATGGCCTGGGCTGTATGGGTACAGATACAGACCCCAGTGCAGGGGGTGGCCCAGAGGCAGTGCGTGAGGGTGGCAATATGAGCAGGTACCTGGGCCCAGAGGACAGAGGGTGGCCAGGTGCATGTTGCCGAGGGAGAGCAGAATCAACAGGGGAGAGGGGAGGAGAAGGCAGAAGCAAAGAGGAAGGTTTTGAGGTGCTTCCAGAACCGGAGATGGTTCTCCTCAACTTGCGGGAACATGCAGTTTTGGAGACAAGTTTGATGAGCATATAAGGGACCATTTTATGGTAAAGTGCAATCAGGGCAATCAGGACAAGATAAGCGAGGAGCTGTGGCTTAAGGATGATACCTCGCTGGACGAAGTGCCGGGGATTGCCAAGAGATTAGATCAATCACTAAACTGCTTAGCGAAGTTGGCAAAAGCATAGGTAATGGCGAAGGAAAGGGTGAATTGATGAAGATCAAAGCATGTTAACGCACAAAACAAAACATGTAGCAGGAAGTTAAAAAAGGCTATCACAAAGAGAATAGTTGGTGAGGAGGGGAAGGTATGTCACATGAGAAAATGTTGTTATAGAGGTACATCTCACTGGTGCGCCAAACTGTTCAGGGAGAAAAGTAATGTGTAAGAAATGTAACAGATGGGGGAACTATTGCAACAACTTCAAAGGGGCGATTAAGAAAAGTGATAATGTGGTGATAGAGGTTGTACTTTCCAAAGGATATTCTGAGGATAGTGATGATGTTGCAGGAACAGGTACCTGTCCCATAAGTGTAAAAGGTGAGGAGTGTAACAGTGAGTATGAGAGTCCCATTCAGAAGCGTTTGTTAATGCATACCAAAACACATGATGGTTACCTCAGGAGCTAAGGCTTCCTGTATTTCAAGGGATATGTGGGAAAAGACCCTGGGAAGGAAAGAGGAAGATTTATGCCAGCAGACATTTGTCCAGGGGGGTACAATATAGATAAAATTGATATTCTTGGGTACTTGATAGCCAAGTTGGGATTCAAGGGGAGGTAAGGGAATGGGAAAATGTATGTTACATAGAAAGGAGATACACTATTGAGTTGGAAGCATAAGCTTAAGATAAGAATAGATTCCAACATGTGTGAGCAAGAGTTAACTGTGAATGAAAGTTGTAACGTGACACCAGACATATTGAAGTATACAGATATGTTCTCTAGCAAAGAAGGAAAACTGAAGGGAATGCCTCACAAGATAATTGTGAAGGAAGAAGCTGTACCGGTAGTGGCAACATTGTGGTGTGTGCCTGTAGCAATGAGAGAGGTTGTCGGGAAGGAATTGAAGAAGTTGTTTGATGATGGAATAAGTAGAATGGCTGTCTCCTTTGCTTGTTGCCAAAAAAGTGAATGATGATGCAAGATTATGTGTGGATTTACATAAATTAAATGACTGTGTACTGGTGGAACGACATCCGCTGCCAAATATGGGAGAACTATTATGTCTTATTGGCGAGAGGAGTGTAATTTCAAAAAGTGACTTAGCGTCAGCATATCATTGAATTGAATTCCATACCAAGTCAAAGAAATACACTGCATTATATCTCATGGAAGGGTATTTCAATTTAAATGCATACTGTTTGGATTAGCTTCAGCAGCGTCTGCTTTACAAAAGGTTATGTGCACATTGTTCAGAAGTGTTGAAAATGTTTTCATGACTACATATTAGTTTGTGGAAGAGATGTATCAGAGATGACGAAATATTGCAAAGAGTATTGTCTACACTGAATGATAGAGGTCTCACTGTAAAGAAAGAAACATTTGTTTTCAGGCAAGATGAAGTAGACTATCTGGGACATGTGATACATAAGGGCGTGTTACACCAAAGGAGCAATTGGTTATGACTATAAGTGAAGTAAAAATACCTTAATGCAAAAATGAACTTAGATCATTTCTGGCTCTAGTTGAGTTCTATCAAATGTTTATGTTTACGTTTTTCCAAAAAAGTGGAAGGGATATGAGAAAAGCCTAGGAGGAAGAGTGAATTATTGTGGGATGAACAATGTGAGAGGGAATTCAAAGAGATAAAAGCTGAAATTAACTTAGCAAACCCACTTAGTCAATTCGACACCAGACTGTTACTACCACAGATGCAAGTGATACAGGATTAGGAGTGGTGTTATCCCAAAATAGGAATGATGAAGATGGAGAGGAAATGATCAATGCACATGCGTCAAGGATTTTGAAGGAAGCTGAATTCAGGTATTCAGTGATAGAGAAAGATGCTTTGAGGTGTGCCTGTGGAATAGAGAAGTTTCAATGCGTTGCGTGGGGCCAACAAGAATGGATCACAAACAGCTAAAAGCTGTGTTTGAGAACAAGAGTATGGAAAAGGTTTCCGGGCTTCTTGCGGTTTGGGTAGCCCATATGCAATGTAATGATTTTGAAGTGGAAGTGGTATCTGGCCAACCGAAGGTATTTGCTAAACGCCTATCTATGGTGTGTGTTGAGAAGCGGGGAAGTGAAGAAGTCGGGTGGAATGAACAAGTATATGCCACACACAATGGGATTAGTGTGAAAATGATGTGTGTGTCAGGGAAATAAAAGAATATGTGAGGGAGAAGTAGCCTAGGAAGGCCCTGTTGCATGAAGAACTGAGGAAATGTTGGGAAGTGAGGAGTGAAATGATTGTAGAAAACTATTTGCTGTATCAGTCAGGAAGAGTTGTGTCTCCTATTGGGGTGAGAGATATGATGTTTAAGAAAGCCCATAAAGGGTATATTTTGTGTAACCAAAACCAAAGAGGTATTGAAAGCATATTACTGGTGTTCTGGTTTCAAAAAATATGTGCAGGAGAAACTTAAAACGGGTGTTGGTTGCAACTAATCGAGGAAGAAATTGAGTAAAAGAGAGCAACAATGAAGTGTTCCAGAGCAGCCTAGGAAGACATTGCATTGGACATTCTGGGTTCTATTGATATTGGATCGCAAACTAATAAGTATGTGTTAGTGCTGGTACATCTGTTTTCAAAGTGGGTGGAAGTGAAGATAGTGAGGAAGATCACCATGGTGGAGAGGTTTCTTGGTGACATCTTTGCGAGGGAAGGTATTCCAAATAGCAGTTTAAGAGACAATTGTTTTCAATTTACAGGCGGGAGGAATGATGAGGCTTTTGGAGAAGCACAAGATAAGGCACAAGCAAACTGCTCTGTATCATCCAAAGATGAATGAAGTGGTGGAAAGAGTAAATAGGTGTTTTGTGGATGGAGTGTGAGTTGCTGAAAGCAGTGGAAGCGATGGAAGGAAGAGATATGGGAGAGGGAAAGGTCCTACTGTATGAAGCTCATGCTACGATAGGTGCTATACCTTTTGAATTGATGATAGAAAGGAAGGACAACCCAAAGGTATGTCCACCGTGTCTAAGGAGATCTTGTGCAAGGAGCATAAATGAAAGGGAGATTGAAGCTAGGGAAGAAATGTGTGAAGGGAATGATGAAGGAAAGGTATGACGGGATAAAGTGTATCACCAAACCAACGACTTACTAACACATTTCCCCTTCCTGCTCCTCCAACATAACCAATGCCACTACAACTAACTAGGGGCTAGCCACACTACACATTAACACACCAAGAATCAATCGAATGTGCGCACCCTCGGGGGGATAGCTCTGGGGCAACATGCTTGCCTTGGAAGCAAGATGACATGAAGCACCACAGGTTTGATTCCCGGGTCCACCCCTAGAAAACTCAGGGTATTGAGCGTGTTATAAATAACATATGGTATCATATCATACCTTACCATCTTTCTGAGATTCTGGAAGCAAACCGAGAGGGAACACCCCAGCGCATAGTCCATAAATCCATCAACTACACAATCACACACCAACACAATAGACAGCCAAACACCAACAGCAACCCATGACTCAGGACCCCCTATGGATACAGCTAATCCAGTTTGCACAACCATGACCCACCCTAACATCACACGACATGCACACCAACACAATCACTAGCAGACATCCAAGGCACTGAGTTCTACCGATATGGGTACAATACACAGGGCCTCCTGAACCAACCCCCACATGCAAAACAACACACACAGACGCCAGTTACTCCTGGTTCTGTACCTATACTATCATCCTATCCCCACTGACTCACAGAGTCCTCCTTTCTTGCAGAGCCATGTGGGTGCCTGGAGACTGCCTTTGGGTGATAGCTGTGTACGGTATAAATCAACATAGCATAAAATAATAAAACATAAAATCCAATGCAGAGGAAAGCTCTGTCCACTAACCAACCCTTGGGAAAAGTGGGGATGACCTGCTGAGGACCAGGACCTGACAATCTGCCTACTACATTGCGACTAGGCACCTCCCTAGACGGGAATTATGTTAGGAGAGTTTTTCTGAAGTCCAACTAAGGGCTTAGTAAAACCATACAACTGAGACAGTCCAAAACTCTACTCTTAGTATAAGAGTATACCACCTGAGTGTATGGTAGAATAGACAGAGCAGCCAGGCTTATTTTAGGAGGCGGAGAGGTCTGTAGGAAAGTACAATGAACAAGTAGTGTAACAATGGTTCAACAGAAACAATTACAAACAGAAGTATTATAAAAAAAAATAAAGGTTTATTATAAAAACTGTTATACCAAATTAAGTCTTGCGGTAAGTATTTTGTCATAGAGTCATAAACACATAATAAAAACACAGCACATTGGTGCACAGAGCAAAGCATAGCTCCTGTTCAGAAAACGAACAGTATTTCTAGGGAAGTCAGACCTTATCAAGCAGGATACACCTATTCATGGGGAGTACAACATCAGTTACTTTTAGATGACTTTACAGTAAGTCAAGGGTAGTAGACCCTGTCAGTCATGAAGTGGCACTCAGCTAGGGAATCACTTAGTAAACCAACCGTGTTACTAGGATACGTTTCTGAATAGTGAAACACAAATTCATGGAACAGTATAAACCTATAACTACATTTAGTATAACACACAGTTATACAAGTTGAGTAAGACCTTTTGGTGCAATATACAATTACAGTTGCTTTTCAGATCAGTGGAACACAGACTAAGGTAAGCAAGAACTTTCTACACTAATTTAGGATTGCACCCGGCAGGCCAAGGTCAGCTACACCTATAGGACAATTTTTAAGAATGGCACATGGCTATTCTAGGCAGATAAAACCTAAGGGTGCAATATACTATTACAGTTGCTTTTCAGATCAGTAGAACACAGACTAAGATAAGCAATAACTCTTTACACTTGTTAAGAATGGCACATAACTATTCAAGGCAGGTAAACCCTAAGGCATACTTACTCTAGACAGGCTATGCAGCAGGTCAGGGGAAGCAAGACCCATTTGATATACTTTTACATTTATATAAAATATATAAGAAATAGTAAAGTGAATCCAACAGCATTACTTTTGGTAAGAGGCACAACCAATTCATAGGTGAGCAAAACAACCTTACATATACTTTTCAGAATGGCAAAACACATTCAAGGTAAGTAAGAACGTTCGTAACTGCTCACTCTCAGAGTGACAGTTACCAACCAACTGTTTCACAACTAAGCAAACCTTAAAACACCTGTTCTCTTTTCTAGGTAACAGGCCCAAACCTTATAAGTCTTTCCCTTTCCTTGGAGCATGAGTGTTCTTAGCGGCAAAGAGGGGGAGGGGGGTCACTAGGTCTCTAGTGTCCAACAGGCAGTTTAGGATAGGCAGATAATTAGCAAAAGTCTGAGTTCCTAATGAAGGCTGTTCAAACAAGTACGTATTTCACTTCAGTGTGGTTGAAAGGGTCCAGGGACTTCTGAGAAGACAACCCTAGGAGGATTCCAAGGTGGGTCTGGGTGAACTGGATGAGAGAACTCCGAATCACAGGAAACACCCCAAAGCTACACAGGAATCACAAAAGCTTAAGGTACGTAAATACCCCAGCCAACACAGTACCACCGCACAGATGAAGAGTTTGCAGTGGGGGAGACTTCAGGATCTGCAGCCAAAAACCAGGTCGACATATTTCTTGTCATGAAGACTGAAGACAGGACACTGGAAGAGATTTTGCAGCAGGGATCAATGGGGAAGGCTCCAGGAAAGTGTGTCTTCATGGCTGTATGCAGCTCTGTTGTTTTGGCACCCTTTTCAGGAGCCAGAAGAAGACTCATCAAAAAATGAGGATTAAGATGCTTATATTCATTTCCACATCGATGCTATTTCATGAATAAGAGAATCCATTCCCTTAAACCTGAACTTCTGAACTCTTCTGGAAGTCCCAACCGAGTAGCTGTACTCACAAAGAGCAAATAATTGTTCAAAACGCTCATCTCTCTATTTCGTTCTTCATAATTATTAAGTGGGTCAAAAATTGAAACAAATACAAATATCCGATAAGGAGTTGTTACAAATGCATTTCCATCTATATCGTTCCACCTGTCCTGAAGATGACTACACTAGCAAAGACAGACTTTGTGGTGATCATGTCTGATCTCTTTTTTTGCCTATAGCCGAAACATATGTCGACCATCACTATATCTTGAGTTTCGTCCAAAAAGCTTTCCTATTTGACAGAGTTCTGTCTATTGAACAGTGTTGCTCTGCTTTTGCATATGAAAAGAACGTTACCATGCTAATAATATTGATGCATGTACTAACCCAACTTGTTGTAAAAATGTTGTAAATGTTTGTAGGATAATGTGCTGCTTAATCTGACCTAGATGTTGATTGATAATCAAATAAAATGAAATACCTTTCTAACATTCTAGTGATAAGAGTTGTGGTTCATGCCTTAAAGTCTAACATTCGCTGTTTTGTTGTGAATGTGTTTTTGGAAATCAGTTCCTCGGAATAGAGGTTGGTATTTAACCTTTTGTTGTGAAGTGAGGACATACACTCATGGGGGCATACTGACCTTAGAATTATGAAATAAAGAGACTGGGTAATTGCCTCCCTTGTGCTTTTTCTTTACATGTTCCTACCGCGGCAGGCTCTCCCCTAAAAAATAGGGTCCTCCCAATTTCAAAAGTGACTTTGCATTGCTGAAAAGTGACTTTGCACTGCCGACAAGTGACTTTGCACTGCCGACACAAACCCTGATTCATGGAACTGTGCAAAGTGTATTTTTGCCGTACAAGTGAGTGCAAAGTTCATTTTGTACTGCAAAAATGACTTTGCACACCAAAAATACACTTTGCACAGTTCCATGAATCAGGGTTTGTGTTGGCAGTGCAAAGTCACTTTTCAGCAGTGCAAAGTCACGTTGAACCTTACAAAAAATTCCATGAATCGAGCCCTGAGTATCATAGGCTAGTGAAGGCTGCTGTGATGCGCTAGAAGCAGAACTGTTCCAGCGACCATTTCTGCACCCTTATGCTTGTTGGTGCTAGTCACTAACTTAGAGAATAAGGGCCAGATTCATGGAACGTTTTCCTATGGGATTGCGCCATTATAAAACACTTCCATGATTCAGGCCCTGAATAGCATGATCTGCAAAAATGTATGTCCCTATGCATGTGTCGGTATGCATCGCTCACTATGTGTGGCTGTTGCAGTTTTAAGATCAAGGAATCCTTGTTCATGCACAACGGGGCCAATGGGCAACAGGAGTGTGTGCCGCTCAAAGAGCTTGAGATCCCCCATGCCTTTGCCTCTGGTCTTCGCCACATTCCTAGACACATGCAGCATGCAAGTTACTTCTGCTTTGCTCCAGTCCTCATCATCCATGGCACATGTCGGTCACTTGTCATCGATAAAGCACAATGAATTATCTTTCCTCTATGCCGGGCCCAATAATAAAGAACACTGTTACAGTTGGGTATAGTCTTTTGCCTTTCTATGACGCCTTACTGTACGTTCACTTTGTAAAGTTTTAACACGCATTTGTTTGTGACAAGCAAAGAGAACAACTCAAAAATGCACAGCTGAGCTTGTCACTGCAGTGCAGTGGCTGGCACAGTATCTAACACGCTTTGGCAAAGTCAATTGGCCTGACTATGTAAATGTCAATGGTATGCTTTGTGAGTAAGGCCCCACAGGGCAAAATAGTCTTATCCCCTTAAAGTGCAAAGCAAGCCGTATTGCTTGCTACTGTAGATGTTCTCATGAAGGGAATTCTCTATGCGTACACCGCATAGTGTGCACCAGATTGCCACGCTCCCTAATGAGCATGCTCTAGAAATCAACAAGGTCTCATTTGCATAGTCATAAATCCCTCTTCCGATTATACACTGATGTTTTCTTCTTGAAACTCTTGTTATATATTCACATACAATGGGTATCAAGTGCGGTTCAGTGAATGGACAGTGTTTGCTACCTTAAAAGCGCTCGTTCAAGAAAATACAATGACCAGAAATATGTCAAGCTGCTTGATCAAAAGTGGTAAATGCTGTGCTCACACCGCCCCTTCCCCACACACACTTAAAGCAGCTTTGTGAAGCTTCATGGAAACAATTACACAAGAGTATACAAGTTTGTTTTTTCTCGAGTGCGGAATGTACCTACAAGCTTTTTATCATAGGCGAAACTGTTTAAGTTGCAGTCCAGCTGGCTGTTGTCATGGAAATCTTTTTGTAAGTACATTACAGTTGCTGTATTTCTAACTAACAATTGTATTACATTTTATTCAATAGGCAACCTTTTTCGGAGAAAACGTGTAGTGTTTCATAGACTCATAATGAAAACATTGCATTTTGTAAGTTACACAAAAGTGCTTGAGACCCATGGTCAACATAAATACATGTCATGGACATTGCCCCAAGCCTAGAATTTACCCCTAGCATGCAGCTATCTGCAAGTCCAAAATCTACCTCTGCCAGGAAGCAGGGACCTTGTGAGTACAGCTAGGGAGCCCCGGCAGGGATGTCATTTGGGGGTTGCCAAGGGTCGTGACTGCGACCCCTGAGGTCTCCCTTGCTACCCCTAAAAGATCGATTTTTTTTAATGTAAGCTCCTGGGCTGTGGCGTGTGCCATGTGGCTCTTTGTTTCTGGAGTGGCTGGCTTTCGTGCTTAGGCCTCTTTAAAAAACATGGGGTTCCAAAAGTGTAGAGGTTTGTTTCAGGCACACTTCAGCGGGTGATTCAATGACTTAATCTGTTCTTAAACACCTCAACTCAGCCTTTCATTCTTCTAAGGTCGCTAAATGAGTACCAACACTGGTTGGGTGATATTGTATGTATATTTGTTCTATCCAAAGCGCTTAAGTGTCGTGATATATAATAACACATCATTATCATTTGGCATTGGATGTCTAGTTGCATTCACAGAAATTTGGTAATATGGGCCAATACACACTGATATTAATGATACATATGGTGATCCATTCATGTATGCAATGTATATCACATTATAGTGATATCATAATCATATTTTTGTAGTGTACTTAGGAACAATGCTATGTGATGCCACTTCCTGTTTTGTCAAGGGGTGAAAGGTCGTGCTCCATCGCTCACTGTGATGTCACTTCGGGGTGGGGTCAAATGACATTACTTCCGGTGATGTCATCAGAGGTCACTCACGGGTCGTGTGACGTCACTTCCACTACCCCTGGCATTTTGGTGAAATGACGTCCCTGGGCACCATTTTGAGTTGCATACTATGGCGAGAGTAGAAGCATATTAAGTGACAGCATTCGAGTCTTAAGCATACTCCCAGGAAATACGATGAGCCCAAGAAATGAAAGCAAAAGCTTGGCCATATTTGCAGAATGGGTTATGGGGAATAGTGGGTGCGATTGAAGCTGAGCCTGCATCCAAGAAAGACTTCTGCACAGTGTTTTTGTAGCATGTTTCATGATGGAGCATAAAGGAATACTACTTGTCCAAGATCACCAGATTGCACTGTAAAAAAAACTCTAACATCTGTACCGACATGTCTAAAAGCCAAAAGTACTGATTATACTTCCACCAAAGTTCTTACAACTGCACTGCATTGAATCCCTTCTGCACCAACGATTGACTCCATTTATTTTCACATGGAAAACATGACCTCATAATATACTGCTTGACCATGATCACAGGGTGGAACTTAAATGAAACATTGCAATTCCCTTTGACAATTGTTTTTCTCCGCTCCCAATAGAACACAATGGTTCACAATATACTTCTTGTCATCTTGTCAAAGATAACAAGAATGAACTGCTAGGAGTGTCTCCATTTTCTGTTATGTCCAGTAATGTTCTCTTTTCTTTCTCACGTAATACAAGAGATAAATGTCTATGATCTTTCCTCAGGATAATCACCAGGCTGCACTGTAATTCATCTGAGCATATGTATCCAAGTACTGATTGCTTCCCTTTCCTTCCCATTCACAAAGAGCTCTCAATGTATGATGTGTGCAAGATCGTAATGTGACCCTTGAAACAGTTAAGAACCAGCCAGTCTCACTGCGCTGTAAATGCAACATCAAAGAGCACTTTTTGTAGCAAAAATCAGTTGTGTTCTCCTGCCTAATTCATCCATTACTGTAATGATGTTTTAAATATTTCCAGTAGATTGTATGAATCAATACTGCATTGCATTTAACTTGATCCATGCCTTGCTCCAGGCCACACTTTTATAATGTAGTTTCATGAATACAACGGTGACAAAAAGACTTCTGGTCTGCAGGAGTGTAAGAACGAGGAGTGGCTAAACTTCCTATTCAGAGCTCACAATTATCCAAACCAACAGCGATGCCAATCATAAAGTTAAAACCGGCACAACCAAGAGATGCATCTCCTTCACCTTTTGTGGTAACGTGGGTCGAGGAAAAGGTGTGAATCTCATATAGAATAAACGCAATAGTCTAACAGTTCCAAAATAAAAGAATGTTCAATCAAGATTCTAGAAAAATATATATTCTTTAATGAAGTTATACAACTAACTATTAAAAACACCTCTGTAAGAGAACACAGAAAATGCAGAACAAATGTGTGTAGTCTCTCTGGATATTTTAGCATGGAGGAAACAGGTAAGAATTGCAATGATGCCACTCAGAGAATATCTTTCTTGAAGAAAAAGATACAGAGTGGCCATAATCAGTCACTGGGGACCCACAAAAGGGTTAAGGGACAAGGGCTTTCTATAGTACCTGATTCCAGTTCTTAGGCCATTTCATACGGTCGTACCAGGCTTTGAGATGCTGTAGACCTATTTTATTTATTTAAAGTTCTGGAGCGCAAACCAAGCACAAGTAAAGCTCAGGGGAGGAAGGATAGCTCAGGGGCAACACGTTTGTCCTGAAAGCAAGACAATGCAGCGCAACAGAGGTTCAAATCGAAATCCTGCGCTTAGAAACCACTCACTGGTATTAAGCGCGTTATAAAAGAACAATTATTTTTTAAAAACTGCATCAGACCATTGTACATGACAACACATATGAATAAGGCACAGGAAATGCTGAACAAATGTGTTTAGGCACTCTGGATATTTTAGCAGGGGGTAAACAGTTAAGAATTGCAATAATGTCACTCAAAGGATATTTTCTTGAGGAAAATGGTACACAATGGCCCTCATTACGACCCTGGCGGAGGACCATGGTGCAATTTGCACCATGGTCCATGGCGCAGAGCTGCCAACTCCGCCATGGGGGTTGGCGGACTTACCGCCCCATTCCGACCTTGGCGGGGCGGTAAGTCCCCAATCCCCATTTACCCTTCCCCATTCCCATTTTTGCCCCATAGGATATAATGGGAGTGGGGAAGGCGTTAATTACGCCACCGTAAATTACGGTGGCATAATTAACAACAGGTCCCGTAGCGCCATGGATTTTTCCGCCCGGAAAAACCAGGCGAAAAAACCACCATGGCGCTACGGGAACTCGTAGTAGGGCGGAGAGGTACGCCATGCATTACGCTGGCGTAAACCCCTCTCCGCCAGGGTCGTAATGAGGGCCAATGGCCTTAATCATTCACAACAGACCCAAAAAAGGGCCATGGACTTTCAGTAGTACCTGATCCCACTCCTTAGGCCATTTGACAAGGTCGACCCAGGCTTTGAGATGCTGTAGAATTATTTATATATGTATTTGCTTATTTTAATAAATTTGAGAGCGTGGACAAGGTACAAGAGCATCAGAGCTCTGTACAAAACAACACAAATAAATAAGGTCCATTACAATTAGAAAATGCAGACCAAATATGTGTAGCACTCTGGATATTTTGGCTGGGAGTAAACAGTTAAGACTTGCAATCATGGCACTCAAAGGATATTTATCTCAAAGAAAATGGCCCACTATGTCCTTAATCAGTCACTAGGGACCAAAAAAGGTCCAAAGGCTTTCAATAGGCCCTGATTCATATTCTTAGGCCATTTGACAATGTCAAACCGGTCTTCGAGGTGTTGTGGCAGTACCTCAGAGCACTGTACAAGACAATACACAAATAATGTACATTGCAATCAATAAAATACAACCATATAAAAAAGAATCATTAAATACAGAAGATAACAGTTGAGATGATTAAACGCAGAAAAACACTAATTATAAAATGTCCAAATAGTATTGTAAAAACCAAAGAAGCAGTTACAGTTTAGAGTGCCATAACCATGCTTTAAAAGGTTTCCGAAATCTAAGAGAATAAGAAGTCAAACGAAGATTAGAGGGGAGGTTATTCCAATAATGTGCAGCAGAACATGAGAACATGAGAACGAACGTTGAGATTCAAATACACATCTAAATCTAGAAACTTCACGTCAGAGCAGATTGTGGCTAAGTAGTATTCTTGCAACCAAGACATTTTCAGCTTTTCCACCAAATAAAAGGGAGTTCTAAAATAAATTGCCTTGTAAGTAAGGCGCAGCAATTTGAACACAATTTAGAAATTTAGAGGAAGTCCCTGGAAATCAGAAAGAATTGCGTTGATATGATCAAACGTCCAAGCACCACACCCAATAAGATCAGCCGCATGAAGTAAAGCTTTGAGAGGTTTCAGTGTGGATTGGAGTATACTAGTTGGAATGGAATTTGTAAGTCAATTCTTAATACCATGAGAGATTGCACTAGAAGTTTAAAATGATCATTAGATAAAAATGGTTCATCGATCTTAGGGCAGATAAGTGGAAATGTGCATATTTCACAATCCTGTTAACATGAGGCATAAGAGACAGCAAGAAACCTGAACATCTAGCAGTAGAGGAGAGGTCAAAAGGGCCTCCAAAAATGTCTGCATCTAATAACAATTGAGAACGGTGGGTTGCATGTTTGGAATGTGAATATATATATATATATATATATATATATATTTTTTTTTTTTTAACATTCAACTTAAAAAAATTATTAGACATCAAAACCACTAACTCTTGTAAACAGTTGTGTAATCGCCAAACATCACTTTCAGCTGATAATCTTAGATAGTATTGTGTTTCATGTTTGTTAACTGAAAGACTCAGTGGTTCCATATATAAATTAAGAAGCATAGGGGTTAAAATGGAGCCCTGATGAACACTGCAGGGAACTAAAATAGAATCAGAATGGTCATGGCCCACAACTACAGTCTGTTTTCTTTGGGAAAGAAAAGATGCTAAACCAATAATGCACCATATCACTGATGCCCATACTTTCCGAACAATTGTCAGCAGAGTCTCAGGATCAATAGTGTCAAATGCTGATGAAGAAGTGGGGTGAACCGTCTGATGACCCTTCGTGACGGGTATCTATCACCCTATCTCTATCACCCCTTTCTTGGGAAAACCCATGGAAAAGCTGTTCATCCCCCAACTGACCCTCCACACTGAAATGGCTGTCTGCCTCCACGATCACCAGTCTGGCTTTAGGGCTGCCAGAGGCACGGAAACTGCTCTCCTGAACACCTGTGAAGTCCTACTCTCCAGCCTGGATTCCAACTCTCCCTCTGTTGTGATTCTCCTCGATCTCTCTTCTGCCTTTGGCACAGTCAACCACTCCATCCTCATAAACTGTTCTTAAAATGTTGTTATAAAATGATTCTACAAAAAACAAAGACTGTATACCTCATATACCATCTCAATGATACCCTAGGCATCACGGACAGGGCACTGACCATGCTTACCTCCTTCCTTTCCAACAGACCCTCCCAAGTACAAATGGGTCATGTTCACTCCTTCACCACACTCTACCTTTGGCGTGCCTCAGCGCTCCATTCTAGCGCCATGGCTCTTCAAAATCTACATGACCCCTCAGGCCTACCTGACCTCCACTTTCTCACCTCATTTCCAGTGTAATACAGATAACACAAAACTCTCCTTCAAGCTGCTACCCGCTACCTCCTACTGCTCTTCCCTCATTCCTGTCTGCCTGACTGGTATTCAGGCATGGTGCTTTGCCAATTATCACTGCCCTAATGCCAGTAAGACAGAGATCATACTCATTGGGATGCCTACTCCTTGTTTTGGGGTAAAATACAGCCCCAGAATGTCCAAGATAGAGAGGCCATTCCAGGACATACGAGGAGAGCAAAGCTGGCTTGTGCAACAACCATTGGAATATGCAGGCCAGTCCAAAGCACTTCTTTTCCAACATGAGGCCTAGTGAATGAGCAGAAATGGGCCTCCCTGCATTTTGTTAGAATGTACAGGCACTCAGCTGAAGAAGACTGTGACTCAGAACTGTAATATTACCAACATTGTCCAATGGATTCCAAAAAGGCATGTGGAATTGCAGATGCTGATTTTCGTGTAAAAAGGGAAAATGCCCACTTTGACAGATTCAAAACTACAACAGTGCACATGGAAAGAAAGGATACATTGTAAACACTGGGCATTTGGAAGCTAAAAAAGAGGAATGATGCCTTACATTTAAGAAATAAAGTTGAATGACAGACTGCGTTTTCAGGAATAAAGAGACTTCTGACCTGATTCATGGATTATTTGCGGCGAAAAAAAAGGGATTTGTGTGCCATTCTGCCCGCAAATCCCTGTTTAACAAATGGGGATTTGTGGGCAAAATGGCACACAAATCCTGTTTTTTTTCCGGTGCAAATAATCCATGAATCAGGGCCTCAATTTCATCATATGAAATGACAGCATGTAACGAGAAAGGCCTATTTAGTTTTGGCATAAATGAACACTGGTTCTCTAGGTAAACTGTGGCCTATCCGTGTGCAGGGAACCAAGAAGGAATCTACCTCGGTTCTAATATAGTAGAAAAGAAAGATTTTCTTTATGAACCACAGGCCTAATTGTAATGCAAAATGCAATATGGTAAATACATTGTGCCAATGTAAAAGGTTATTCTTGTAGAATTATGTGTGTAACTGGCTGTTGTTTTTTTTTCTCCATGTACCTGAACTGGTTGTATCTGGAACTGTGATCCCCAGACAATTGAGCTGGGTTTGTCAAAGAAACAGGCTTGGAACTTCAGTTGAAAATATAAGAAATGTCACAAGAGACATTGGGGCTGCAGGGATTTAGAGAAAACATGATAAGCAGAAATTACCCTAAAGGTCAAACCCCCGACCCCATAAATTGTGCATAAGCTCCGAGCGAAGACCTTTGCAGCTTAGAAGGGGAGGGCCGAATCACATGGGCTGAAAAGCCAGAGAAACTGAAACCTATTGTGCAGTGCCATTGATTAACATTGGACTCCTTTTTCCCTAATAAAAAGAAAATTGTGCATCCCAGTGAGCCCAGTCCAGATTCATATTAAAGGGTGTAAGGAGCCCGTCTGGACCATATAAAAACAAAATGTGTGTGATGGATGTAATTTCAATTATGATCAAAATGATGATTCTGACATTCTCCTACAGCTGAGGAACTGGAAAAATTGATAGAGTGATAGTCGGTGAAATGAATGTTTGAAGTATGTAGTGTCAGAGTTGTAACTATTACGGTGCAGCCACAAAGCGCGAAAATTGATAGCTCTGCCCAGGAAGGGAGTGCCGAGATATCATTTGTATTATCCGACTCGACATAAAATGTAGAATCCAAAAATATATAGATTCATGTAGTTATCTGAAAAATGAGCATAGCTGCCATGTTGTTAGATTTTCGGTACACAAAAATGTAAAACCTGCATGTCATTTTGGGATGACAAATCTTTCATCTTCATCAGCTTCCATAACCCATACCTCCCAACCTCTGTTCCTATTAGCAGCCAATGGGCATCTTCGTGGGAGGTGAAGTGAGAGTGCTAGCCAATCCTTACTGAAGAGGGATGGAGAAGTCTACCCTCTCCTCCCCCTCCTATGAAATACATGACACAGAGGAAGAATAGAATACATTGCAACACTCCATTCTATTTCGGATGAATTCCCAATGGACCTATAGTTGACAGATATGTTGAAAGGTACCCCCTCAGCCAGCCCTACAGGCCAGGCATTGTACAAATCTACCCCAGAGTGGACGAGGATCCCCAGGCTGCAACTAAAGACACCTCAATTGACAGTATCGAAAAAAGCACCAAGAAGCCATGTTGCTGACAGCATTAGAGACACCACGATTTAGCAGTGTTAGACATGAAGCACACATGCCATTCACACTCCGGGACATAAACACACACCCAAATATATGAAGAACACAAGTGTACAGTTCTATAGATAGAGGACAGATACATATACATGCTGTCATTGCTTTTATTATTTTGTCATTAGCTAAATGCAGCGACGCTGAAACCACAAGAAGCCGGAGATCCTGAGCCAAGCTTGCAGATGCTTACATGCAAATAACCTTATGGAACTGCAAGAGCACCTATGGGACCTGACAGAACCAAGTGTGACTAACCTATGTAAAATATAGAATAGCAGGAAAACTGTAGATGCCGCATTATGGCTTAGGAAAATTACAGTAGGACACAGGCCTCTCAGTTAAAGCTGATCTGAGCTGAATTCAGGCTGAACAGAGAGCAAAACGTGTGAGATGGGGCCCACTTGCCAAGGTCACAAGATACGGATGACATCCATTCCCTGAACGACAATAACACCAGCTGCAATAAATATGAATAATTCCTCATAATTCAGAGCAGCAGAGATTCAAACCATGGTCACCGAACACATGACCTGGCCGACGCAGACAATGGACAGCGACCATCGCTGGGAAAGAGAGCCAATCTCATGCTACGAGACAGAGGACCGCAACAAAGATATTACAATGTGAGACAAGTGTTGCACAGAGTGAACAAGCACTCTCATACCCTATGGTAGTACACACAAGTTACACTGCAGACACATTGTCATTCCTATTACCTTGAAAAGGTACACCAAGAGCTGAGAACAGTTTGCAGATCCCAGGCCTGGGGACATCAGCTCTAGCCAATCACAGTTTAGTATTTTAGGGTGGGCAGCAACAGGCAAGAACCAATGGTAAAACCCTCATACTGCAACATTGTTATAGATAGTGACTTGGGGATGGACCAGGCCAGCCACCTGACAAGGGAGAGACAGTAGGATAACATAAAGAGGTGATCATATAGGTTATTAGGCTCCTGACGGCCAATCCCAGATGTTGATAGGTTTTTGAAGAAAGGCCCAGGTAGTGACAGAGCAGTGATGTAATTCTACATCAAATCTGGCCTGCGAGCCAGGAGAAGTTGCGATGTCCATGGATTTCTTCTGTCGTTGTGCTGATCCCTGTGGGTTTTGTTTGTAATAAACCGCAGTTTGAACTTGCCGTTGACTGAGTCTTCCATTTGTCCGGTGGGAGGTGTTGGGTTTTTCAAGAGTGCGCAAAACCCTCTGGCACACTGGCATACCAGAGAGTATGTCCCAACAAGTTGGTAGCAGAGGTATGGTTGGCTGTGCCAGCCCGGCATCAGTTCGACTCCTTCACCACCGAACCTGAGAGGCTGCAGGACCCTTGCGTATTTCGAGAGGACGGGAAAAAGTGTGCCCGTTTACAGGTCGTCAGGAGCCCCTTGTGAATGATCCTGCCTGAAGTCAGCGAGTTGTCTGGGCAGACCAAGACGGGGAGGAGAGCACCTTGACTGGCAGCCGACAGCCGAGCAGCGCTAGCATACCACAGAGTGTAAGTATTGACCAGTCTAACAGCAACTGTGGATGTGAGGGAGGGTATTGAGTATTGTGGAGTATTGGTTAGTATTGTTGAGCATTGTTGAATTATTGTCTGGTATTGTCAAAAGCGAATAGGGACAGAGTGGGGATAGAAGTCACTTTTCCTATGCATAGGGCACATTTGGTCTTAGAGATAAAATTTTCTTGTGAATAACATAGACTATTGACTCAAGGGCTTGGATGACAAAAGTTATGTAAATAGTGGTATTCCTGTGGGTTGAGCATTTTAGCTCGGATCATAGAAGACGGTATCCCTGTGAGGGTTAGCAAGGGAGCTGGCCTAGATTGCTGAAGGTGAGTCGACTGGTTAAGTCTCCTGGAGTGAGACGTTTCGCAGACTAGGTGACGCAGAGGGTGCAGTTTGATCACAAGAGAATATCGGTATACTCTGCCTGGAGTGCAGGAAGACAGCTGTGGGGTTTTTGTGTTGTTTGGGAGTAACAGGCTACTACAGAGTGTGCACGATTTTTGATGTACCTATGCTGTTTCGGTAGCTTGGTGACATCACCCTTAGGTTTGCACATAGGACACAGAGAGCTTGAGACGGTGAGGAGCTAGTATTGGAAACGTGGGATTGGCAGATGAGGTGAATCAGCGGAGGTGTGCGGAAGGCGCATGCACAAGATTGTGGGTGTGCCTGAGGAGGCAGAAGTTGTGAAGGAGGAGCGGTGCGCGGAGCACACCTGTTAGGTTGTAGAGCCAGAGAGGATTGTAGAGACTGGAAATTATTATTACTGTATAGTGCTTTTCTCTCTAACCAGCGGACTATCGAAACCCTCAACTTGGGGTCAGGAAAAAAGTAATTGGGATGTATCAAGGCAAAAGTGTGGGCTACGCCCGTTCAACATCTGTGCAAGACACTTCCATCTTATGAGGACAAGATCTGTAATTATAGCATTGAATGGTCCAAATGTACTGAGGGTAAATCAACTAAGCCATGGCCACCTTGTGGAAGTTTCTCCAAAGACGTGCAGCAATCACTATTGACACACATACAAGGTACCTACAAGGGGAAGAAATTGATGAAACGCATGACCATATTTGAGTTGTGGTACATGTTCCAGGAGGGCAAGGGGAATTCCGTGAGTTGTCAGTGGATGCTAAGCCAGCAGGAGGTGAAGGACCAAGGGACCCATCCCTCTGCACCTTCCAAGTGTGGCATCCAATGATACAGACGATGAACAGGGAATGTATCCAATGAGTGAACTAAGGGCAGCAGAGGGGTATTCAAATCTGACATATAAGCCACCACCATATACAAAGCAGGAGAAGCTGAAAGGCACACGGCAGCCAGCTATTGATCCAGGGGTGAGCACGGAGGAGCAGCAGCGTGGGAAGGAGGGAATCGAGGGAATAAGCATAAACAAATGGATAGCAGCGCAGGTACTTTTGAAGCTTCAGCCTGCCTCTACTCTCCGTCCTCTACAGCTCATCCAGACCAGGACTTCATAAATTGTCCTTGGCCTCAAGCCCAGGGATCATATCTCTCCAGCCGTGAAAACTCTCCATTGGCTCCCAGTGGCTGCAAGGATCAAGTTCAAGACCCTCTGCATTGTCCACAAGGCCTTCTGGGGCCTGACCGAAATACCTCCAACACTCTCTTCAGAAATATCTTCCTACTCAAGTTCTTCACTCCTCCACCTCCAACTCCCTGAGGGTCAGTCGCTTCTCCAAGCAACGGGTTGGGGGCAGATCTCTTTCTTCGGCTGGTGGCTCCCTCTGGAACAGCCGCCCTACCTCAATGAAACTTGAGCAGAACCATCTCCGATCCCAGAAACACCTCAAGACCTTCCTCTTTGCTTCGGTCTTCACTCGTCCTCTCCCCTGCTGATCTCCTGTCTGTTACTGCACTAGTCACCTGGCTACCCTCTGAATTCAGGCCCAGGTCCCTGCCCACCCAGTTGCACACCTGCATTGCTCTCTGGCAACCCCTGCACTTGGGTCTGTATCTGCAAACCCCACATTCCCCTTACCTGCACTTATTGACACCTGTTGTCTGCACCTTTAACCCTTGCACTCGCCACCTGCTTGCCGCACTACTTGTTGTTTTTGATCATATGTCTGGCACTTGCCCTTTCTCCCCTTTCCCTGGCACATTTCCCCTCCCCTCTCACCTGCACTTGCGCAATCTCAATGTCACTTGGCCTAGTAAGATTGTTGTCTTTGTCATCCCTCTGTTCCTCTCCCCTACCTCGTCGCGCCTTGAAACACTGTGTGTTATAAATGCCACATCACATCATAAGGGAAGACAAATAGAGAGGCAGAATGGGCGACCAAAGCAATAGAAAGCCTGAAGAAGAACAGCGACACGACAGACTGGGCAGAACTAATGGATTAGGAGGATAGGAGGGAGAAGGACACAGAGGTGAGATTAGAGCTTGAGGACAGAGAAAGAAGGAGGGAACAGAAACTGAAGCAGTAAGAGAGGGAACAAAGAAGGGATGAAGGGAAGGAACACTTGGAAAGGGAACAGGAAGAAAGAACCAAGAGAGATATCAAAGAAAGGAAGAGAGCGGAAAGGGAGATGAGGGAGAAAAGGGAAAGGGAGCTGGAATAGGCATAGAGATAGCAGAGTAAGAAAAACGCAAGTTAGCTGAGAGGGAGCAGCAGAAGTTGCAGTTAGACAGACGGACAAGAGACCGAGCGCGCAGGGAGGACGACGAGCGAGCAATAAGGGCGGTGAAGATGCAAGTAGCACTGGATGGGGAAAGGAATAGATTTGAGGAGGACAGATGGACAGAACCAGGCAGTACAAACTCTCGGGGGCAGGAGCACAAATGAGGGAGGTGGAGCAGGCCTAGGGGCCTGGGCAGGAAGAAGCAGGGGCGACTTGAAAGACATAAATCTCAGCATGAAGCCCAACACAGACTTGACATCAAGGAGACTGAGTTTTGTAGATGATTTCTGTAAAAACATGGACATGGGGTCTGAAAACGAGGACAAATACAGATGGGGTCGAGAGGGGTGAGCAGTACCGATCACAGTCCATGGGAACAGGGACAGACAAATGGGTGATATGGGAACTCAGGACAAATACACAGGGAGAAGAGAGAGGTGGCTCAGATGAGCAGAGACAACAGGCAGTTTCTGTTTACACCTCACACAGCACTTATATTAACAGACTAAGGGATCTCCCTGGACAAAGGAGAGATGAGGCAGCCATAGCTTTTTCAAGGGGACAATGGACAAGAGCTTATGATGACACCAGAAGAGTGCCCTTATTGGAGCCAATAGATGTATGAACAGACTTTGAGAGTGAGAGGGCGCCTGGACAGATTAGACTGACCAGAAGGTCACCTGAGGAGGAGACAGTATACACACAGATGCCCTTACTGGAGGAGGGATGAGACCTCAGTGTGTGCCGTGGAAGCACACAGACAAGGACAATGTGACGTGTAGGTTACCATTGTTGAGCGCAGGAGCTGGAAAATGGATTTATGATCTGGAGAAGATGACAGCTGGCCATAGATTAGCATTGGGGGACGTAAAGGGACTGTGAGTATCGTTATTAGGAGACGCAGCTGATTGTATGGAAGAGGGCGGGGATCCCAGGGGTACCAATACAGAACACAGCGCACAGCAGGTCGCCATTTGCAAACTGCAGGGCGGCAGTATGGCAAGCATTAAGAACACAATACCCAGCCACATCAGACTTTGGGGCGATTACAGCATGTAAGATGAGGGAAGATGAAGATCCTGTGTAGTACATTCAGAAAATTCAAGAGCTTTGGCACCTTGAAACTCGAGAGCCTTGGGATAAAACAGTAGCAATATTTTACCACATATTAGTGCAGGGACTACCAGAGCCAGTTCAGAACAGTTTGAAGAAACTGGTAGGGATGGAAGCGAAAGGATGGCCAGAGATACAGCTCATGAAAGTGCATCATTGTAGACTGTGGCAGGAAAAGGTTAAGAAAAAAGATAAAGACAAGAAGGCAGATGAGGCGAAGCTAGTACAGAAGAAGCTTTTAAGTATGCGATGGAAGGGGCGGTTATAACCAGCCCCACCCCACAGGCACAGCAGCAGCTGCAGCATCTACAGCCACAGCAATTTGCACCGTCCATGGGGGGAGGGTACATGGGGCGGGGCAGCCCACAGCAGGGGTTTCGAGGAAGGAGAGGCCTACAAAGGGGGTATGTCTTCGGGCCACAGATGCATCACAATCAAGGGGGGGTTTCAGGCAGGTTTCGGGGATATGGACAACAGGTGCAGCAACCCAGGGGATTTTTCATGGGATTTTCCAGGGCAAGTCAGGGAGCCACCACCGTGCTGAACCTGTGGGCAGCTAGGGCACATCTCAAGGGTATGTCAGTTGAGAGGGATGCAACAGAGTTGGGGAGAACAGGGCCAGCAGTCATATCAAGGGGGGCAAGCAGACGCAGGGCACATATCAACAAATGCTGCAAGTGCAAGCACAAGCACCAGCACCACAAGTACAGATGCAGGTACCACAGATGCTGACACTAATGCCACAGTATCTACAAGCACCAAAGATTAGATGGAGCACACAACAACTAGCGCAGATACAGAATGACGACGCACCAGCACACATGGACACAGTAGCGACAGTACCCGTCTGACGACTGGGGGGAGTTACCATGTTGGGAACAAACCCTTTACAGGAAATGGGTTGTCCATGTCCCCGCAATAGGACAGCCCACAGGCGATGACACAGGCGATGACATGAACACTCAAGGATTCTCTGGGGCTTCCAAGAATCCTCAGACTGTTGCAACATACACCTGAGATATTGCTCTAAAGTTTGGTTGGTTCATTCAGTTTGCCCATCAGTTTGAGTGTGATGGCTTGTGGATAACCAGAGATCAATTTTGGCAATCGTACAACACTTTTTCCAAAAGGCAGAAACAAATTGTGTTCCGCGATCATATACTAATATTGATGGAAATCCAAGCAATCGAACAATTTGCTCTAGGAACACAGAAGCGAGAGTTGACGCAGTTGGGAGTCCCTTCAGAGGGATGAAATGGGCCTTTTTGGAGAATAAATCCACAACGACTAATATGGTGTTGTATCCATTGCAGGGTGGAAGATCTGTGATGAAGTCCAACGACAGGGTATGCCAAGGTGCTGGCTGTACTGTTAGGGGATGTAGTAAGCCAGCAGGGTTCTGTTTCTGAGACTTGTGTTGTGCACAGACACCGCAGGTTTCAATAAATTGGGCGATGTCTTTTCGCCAGGTTGGCCACAAGTAGTTTTGTTTTACCTTACCCTGAGTTTTGGCTATTCTTGGGTATCCTTCCAGTAATGAATCGTGGTAATTTGTGATGATTTGCTTTTGCAGTTCTTGGTCTTGGACATATAATCGTCCTTGGAAATACAGTAGATTGTCTTCGTTGGTGCACCGGTCACCTTTTAACAGCCATTTCTGTTGTGCTGATTGATCTATCTGGGATTGCACACTGGTTCTTTGGTCATCCACCCACGTTGTGGCAGCTATTCTGGTTTGAATCCTTTCCTCAGGAATTATTGTCACGGGGTTGGATGCTGTAAAAGTCTCTTTTTCTTCATTCATGCGTGATAGAGCGTCTGCTTTCCCATTGCATACTCCAGGTCTATAAGTGATAATAAAATCGTATTCCACGAAAAAGAGAGCCCAACGAAGTTGACGCGAGGATTGTGCTTTGGCGGTTTTCAAGTATTGCAAGTTACGGTGGTATTTCTCGCCCCAAGAAGGTAATGTCTCCAAGCCTTAAATGCTGCTTTAATCGCCAGTAATTCCTTATCTGTGATTGCGCAGTTCAACTCAGGGGCTGAACATTTTCGGGACCAGAATGCGATGGGGTGTAGTTGTCCTGTTTCAGGGTCTCGTTGTGACAATAATGCTCTCATGGCTATTTTTGAAGCATCTGTCTCATCTATGTAAGGTAGGTCTGGTCGTGGGTGTCGAAGGACTGTTGATGTAGTGAATGCTAGTTTCAACTTCTGGAAGGCTTATTGCTTCTGTCGACCAATGGAACTTTCGATTTTTCTTTAACAGAAGGTAATTGGATGCACAATTTGTGAAAAAAATCCAGGTATAAAACGACGGAAAAAGTTGGTGAATCCGAGCACGCTTTGCACTACTTTCGTGGATGTTGGTGAGGGGCATTGGAGGATTGCATCCAACTTTCATGTATCCATATGTACGCCTTGTGGTGTGAGCATGAAACCGAGAAACTCAACCTCGTTTACATGGAGAAAAAAAATCCAACTTGGCATACAGTTGGTGTTGTCGAAGCTTTTCTAAGACTGCCCGGACATGTCCTAGATGTTCTTCCATGGAATTTGAGTAGATAAGAATGTTGTCAATGTAAACAAGAGAGAATCAAACAATTGGGCTCCTGGAATGGAACCTATTCTACCCAGGAGGGTTAACTGAAGAACAAAGCACACAAGTGAATAGGTTCAAGAACACTATTGCTCATACACGCGAAATCCCACAATTTTTTGTAAACTCTGCCATTTCTTCAATGAGACAATACTCATAGAGGTTATATCGTAGAGAAAAATCTCTCAGGCACAATTATTTTATATATTGGAACTGTGTGAGTGGTATACATAAAAGCACAATTCCAGGGAGAAACAGACATCAAAATGGTTTCTTGGACCACAACAGAACAAACAAGAGTATGTTTTCAACACTCTGTATAAAGGCGTTTTTCAGGCAAAAATAAAGACAGTGTGTGTATAACAAACCCAATCTGTGTGGGGGTTTGTCAAAAATGCACAATTCGATGGTGTGAAGTTACAAAACAAGGTTCTTAAAACAACATAAAACATTTGCAAGGACACAAAAGAGAAATGTGCATGTATGGACAGCAATATATGTGCTGTAGTTTCAGGGAAATAGTGCGTCTACACCAGGTTTTTGGCCATTTGGAGTTGAGCTAGATGAACCTCATCATTCATATGGCCATCATCAGGACGGCTTCTGTGTGAAATGACGTCTGTGCTGCAGGGGAGGGAGACCACAATCAGACGGGTGTATGAGCAAAATAATTTAAAAAGAATAAATCAGAGGTATTGTGTAATCAATGTGATTAGAAAACACATGGCTTACCTATGGGGTAAATTCACAGGCACTGTATAAGAGATCCACTAGCCGCGTTGGCTGGTCTCTAGGCAATCCTGTTATACAAAACAGAACAAGTACTATTGGCGGGGAGTTGAAAAACCCTCCAGTGTCATGTACATAATAGTTATAAAAGTACATGCTTTGCTGAATGTAAATGAGTCTTACCTCTCACTGGCAAAATCCAGGTAAGAAGGTCAAGGAGTGCTCTCTCAAAAAACAGCAATAATTATAGAGTAACAATGAGAGTCCAGAACTACAGGATCCTTGTTTTAGTCTAAACTGGGGACCGCAGAAGTAGAATATCTTGGATCGTGTATCAGGCAGAACTGGTAGTCTGCAGGAAAAGACAGCGAGCAGCGTCTCCTCAAGCTGCTGAGTCACTGGGGAGAGCCGGCAGCAAAGTGTTAGTAACGCTGTTGCCAGGACAAAGAGGCTGTTTTATATGGAGGCCATCTTAGAGTCAGGCTAGGATCGAGTGCCTCCAGGAATTGGTGTATAGCACTTGATCCAGATTAGTATGATTGCACTAAAACAAATACGAGTGTGCCTAATGTTCAAGTGATTATGAAAAAGCAATTTAGGGGCTATTTTCAATCTAAAGGTTGCCATGGCAACCATCGAACACAAATAAATTCAAGAACGGGTGGAAGGGAGTCAATGCATTGCGGCAGTGGTGCATGTCATGAACACATAGTATACACAGTATGCTGAATATAATGGGCAAAAATAAGAAGTGCTTACAAATGCATAGAAAACTGAATGCATGCTTCATATGGTCCTCAGAAAACACAACAAACACCAGGCTGGCACATTTGTTGGCACAATCATGAGGAAATGGCAGAAATCGTTTTTGCCAGTCAATCCTAGGATTGTGGGTCTCCAGCCAGGGCATTCCCAATATCATCTGGAACTGAGGAGCACCAATGAGATCGAAAGTAATGTCCTCTTGATGCCCGTCCTGACACAGAAGCTTGACTTTCTCAGTGTATTTTGTCACCTGGCCGGATGATTATTTATTTTTTATTTTTTTTTATTTTGTAAAGCGCACAGCTGCCCTCGGGCATTTTGGCACTGTTAGGAAGGCTTACTTAGTTACAGAAGTGCTTGTAAGAGGTACTGATTACAGAAGTGCTCTTCACTTCTGTAATCAGTAATCAGTACACTTCAGGGCAGAGAGCATACAGTTTACTTGACCCCTCTTAGGCAGGGGGCGGCAGCATACAATGCAGAGAGTCAAATTATGTGGCACA
The DNA here is from genome assembly GCF_040938575.1 of Ambystoma mexicanum. Classification (NCBI taxonomy): domain Eukaryota; kingdom Metazoa; phylum Chordata; class Amphibia; order Caudata; family Ambystomatidae; genus Ambystoma; species Ambystoma mexicanum. Next base: position 1,128,003,328 of record NC_090937.1, on the reverse strand, counting down.
GACATGAGGCGCACCCCATTTTAAGGAGCGGCCTAAGCATACAGTGCAGATAGTTAAAATATGTGGCACAGACATGAGGTGCACCCCCTTCTTAAAGGGCGGCCTCAGCATACAATGCATAGAGTCAAGTTATGTGGCATAGACATGAAGGCGCACCCCATATTAAAGGGCGGCCTCAGCATACAATGCAGAGAGTCATAAAATGTGGCACAGACATGAAACGCTTCCCGTCTTAAGGGCAGCCTCAGCATACAATGTAGAGAGTCATATTATGTGGCATAGACATGAGGTGCATCCTATCTTAAAGGGCGGCCTCAGCATATACATGTACATGTTTTATGTACCAAGTTGTTCAATTGTGCAGCGCTTTGGCGCAAAGCGCTATATAAAACAAATAAATACAACTACAAATACAAATACATACAATGCAGAGTCAAATTATGTGGCAGACTAGGGAGGGAGCATACTCACACACAGGCAACTAAGGGGGGGAGCATACTCACTCACAGGCGACCAGGCAGGGGATGGGGGGGTGATGTGTTGTTGCGATTTTCCAATTTCTGCTTTTGTCGGAGAGGAAGACCTATTCGGAGAGCCAAATCTTGGTCAATGTAGTTACCCACAGCTCCACAATCAATATATGCCTCTAAGGCATGTATTTTTGATGGTTGCTTGTGATTCACCAAAAGCACTGGAAGGACTAGATGTGTGGTCTGTACGGATTCCTTTTTTGTGCTCGACAAGCGGACCCCTACACTTGCCGGGCATTGGCGTTTCCCGAGTTCTGTTCTTCTTCTTCATCAGTTTTGTCTGTTGCCCCAACCGTTTTCTTGGGCGGTTTTAACGGGCAGTCTCTGAGGAAGTGACCTGCTTGTCCACAATATAAGCAAAGCTGTTGTTGTCTTCTTTTTTCCCTTTCTGCTTTGGTAAGGGGACTTCGTAATCCACCAATTTGCATTGGCTCAGACTGTTCATGTGGTTTAGTCTGATTCTCACAAGGTCGTACGTAAACTGCCCGGCCCTCTGATCTAGCTCGATCCATTTCTGATTCTGCAACCTATGATCGAGTTGCACCATCAGTTCTATGTAGTCCGCACACCTCTCAGGGGGATTCACCACTGCGCCAGCACATACTTAAGTTCTCCACATAACCCTTGGTAAAAGAGTGTAGTCCTCTTCTCTTCTGGCCAGTTGGTCTGGGCTATGAGACGATTGAAGGTTGCAATATAGGTTAATAGATCTTGACTCCCTTGTCTGAGTGACAAGAACTCGTTGTCTAGAGCTCGTCCTTGAGTATGACGGGCAAACAATTTCTCCATCTCATGTTGGAAATTCCCAAAGTTCCGGAGTAAAGGGTCATCTTGATTTACCAAAGGTATAGACCATTCCGCCGCATTACTTCCTAAATACGAGAGTACAAACGCCACTTTGGCTTGGTCATGCACAAGAAATGAAGGCGACATTGGTTCATAAATACAGCGAGCTTGTTTGGGTCGCAGATTAAGTGTTCGGGAGGAGCTAGAGGCACTACTCCTGGAAGAACCACCTGAACTGGTGTTGATTGTTGTGGTGTGGAAGAATGAGAAGAATGGGTCACTCCAGGCAGTGGAACCTGTCCTGCTTGATCTTGTAACATTTGTCTTGCCAATTCATCAGTTCTTTCTCGAGTTACAATAAGATCCCTCCATAATGCATTAGTTTCCTGTCTTGAAGCATGTACTTCAGCCCGTAATTCCCCTAGTAAGAGGGCTAACTGATCTGTTTCTGAAGTTTCCATAATGCCCAGGCAGATAGTATTAGAGGCTTTGTGTTCTGTTACGCTCACCTTGTCTCTGCAGAGGCGTTGGGGCATGGTTGCAGCCCTCCCTGCACTTGAATCATCCCTTTCAGGCCTCTCCCTCAGTTGAAAACTGTGAGCGGTGGTACGTGGTGATACTGCTCCTGCGTGGAGATAAGAGTGTGTGAGTGCGCCAATCTGGGATTGTTGTACCTCTCGAACCCTTCACCCCAAAGTACGGTTTCTGTGAGCATACGCCCGCCCATAAAGCTCACCTGTGAATTATGGTAGATAAGCTCTCTGTCGTGCTACTTCTGGCAGGGGTGCGTCAAATGGGATCTAGTTCCTTCACTGATCCCTGATAAGGATTAGTCCAGTGCAGCTGCGGCTATGCTTCTCCCTATGATTGGTAAGTCTTTCATGAGCTCTTGTGATGCTGTTCGTTCTGTTTAATGTCTTTATATGTTGCTCCTATTTATGCCCGCAATAATGTGTCTCTTCTGTTTTCTTACCTTAGATGGAAATACGGCCTCAATGCAGCTGTGAGACACGAGACGCGGCCGGGTGGAAGATGGATGCTTCCGCAATGTTTGACAGCAGGTAAGTGATGGTTTAAGGAAAAGCGCGAAGTATGTCGAAGCGCAACCTTAAACTGACTGTTTTTTCGATGTCTAACCTTGTCTTTTTTTTGCAGGAGCTGCTATCGACGATGGAGCATGTCGTGCTGCGGTGCCAAGATGGAGATATCGCGTTCCGGAAAGTTTAAAGATGAATACTTGGTTCGCCAAAGAGATGTACAGGTAAAAACAGCTTCCCCCAGTTGGTAAGTATGCTGGCAGGAAGCAGGATGTCCAGGAAGCAGGATCTACAAAGGTAAATCTGACCTAAGGCAACGGTGAGTGTTACACTGCTTGCCAGTGCAGAATAACACAAAGAGTCTGTCTTGAGGATCGGGACAGCTTATATAGCTGAGATCATGGGCACGCCCATTAGGGCCGGCTTACCAGCCACACCCTGCCCCTCCTAGAGAGTGAGCACGTGCAAAGGCAATCCATTAGCAGCCACACCCAAGAATAGACCTTGGGCTGCTTAATGGATGGAATGTTCAAGGTTAATGCATCTGAAGTGCTATGTCCATAATAAAAGCTTTTTGGTGTTAAAAGGATGTTCTTGTTTATTTCTGTTCATGAGCCTGGCGCCAAGGGCGCCAGGACAGTGTCCACCCAGGTCTCCTGTACATGCAACCCCTGCATGCCTGTGCCCCTGACTTCATGACCATGATAGATGTGGTGTGTGTGAGGTCCTGAGGTCTGACAATGGCCATCAATTTGCCAATGAACTGTTTCAGCACATCACAACCCTGCTGGGCATCCAGAATAAATTTGCCTGTGCGTACCACCTGCAAGCAAACGGGATATGTGAATGCCTGAATGGACTCCTAAAGAAGTGCATAGCCAAAACGCAGAAGAGCACCAAGAAAAATTGGTTGCATTGTCTACCACTTGCCTTGTTTGAATTGTGCAAAAAGCCAGGGTCCAACCACCATTTAACGCCCATGAGGTGGTGAAAGGACGGCACATGCATCTTCCCCTAACTCCTCCAAAAAGAGCACTGAAAGACTGTGAGAATAGTGCAGATGTGTTAGGACAGGAAATGTGTGACTATATTAATTCTCTTGTTGCTAGTGCTTCTTTTATCTCTTGCCAGATACAGCGATTCCAGGGGGGACCAGAAGAGGGCAAAGAGACCAGCAGCCATGACGCACCACAAGACTGTGAACTGGAAGGCCCTGTGAAGGTGGGTGATATCATTCTCTTGCACAATTTTATAAGGAACTTGAACAAATCGACTAAGGATACACTGCCTGTTATTTTCTCTTTCCGCACACACAGAGCCTATGTGAATGTCGTGAGGATTGTACTGTTTGTTTCACCCATGTTACCTTCCACCTACCACCCAGAAGCATTCTGTAACCAGTTTGTACACTATGTGAGGAGACCCAAAAGATTCAGAGCGTGATGCCCTGGAGAATATTACCTCGTCTTTGTAGAATATTTGGCCCAAACATACCCAAAACTTCAGCACGTTGAACCCCCGGTGCTGGCCATTTTGAGAGTCACCTGAGTAAGAAAAGTTTGAGAGGAGATATTTGCCTTCGCCATTAAGTGATCATTTGGTTTGCGGGGCTTAAGGGCACTGACAATACTAACACAGTAACACCTTTTTCTTCACATTTCAGGTGGGCAACTGTATCACTGAGCTGCATGGATCATGCAGTGTAAGTTAAAATTAAAGGAACAATAAAGAGCATTATTGTTATGTCATGTTTATTGATTCCTAGTGGCTTGATGGGATTCATATTCTGGCAATTATATGTTGTTGTTACTGCTACCACTGTACCCTCGACTTACATTCCCCTGACCCCAGCACGTGGGACGACCATGTCAGGTGGACGAGAGAACACTGTTGATAAGGTAAAAAGACGTAACTGCAGTGTTGACACAGACATGAAGGGAGTAGTCATGTATCTCACTGACACTGCTTGAGTATCTAACAACATGTGGTACAAACACATGACAAAGGTAGGTAAGGAAACCACCAGGGAGAGCTGTTATGTCTGTTCTCTAATCCCCTACACTATGAGTGCCTCTAGAACATTCATAGCAACTGAAATACCAGCAGCAAGGGCACAGTGCCTGTTGTATCTCGCAATGGTGCAAACACGAGGAAGATTCCAAGGGAAGACAGCAACATTGAGATGGATGTCCAAAGGAACATTCCCATATGACGACAGTTACTTAAAGACATTAGATATGATGAACAATTATTGGCATCTAGATGAGGCCAAACAGTACATAACTCACGGACCTGAGAAGGGAGAAATGAATATGATCACATTGAAGGAATTGCCATGTTCCTGAACAAGAGTGAAGGAGATAGGAAGAGAGCCTGGCTGCTGCGTAAGGCTGCAGATATTAGAGTATGGACAAATATATATTAACGATGGATGGCAAGCTGGAGTAGTAGGAAGCAAGGCCCTGACACTAGCCCAATTGGCGGTGAACAAGGTGCAGGAAGAAAATGACAAGTGCCTGAAGGAATGGAATGTGTGCACGAAATTGCTGACACAGGTAGAAAATGAAGCTGGACCGATGCCGATAATCCCTTTGAAGACACCAGCCCGGTGCTATCAGAACAATGGTGAGGTTGAAGGGGGGGGGAGGTTGCGTGCAAAACAATTGAACAACTTGCAGTAATGTGAGCGAGAACGGCAGTGCTGATGGATCACTATTGGCCATGTGGATCGAAGGCATATGAGAAGCTGCCACCTGGATGGTGGAAGAGTTTGCTCGCTGGTACACATCAACATGCCTTTGTTGGTCACACCCAATAAGGATGTAAAGCTTGATGAATTCCTGAAAATGAACAATAAGAGAAGGAAGAGATCAGTCTGGGTGACACCAACGTCCCAGGTGGAGCAGACAGGGAAATGGGAAGGATTGAGCAGAGTGAAGAGAGGGGGGAATTACTTCTCTGAGGCATCAGAGATGGCCCTGTATGAGATTCCAGCAGAGCACAGGCTGTTCAGCAGGACACAGATGTTCTTCACATCAATACAGACATACACAAACGCCAAGTGGTTATAGATCACTCTTTGCGAGCTGATGGTAATGATTAAATCTACAGTGAATGGGTTCCACGCCATAAAGAAAGAGTGCAGAGCAATAAGGTTGGTGGCACACCAGAATAGATATTTTATGGATCTCGTCACGGCTCTGGAAGGAGGAGTTTGCACAGAGATAGGGAGTTCATATTGCACATTCATATCTGCCAATGATGAGGATAACGGAACTCTATCAGATGCAGTGGCACAACTGGCACAGATGCATGCCAAAATGGAAGATTAATAATGGGGAACAGGGAAGGACAAGAGCTGGCTAGCGTATATATGGTCATGGATGCCATCATGGCTGTCAGACGGCAGAAGGTGATAGCAGGAGCTCTCGTGCTCGGAGCAGCATCCATGTGTGGGATCAAATTGCGCATGGCAAAGTGCAAGAAAACAGCAGAAGAGACTATCGGAATGCAGATCCTGCTGGACGTAAACATAGGGGGAACAAAGGACGAGATCAATGCAGAATGGGACAAGCTCAGATCGAAGACCGCGTAGTATGACCTAATCCCAACCGAATCCTTGAAGTTGGATAACCAGCACGAACCAAAGTACTTTGAAGGAAAGTGAGTTTGGTGCAACCATGAAGGCGTGTGCTGTTATATGCAATGGTCATTTGATGACCACACAAACTGTTATGAACACCTTGGAGGAATAACAATGATATGGCAGCCCAGAGCAAAAGGGCTGTAATTTAAGGATGTGGTTGACAGGTTGACCAGAGGGAGGACTGAAGAGGGATGGGGAAGCCTACCCTCTCCCCCCTCCTATGAAATACATGACATGGAGGAAGAACAGGAAACATCGCAACCACCCATTCTATTTCGGACGAATTTCACCAGACCTATGATTGACATTTATGTCAAAATGTACCCCCTCAGCCAGCCCTACAGGCCAGACGTGGTACAAATCTACCCCAGAGTGGATGAGGAGCCCCAGTCCGCAACTAAACAAACCTCAATAGACAGTATCAATTAAAGCGCCAAGAAGCCATGTTGCTGACGTCATTAGATACACCACGACTAAGCAGCGTTAGACATGAAGCACACGTGGCATCCGCACTCCGGGACATAAACACACACCCGAATTCATGAAGAACACGAGCGTACAGTTCTATAGATAGAGGACAGATACATATACATACTGTCATTGCTTTTATTATTTTGTCAATAGCTAAATGCAGCAACACAGAAACCTCAAGAAGCAAGAGTTCCTGAGCCAAGCTTACAGATGCTTATATGCAAATAACCTTATGGAACTGCAGGAGCACCTATGGGACCTAACAGAACCAAGTGTGACTAACCTATGGAGAATATAGAATAGCACGAACAATGTAGACCCTGCATTATGGCTTAGGAAAATTACAGCAGGCCACAGGCCTCTCCGCAAGAGCTTAGCTGAATTCAGGCTGAACAGAGAGCGAAATGGTTGAGACAGGGCCCACTGCCAAGGCCACAAGATACGGATGACATTCCATTCTCTGAGCGACAGTAGCACCAGCTGAAATTAATACGAATAATTCCCCATAATTTAGAGCTGCACACCTCCAAATCGTGGTCTCTAAAGACGTGGCCTGACCGACGCAGACAATGGACAGAGACCTGCGCTGGGAAAGAGAGCCCATCTCACGTTACCAGACAGAGGACCGAAAAAAAGATGTTACATTGTGAGACAAGTGTTGCATGGAGTGAACGAGCACTCTCATAGCCTAAGGTGGCACACACAAGTTACACTGCAGACACATAGTCATTCTTTTTACCTTGAATACCAAGAGATGCACCTGACATGGGAGAGCCAGTAGGATAACATATATAGGTGATCATATAGGTTATTAGGCTCCTGACGGCCAATCCCAGATGTTGATAGGTTTTTGGAGAAAGGCCCAAGTTGTGACAGAGTACTGATGTAATTCTACATCAAAACTGGCCTGCGAGCCAGGAGAAGTTGAGGTGCCCATGGATTTCTTCTGTCCCTGTGCTGATCCCTTTTGGTTTTGTTTGTAACTAACCAGAGTTGGAACTTTCCGTTGACAGAGTCCTCCGTTTGTCCTGTGGAAGGTGTTGGGCCTTCCTATAGTCCGTGAACTCCTAGTGGCCCTCTCGCATACCTGGGAGGTTGTATCTGGAACTGTGAACCACTGAACTTTGGGCTGGATTTATCAAGGAAACAGGCTTGGAGCTTCAGTTAAAAATATAAGAAATGTTACAAGAGAGATGCACACTGCAGAGATTTACAGATAACATAACAAGCAGATTTTACCCTTAAGGTCACCTACCCGCCCCATAAATTGTGCACTAGCTCAGAACAAAAACGTTTGAAGTTCAGGAGGGGAGGGCAGAATCACATGGGCTGAAAAAAAAGTCATATGGTTTAGAGAAAATTAAAAAAGGTCCAAACCTTGCTTTTTATATAAAAGCCCAAAACGATGTTCCCATTGAGTATCTTTCTCACACATTGCCCTTCGAAAAACCAAGCCAAACCGATTTTCCGATTGAGTTTCTTAACAAACATTGCCTTTCTAAAAAAAAATAAAGCCAAAATGATTTTCCCATTGAGTTTCTTTCTCAAACATTACCTTTCTCAAATTAAAGCCAAAATGATTATTTTTCCATTGTATTGTGAATGTTTTCTATTGGTTAATTTGCAATTAAATCTGATGTAAGTTGTGACTGCCAAATTCCAAATTAATTTGACCTGTTTGTTGTAGTATTTGTTAGTTCATTAGAAATATAAGTCAGACAATTGGTGCACAAACTATGAATTTGTGATCTTGTGTAGTGTCCCAGCAATGGTGGTTGATCTTTTGGTTGCTATTCCATTAGATATTCTTACTATAGAGCAGCCTGGTTCCTAGCCAATTGGTTGTACAAAGGGTGTTTTTTGGGGTGGTGCGATCGGGCTGGAGGCCTCACTAAAGTTGAATGTGTTTAAGCGCTTTGGGTGCGTGCCAGCTTGTTTGGGGGGGAAAGGTACTCCCTGTGTTGAGAGTGAATGCCTAATTAATCACAAGATTGTTCTTCCCCACTCTCTGGCCAGACTCCTTGGGTCCCAACCCCTCACCCACCTGTGAGGCAAAAAACCTTGGGATCATCTTTGACTCTTCTCTCTCTTTCTCTCCACACATCACAGACCTTGCCAAGAAGCTCCACCTTCTCAGGAGTATTCTACCTTTCCTCACCTAACCCCAGAATCTCAACGTATCCAGAGCCTTTGTTCTCTCTAGTCTAGGCTTGATTACTGCAACAGCCTCTTCCTCAATCTGCCTCTTCCTCCCTTTGCCCCCTCCAAGTAATCCAGAATTCAACTGCAAGACTTATCCTTGGCCTCAAGCCCAGGGACCACATCTCTCCTGCCCTAAAATCTCTTCACTCCCAGTGACCGCAAGGATCACATTCAAGATCCTCTGCATCATCCACAAGGCAGTCTGGGGCCTCGGACCTCCTAGCTTTCCCTACCTAAATCAATCCCGGCCAGAGTCCTTTGTGCTCTGGCTCCAATTCTCTGCAGGTTAAATGTTTCTCCAAGCAGAGAGTGGGAGGTGGATCCCTTTCCTTGGCTGGCTCCTCCCTCTGTAACAGCCTCCCTTTCCCCCTCTGACTTGAACCAGACCTTCTAAAGTTCCCTAAACTTCTCATTTCCCCCTCCCGTGCCGCAATAACTGAGCACTGCCCCCTTCAGAGTCATACAGTTGCCAGCACTTGTTCTCAGGATCCCTTTCCCGGACTAACCCAACTTGATCCACCCTGCCCACCACACTCATTCTCCCTTTTCTTGCCAACTTGGCCCACCCAGCACTTCCCTGCCCCCTTCCCTGGGGATAGGGCCGTTGTTATCACTAGGCAAAGTTAGGCGCTTGTCTATATGTGCAAATGTTAGAGCAGCAAAATGCTGCTTAAGACATCTAACCTCCACTACATTTAATTGTATGCTGCCTAGTGATAGCACAGGCAGCACAGCCCCAAGTACTGTGAGAAGGTTGGGATCGGGTCAGGGTCACGAGTGGGCATGGGCATGGCTGCGCTGGCAACTGTGCATTAGCTCGAATGGCATCATGATTCTAGTCTTCTGTGAGTCCATGAATGCTGTGCTGTTAACTTCGTTGGTCCGTCCAACGTGGTGGCCTGGCCTGCAGCAAGCCAACCAACACAGGTTCGATCCCCAGGTCTGGCTTAGAAACCACTGGATATAAACGCGTTATAAATAACCTATCATATCATATCATCCGAGTCTGATGCATGAGGGATGTCATGCCGACTACTGCTGACACCATGGTGCATGCCCCCAACCCTCTTTTGCAATTAAATGTTATGTTTATGTTTTGCCTGGCTGGCAGTGGCTGCAGGCTCTAACATTCCGTCAGGGCCAGAGGGTGGGGGCGGCCTCGAGCCTGCCGCTCAGCATTCGGGGCTGTTCTGTCTTTTTCCTGACCGAGCCTGTTCCCCTGGGTCTAGGTAGCAGAGTCTTCCTTTGTTAAAAGGATTTCAGCCTGAATTCAATTGCTGTGCAGCCGATGGAGACCACAGTTCGGGGGGGGGGGGGGTGATTACGCATGGAGAACTCAGTGGTTTGTCTTGAAGTATTGGAATCCGTTTCATGATGATTTGAGTCATTGGTTTGATTGAAGAGGGTATTCATATGTAATAATAGTTGATGGTTGATGGAGCGTGCCATTCTCCATGTTGATCCAGCCTGGTGTGGGGGAGGAATGCTGGGCACCAGAAGGTGTGGCTCTGCTCATGCCGGCCCTTGATTAGAGCTGCAGGTGGCACATCATGAATAAAGAATATGCGGTAGGTGGAGCTGGCTGCTTCTCTATGCCTGTGCACAGAGTGCCTTCCCTTTGTTATTTCAGTGACATTCTGTGACATCACTGTGTGCCTGTGTGCATGTGAGTGTGAATACCGGCGGATCACAACACTGGCCTCATCGCATCCCACTATATCATCAAACTGTGCTAAGAGGATGTGGCCTAGAAGTTTGGGGTGGGTTCTTCCCAGTAGTGGTAGGAATAATACTGGTTTGCGAATGGGAGGTCCCTCTCTGAAGTGGTGCTGGGGTTCTAAAACAGCCTGAAAGGCTGCTGGGAGCAATGCCACTGGGTATGACTAATATAAAACTGTTCACCCATTACAATTTTCTGCAACGCGTGCGTGGTGTGAAATAAATAAAATTATTTCTTGCCGGTGCGTCCCCCACTGACATGTGCCTGTGTTGGCAGTTCCTAAAACAGCACTCCCTATGATGTCACTTTTGATGGCCTCACCTGGGTGACCGGTTGCGTCATTAATCCCACACCATACCCTCGGACAATCAAAAGTCGATTCATAGGAAAGGGATAGGGTAAAGGTTGCTAAAGGAGTGAGAACTAACTCCTACCCTCCCCAGTCCCCGAGGTGATGCTAAAGTCAGGGGTGGACTGGCCTATAGGCCTGTGCACATTGCGCTCTTTTGTGTGTTAACATATTTAATTTCCAAATATTCTCAAAGGAAAAGGGTTGTGCTTGCTGAAAATGTGTAATATGGGGCCACTTGGAAAATTATTTCCAGGGCATCTTTTGGTTACCAGCCCACCACTGGCTACAGTAAATAATGTTCATTTCCAGCGCTGCCCGCGCCTTGTTCACATATTAAGAGAGGCTGGGAGACGAGATCCTGGGCTGTGAGCCTTCCTCTCAAGGCAGAGGAGGAGGACCTGCAAAATTAATTCCAAGTGAGCCTCACTCATCTTGACTTTTTCACCCTCATGTGTAGCTTAAAATACATGAATAATAGCTTTGCTTTCAATCCCCAAAACATGCACAATCCTTCACTTCAGTGAAAAGTTCCTAGACAGATGGGACGGAATTTTCAGAAGGCCGAGTGTTGTCAAGCTTAAATGCAAGCGTGGTAGGCCAAGCGTTAGAGTAGGCATGGGAAAGGCACTTGTCAGGTGCCGCTCTAGTGGTATTAATTGGACATTGTAGCAGGTGCAAAATGGTGAGTGTACCTGGGCATTAAATAGCAGAGCCTGGCAAATGCCTATTACTTACACACAAGTTAAAACTGTTGGCTTTGCCAATGCTATTTTTTAACAGGACTTCAGTGAATGACATGCATAGTGCTTATAAATATGGCTTAAGGCACAATGTAACAGAACATATATGTATTACACCAAGACTTATAATATGCATTAGATATTTACGAAATATTTCAGAATTAATGCAAAATATTTGCAATTAATGAGAGAATAAGGTTCATTGCAACTGGGGGGCGTGGCTTGATGGCCACGTAGAGGGACGTGCTCTGGAGGAGCTCCCCTGATCTGACATCAATCCTTGGGAAAAACGCATGCTTTTAGGGAAATAAAGCTTGCCGGCAACACACCTGCAGATGCATGAAGGGATGGTGTCTGCACCGAGCGCAAAACAGGAACGAAACGCAGCGAGACGAGGAAGCTACAACGACCGAAATACGAGCAGGGAACCCGAGACCTGGAGGCCAGCAAGATGGCCGACGCAGAACAAAGGGCCATAAGGTAGCCGCGAGGTCGTCGCCGCCACACTAGCTGGTGAAGCTGAGACTGCAGCCGCGGCGACGGTGGATCCCTGGAGCAACCTGGCCAGTCTGCGACCCTAGGCACCCAGCTGGAGGGGGCCTGGGAGAAGTATCGCAGCTGCGAGAGAAGCGAGGGCGGGGGGAGACGAGCCCGCCCGGACATCGGACCTCTGAGGATGCCCGGCCCGTGAGCTGGATTTGGGTCCCGACTGGAGCAGAACAGAGGGACGCGCACGGAAGCCCGGGACATCCAGAACACAGGGTGAGAGACCATACCTGCATCTCTCACCCCACTGTGGGGTGTCGAGGCAGAGTGCCCCCGCCACAGCGATCGGTGCAGCAAACCCTGGGCCAACCGGGGAGGAGGCAGGAGAGGGGCTGGAGGACATGGGCCGAACTCTGACAATGCCGCACGATCGTGAGGGGGCCCACAGGTGTGGGACCTGGTGAACGCCTGAGCGGACTGGGCTGCGACCTTGGATTGGAGCGGGGGAGTCCCCGGAATGGGGCGCTCCCTACGAGGCCTGAACGGGGGGTCCCGGGAATGAGGCGCACCCGGAGGCACCGCCGCCACTAAAGCTGAGACGGCGGAACAGTGGGCGCAGCACGCCCGGACCTTTTTGGTGGATTTCGGGCAGGTTGGTGGGGCGAGGGCGCCGCAGAGGTGGGGCCCAAGGTGGGGGAGCTGGCCGACGGAAACCCCTAATTGCCGGTGATTGAGGCCGGCACCAGGGGGGATCCGTGAGTGCGGGCCCCAGGGGACAACTGGGCTGGCTGGGCCGAGACCCAGGTACTGAGGAAGGAGGCTGGAACCATAGTAATCCCTGAACACTCCGGGACCCGACAGCAACCAGAAGACCTCCCGTTCCCTTGCCGGGGGCACTAGACTGATAGCCTGGTCCCGAAACCCAGAGAGGGGACACAATCAGGGCGAGAAAACCGGAAGCCCAAACCCAGATCGGAGAGGAGATGTACCGGAGCAGGGACACTTGACAGGTGAGAAGGCCCACACCGATTCCACACGCACCCAATTCAAACGGGTGCACGTGTACGGGGGAGGACACAGCCCACTCTGGGCGCGAGCGGAGTAACAAGCGCACGTCTGGATCGCTGGACTTGTGACCACGAGGTCATTGGGGTGGTGAGAGGCACGAAAGGCTTCCGCCCCGTTGACACAGTAGGATGTCCTCCAAAGTGGTCAGACCCAGAATCAAGCAGCCCACGATGGAGGCCCATGCCAAGTCGCCCCCAGGAGCTGAAGGGGGCAAAAGTAAGGAGACCCCCGCGGCGGCGGCGGCGGAAACACCGGGCACGATCCAGGAGGTGCTGGCTGCGATCGCTGATTTAAAGATGGCCTGGGAGATGAAGTTGGGCCTTGCCATGAAAGAACTGCAGGTGGGTTTGGACCTCAAGATCGGATCGGTCCAAGAGGAAGTGAACCTGCTGCAGCAGGATGTGCGCACAATCGCGGAACGCACCGGGGCCCTGGAGAAGGAGATGGCCCCGACTACGGAGGCGTGCGCCGCGCATGCAAAGGAGCTACATGCCCTAGTGCAACGTGTGGGAAATCTGGAAGATAGAGCTGAGCAAGCAGAGGGGCGCGCTAGGCGCAATAACATCCGCATAGTGGGTCTACCGGAAGGAATTGAAGGGCCAAACCCCACAGAATACGTGGAAACCTTGCTTTTCAGGAGATAACGGGAGGGGTGTTGACCCAGGGGTTCGCGGTGGAGAGGGCGCACGGGGCCCTGACAAGGAGACCGGCCCCAGGAGCCCCCCGCGACCGATGATCGCAAAGATCCTGAATTACCGGGATCGGGAGAAGATCCTTGAATTTTTTCGCAAGGGAGGAACGATTGAGAGAGGATCAGCAAGGATCACGACGTACCCAGACTATACGCTGCTTGTACAGCGTAATAGGATGAACTTTGGGTCGGTGAAAAGAAGGCTGAAAGAAGATGGCCATCGTTTCATGTTGCTCTATCCGGCCAAGCTGAAAGTGTTCTATAAGAACAGATCCCTTTTCTTTGAGACGCCGTCCGAGGCGATGGATTGGCTGGACATGCAGGGCCGACCTCAGGAATCGGATGCCCAGACGGAAGCCACGGAAGCTAAGTAGCATGCTGTTGCGGCACCCGGGGTGACATAGCTAAGACATTGGGACTTGAATATAGAGTTGTATAATGCTCCTGGGAAATGAGTCATGGTGTCAGCCGGCTGGACCTGTTAGATGCACTTCCCCTGAAATAAATACTTGGGAGCTCCTGGGAGGCACCCCCTGATCCCAATAGCTGTATATTTAGTTAGGTCACTGTTAGATCGGTGACGCCCCGCGGGGTCCTAGTCCTCGTATACGAGACAGGACCAGACGCGGGTGGGCCTGAGATCCAGGGATGGAGCTGGGCATTTATTGGGGAAGGGTAGGGTGGGGGGAGGGGTTGGGTTGTGTGCTGTGGTGTGAAGTTGAGAAACAGGGAGGGGGGGCATTGTTGGGAAGGGGAAGGGGGAGAGCCGGTGAGAGGATCGTTAAAGGGAGCATTAAGGGGAGAGGGGGGTTGGGAACAGACCGAATAGATGGCATCGGGTAATCTCCGTATAGTGACCTGGAAAGTACGGGGCCTCAATAGTTATCTGAAACGGAATAAAGTAATGCTGTACTTAAAAAGGATGCGTGTTGACATAGCCCTGCTACAGGAGACTCATCTCACCAGGGAGAAGTTGGAGGTGGTCAAGAAGAAATGGAGGGGTAATGTGGTGGGTGCTACGTACTCAGCGTACGCTAGAGGGGTTATCACCTGGGTGGCGCCGCATGTGCCGTTTCAGGTGCTTAGCTCAACGGTAGACCCGGAAGGCAGAATGGTGACGGTAACAGGGCTCCTGGAAAACAGGGAAGTGCACATCTTAAATCTGTACGCCCCCAACCACGATACTGCAGCTTATTTTAGGTCCCTTTATGGTAAACTTGGCCCCCTGGCTGGGGGTGCGATGGTGTGGGGTGGGGACTTCAATTGCACCCTGAATCCCAGAATGGATAGGTCTGTTGATAGGACCGGGAAAATGTCACCGGCGGCCAAAGCGCTTGGGACATTGTTGGGAGACCTTGGCCTGGAAGATGTGTGGAGAAGACTGCACCCCACGGATAAGCAGTACTCGCACTACGCAGCGCCACATGACTTGTACACGAGGCTAGATTATGTGTTTGTGGCAGCTGAGATAGCGGGAGAAATGGTGGGAGCGGAATACAAAGCCCGGGTATTATCTGACCATTCGCCTCTGGTGGTGGAATGGCGACACCAACCCCCCAGGCCTCGGATCCCAACATGGAGACTTAGGACAGAGGCACTGCAGGATGAGGGGTTCCGGGAGGATTTGAGGGATGCCATCGAGGAATACTTTGAGATAAACACGGGCAGCGTGCGCTCTGTGGGGACGCTGTGGGAGGCCTTTAAGGTGGTGGTGCGAGGAGTAGCCATTTCCAAATTTAAAGGGCTCCAAGGGGGTATCGAAAGGGAACTTCAGGACACTGAAAGGGAGCTGGAGAGCCTCGCACGACGCGAGGACGCCGCTCATGATAATAGAGCAGAGGTAAGAGACCTTCAGTTAGCCTGTAGCGCACTCTGAGATCGACTGCGTAGATTAAACTACAAGAAATATACGGAGCGGTTACACGCTGGGGGCGACAAGCCAGGCAGATTGCTGGCCTGGCTGTACAAGAGTGAGACCCCCCGGTCAGTGATCAATGAGATTAGTGGTGAGGGAGGTCGCATCTGCAATACCCAGGAAGGGGTGAACGAGGAGTTCCTCAAGTTTTACAAACACTTGTATGAGGACACCGGGGAGGATATGTGCCAAGATATACTGAACACACTAGAGGATATTGAGTTGCCCACCCTGGATGACCTAGAACGTGAGGAGTTGGACGCCCCTGTCACCTCGGACGAGCTGGAGGTGGTGATTCGGAACCTCCCCACGAGTAAAGCGCCTGGGTCTGATGGGCTGCCCAGTGAGTTTTACAAGACATACAAGCAGGAGCTGCTTCAGCCACTGCTTGCCATGTTTAATGAGGCCTATGAGCAGGGGGAACTTCCATTGTCCCTTCGCGAGGCCTTGATTATCCCACTACTGAAACCAGGTAAACCGGCCGCGGAGTGCGGGTCCTATAGACCTTTGTCCATGCTCAACCAGGACAGCAAAATACTCACGGCAGTGCTAGCTAATAGGTTGAAGAAGGTGATCGGTAAGCTGATACACCCAGATCAGACGGGCTATGTCCCAGGTTGAAACATTACTGATAACCATAGGAGGCTGCACCACATTATTGACCAAACTGGGGAAGACACGGACGAGCTGGCTATCGTGTCGCTAGACGCTGTCAAAGCCTTTGATTTGGTGCGATGGCCTTGGCTTAAAGCGGCCCTAAGGGGATACGGTATGGGACCTGGGTATATCAGGTGGGTCCAGTTGTTGTATAGCACCCCGATGGCGAGAGTCAAAACAGGAGCCATAGTGTCATCCGCAATCGCTACCGCGGGTGGCGGCTCCTTCCACGTTGGAGGCTAACCGGCAGGTAGAGCGGTATAGTCCCTTCTTTGTGTCTGGTATTGATTCGTGGCCAATCACAGCACTGCCGGGAGTTTACCTGGCCTTCAAGCCCGGCAGTCGCTGCGTTTCAACCTATTGCTGGCCCTCGCTCCAGCGGCGCTGGTTCTTGCGCTCCCCCAGCGTCTTGCCCTCTGCTCGCCTCGGCGTGCGGCGGGTCTTCTCTGTCTGCTTGCCCCCGGCCCTGGGGATAAAGTTTCTTCTACGTACCTGTTGGCCGTTTTTGTTTTTAGCAGCGGCCTCTCTTTTCACAGCCTCTTCTTTGCCGATCCCTCGGCACTTTCCTTCTCGTCTCGCCGCTCCGGCGGCGGGCGTTTTTTTTTTCTTCTCTCCTCTTTGCCGCTTTTTACCCGCGGCTCTCCAGTTTTCACTTTTTTCCGTCTGTTGCTGGTTTTCCTCTTCTTTAGTTTCTCCCCATGCCTTTAAGGTCCTTGGGCCGGTATTTGTTTAGGCTCCCTTCACCTCTCATTGGTGTCGCATTGGGCTTCCCTCCTGTGTTCTACCCTGCGGACCTCGCATCTGCTTCCAGTCCTACAGATTTCAATCTTGGATCTCCACCTACCTCGTTACCAAAAGTATCCTAAGGGTTTTTTCCCACGTGTGGGTTTTTTTTCCCTTTGTCCGGCCTGATCCCGGAAAAGGGGCCCCAGGACGGCTGTATTATCAGCAGTTACTGTGGCTTCTCACCGAGACAGGCAAGTCCTACCTAAAAAAGAACGGGACTATCTGAGCCGGCGCAATCTACGGAACACAGGCCACTCTGACGACTCAGGTGAGGAGAGTGTGGAGGGACGGGAAGACGAAAGGGTTCGACAGCTTATGCAGTCACACATAGTCTCAGATGCCTTGCAACTCAGCAGGGGGACCAGGCAGGGATGCCCCTGGTCACCCATGTTATACATACTTGCACTAGAGCCATTGGCGATATGCCTGCGGCAACAGTACGGGGAGGTGGGTATTAGCACAGTGAACGGTAGACACCTGATATCACTGTATGCAGATGATATGCTCCTTTATTTGCGTTATCCGGAGGAGAACCTGCAGTATGTACTGGAGGTGCTGGACCGCTACGCCACTCTCTCAGGCATATCAGTGAACCCTAGAAAGTCTAGTCTGTTCCCCCTGGGCAGATATAAGAATGTCCCGTTGGAGAGGCTGCCTATCCTGCCAATACCATGGCAGACTGAGACATTTAGGTATTTGGGAGTAAGTATCTACCACAAGATTGAGGCGGAGCACAAACATAATACAGAGAGAGCCGTAGAAGGGGTCAGGAACAGCATGGTATTTTGGTCTAGATTGCCCCTGTCCATGACGGGAGGGCGGCCTTGCTTACAATGGTGGTCCTGCCCAGACTCTTGCATTTCTTTGTGAATGTCCAGTTTTTGATTCCCAGGAGCCTATTTGTGCGGCTCCACAGCATGTGCAGGGGCTTCGTGTGGGGTAACTCCAGAAACAGGGTGGCTTTGTGGAAACTTCCGAACCCGTGTGACAAAGGGGGCATAGGCTTGCCAAACTTTGAACTTTATTATCTGGTGGGGCAGCTGCTGTATGTGGCCACGTGGCTGTCAGATGAAGATTCGGCGGAATCTAGGCTGTTGCGGGAAGACTCGGCCCCATACTTCCTGAGGGAAGTGGTGTGGTTACAAAAGGATAAACTGATGGGAAGGGGGCGGCGATTGAGGCTGGGATGGGAGGTCTGGCACAGAACATGGAAAATGATGGGGGAGTCGGAGCCGCTCTCCCAGCAGGCCCCATTGGTGGCGTTGTGTGGTAACGACTCTCAATTATTTGAGTCAGTCCGTAAATATTGGGAATCAGTGGGCCTGGCCACCCTTGGGGACATATGGCAAGGAGGGGAGGCATTGGACTTCCAGAGGCTGCAAGACGAGACAGGGGTGCACAGAGGCCAATACATAACCTACGCTAGGCTTGTGAAACGGGTTAGAGAGAGATGGCCTGAGACAGCATTGGCAGATGACCCTGATGCCTCCCTGGAAACCATGTATGATGTTTCAGAGGGCGGGCACGAAATATCGAGGATATACGAGCTCCTGAGAGTGAAGGCTGGGAAGGAGTTGCTCCAATTGAGACAGTATTGGGAGGAGGAGGTGGGTGGACCCATGACGGACGGGCAGTGGGAGAGAGTCCAGAGGTATCATAAAAAGGTGTCCCGAAACGCGAGACTCCAACAACTCCAGCTGTATGTCACTCACAGGGCTTATCTGACTCCCCAGAAGATTGCAAGGTTTGGAGGCTCGGTCACGCAGAAATGCCCCAGGTGTGGGGAGGTGGAAGCGGGGCTACTACACATGTTTTGGGCCTGCCCGGAAGTGTGCAGATTTTGGAAGGAGGTTAAAATGAAACTGGCTGGTGGGGGAGTGGTGTTGGACGTAGGATCAGCTTGGTCATGTATGCTTGGGATCTTTCCCAGACCCCGGGACTTAAGGCACAGAAGCAAGATGAAGGATTTGGCTTATGTTCTGGCCAAGAGCAGGATTGCTATGAGCTGGAAGGCGGCCCACAGGCCCAGGGTGGAGCTATGGTGGGCGGACCTCTTGAGGTGGGCAGAGGCGGAATCCGTAGTATGGTTTAAATCGGTCACTAGAGGGGGTGAGGAGGAAATAGGGCCCCTGCTGGCCTGGCGGCACTGGTGGCCTCTATGGCTAATCCACACCAGGGTCATAATGATTCTGAGGACTCGGACGATGAGCGCATAAGCACTGTGCCACCCAATAGTGCTCCAGCAGACGACACAGAGGAGCCGGATGTAGTTTGAAGGGGGAGGGGGAAGTTGGGGAATTATGTTATGTAATATGATGGTTTGATGATGCTTCTACATGCGGAAACAGTTGTATTGTGTGGTGTTTTGTTTGGTTTTTAAAAAAATAAAATTAAAAAATGTTAAAAAAAAAAAAAAGGTTCATTGCAACTTACGTGACCTGGCCCGAGCTTCCACCTTAAAAGCGACGAGCGAGATCAGTGCCAGACCCAAGACGCAGGCAATCTTTCCTTTTGGATTCTGGGATTTGAAGTTCTTTCCCCACTTGGAATTTAAGAAAACTTACTCGCAGAATTCAAGTAAAATCAGGACTGGGTGGCTTTCTCACACATGGCAGTATTAATGTGGGCCATGAAGTACAAAATGTCAGTATTTGTACCAGGTGCAGCATGAAAGGTATGTGTTCAAGTGCCTAAACTGTACAGTGGGTTAAAATTCCAGCTTTACTGTTTAAAGAAACTGATCCTGGGCAAATAATTGAATATCGTTCATTAAAGAGCACTGGCCTCAGTAGACCCATCAATTTCTTCTCCTTTTGTGCCAGCCAGGCAGTCACCAAAGTACATGAGCTGTCCAGATTACTGTCCACATTACTGCCACACAGCAGGGAATAAGTGTATCACTTTGCTTTACCGGATCTGCAGGAGGTGGGGTATGGAGCTAACTTTGGGAGTAGGAAAGGTAGCTTTGTAGCAATGCCAATGAGTGCAGATATGAGAGGATATAGCTCTGTGTGGTGTGTACGTTTTATAAATCTCATCCCAAAGTAAGCAAAGGCTATGGGTGTATGTTCTCTTAGAAACCTGGAAGCATGAGTAATCCATTGGGTTTATATTTTTTCAGCTTGTGTGCATCATGGCAAATAGAAAGAATTTGTCTGGGTCACAGTATAGTAAGAAAAGGCAATACAAGAAGAGTATTTTCTTAAGTATTTTTGAGGCGATCCACTGCAAGATCAAGATGAAGATCAAAGGATCCACCTGGCATGGAAGCTGAGATGGTAGATATAGCTACTGCCTCACAAGTGAAAGAAGAGCTGGAAGTGCAAACTCTGAATGAAGAAAATGAACCGAATGAACAATTGCAGGTTGAAGATTGGAGAAGATGTTAAAGTGCTGCCATCAGCCTGAGCTATAGTGATCCTGCTACCTGGGACAATTTTCCCTCCAAAAGCAGTGATCATGTCAGACAAATCCTGGTAGAAAATGGGCTAGGACAGGTTATGCAGTTGTTTTCCCTAAAGGTAGAAACAAAATAGTTTTACTCAAATCTTTACAGAAGAAGGCTTCCCAATGTTGATGATGTGCACCGTCAAAGGCTACAGTATTCCACATCAAAGGACACTGTTTTGCTTCTGTTGTAAGCTGTTGTAGCAATAATTCAGCCAATGCCTCATCTCTTGCTGGTAAAGGGTCAAAGGACTGGAAAAAAACTAACTTGTCTGCAGTACTAGCAATGCATGAAAGAAGCAAGGATCATTTAGAAAATATTAAAAAGTGGAAGAAACTGCCACTGTGAATGAAAAAGAAGAAAACAATTGATAAAGAAAATGTGCGCCTCATTAAGCAAGAACAGAAGTATTGGCAGCAAATCTTAGAACGACTTATTGCTGTAGTATGAGTTCCTGGTATGCAAAATCTGGCCTTTCGTGGAACGCATGAAAAACTTCATACCTATGGAAATGGAAACTTCTAGAAATGTTTTCAATATCTAGCTTTGTTTGACCTACTCATGGATGAGCATCTTCGTAAAATAACAAACTAAAAGACGCACGTTTAGTACATCGGGAAAGATATACAAACTGAACTGATTCAGCTTTTAGCCCCACCTATTAGAGAGGAAATCCTAGCCTGAGTTCGGGCTGCCAAGTACTTTTTAATCTTTCTAGATTGCATTGGTAATGATGCTTCTAAGTGTTGGTTGGAGGCAGCTGCTTTCTTTGACATAGAACAACGTATTTATGTGTATTTCTCAGGTTAAACATGCTGTTGGGAAGTTCTAAAGCGCCATGTTAAAAATCTTACATTGAAACCATTGAGTGACACAAGATGGGAAAGTTGAATTCAGTGCCTTGAATCCTCTCCGCTATCAGCTGGGTAATGTGTATGATGCACTAGTTGAGATATCAAATGACACTATGCAAACAGGATCCTCTTGTAATATCTCTTGCGTAGATGCCCAAGATCTTGCAATGGGTATTTCTAGCTGCAGGTGTGTACATTCCCTAGTTGTATGGCATAAGTTTCTCTTTGCGATAAATATGACAAGCAAACAATTTCAGGCAAAAACATTTGATGTTTGTGATGCTATAAAACAACTGGAAGAAACCAAGAAGTTTCTTAGTGGATGCAGGAGTGATGAAGGGTTTGAGAAAGCACTTGCTGATGCACGTAAACTTGCAGAAGAGTTGGACATTCCTGCATGCTTTGAACTGTCTGTATCTGAAGAACAAAAAAGCAGTTCACATATGTAGCAGATGGTGAGCCTATTGAAAGCCCCAAGGAAAATTTCAAATTGAGCTTTTTCTTTGTGATCATTGACACAGCCATTCAATCCTTAGAAGAGAGATTGTACTCAAATGCATCAAATTAGTTCTGTTTGGTTTCCTTTATAACATACACAGTTTGAATACTAACGCAGCACATCAAATCTTTTACCACTGCTTGAAGCTAGAGAAAGCTTTACAAAATGGGGACTCGAAGGACATTGATGTGTCAGATTTGTGCAATGAATTGCAAGTAATTGCAAAAGAGTTCCAAATTGTTCATCACCACAAGATGTACTGAAATCTGTATACAATAATAATTTGGCAGAGAGCGTCCTTAACACATATATCGCTCTCCAGATTCTCTTAACCCTGCCTGTTTCAGTGGCAAGTGGCGAAAGAAGCTTTTCAAAACTAAAGTTGATCAAAAGTTACATTTGATCTTCTATGATGCAAGAAAGACTTGTTGGGCTAGCGACCTTGTGAATAGAGCATGGCTTCGCTCAACACATTGATATCAAGAACTTTGTTTCCAAATATGTGAAAATTAAAGCTCGGAAAGTTAATTTCTAATGTGCATTTTCATTTGTTTTAACCCACATCTGGTACAAAGTAACATACAGTCCCAGATATATGTGTGTTTTATATGTCTAAGTCAACAAAGCCATCATGTACAATACATGATGCTTTGGTGACCCAGACACATGTTTCATGGTCTGTCAGCAGATGCCCCATCACTTCTGCTCCTGTGTTTCTTAGGTTTTTGGAGTTACTCACTGCTTTTCACTTTTGTAGATGTTTTAAATATAATAAGAGACATCTCACAAGATATTGTTGAATTTATACATGTCATACTAATTAAGTATTAGGATCAGTTTAGTATTTTGTACCAGGTAATGCTGCTTATGTGCTTACAAATGTCTAGTTTTTATTACCAATATCTTTTTCTCACTGTTTGTATTGCCTATATAAGTTACAGAAAGGATTAGATCCACATGCCACATTATTACATTTGTTGTTGCTATAGTGTCATTGACTTGCATTTATGAAACACAGAGGCTTTAATTTGACTTCTGAAAGCTAACACTCTGTAGATAATAATAATAATAATAATAATAATAATAATAATAATAATAATAATAATAATAATAATAATGATAATAATAATAAGGATAAGGAAAGTGCAATGGGATCCATCCACAGCAGAAGATGTGAGCAATGTGTTAGGAGTAGGTAAAGGGTTTGCAGCAATCAGAAAGAAAATGGGGACGGTTGGCTGTGAACGGTTAGGATCTGGAATGGAGGGGGAGAGCCAATCTGACAGTTTGCCTAGGGTGGCAAAATTCCTTGCATGAGCCCTGCTGGGGGAACCCCACTCCGGCACTTCTCCCTCTATCCTCTGACCCCCTGCAGTTACCACCTTCTCAAGCACTTGCACAGTAGGATTGTCACAAGACAAATATAGCAATTGTTGTTCTTCGCTCATGATTCCCTTGATGCCTTACCATCCTAATCTGTGGTGCCTGGAAATGCTTGTGTATAGGCACCATATAAATGGGCAACAAAATAAAAAAATAAACCAGATTCGGGTCGAACTTGATTCAAGTTCAGAGAGTTGCGTCGAAATGAGGTGGTGAGTCGGCTGCTCTCTGTGGTGCAAAGGCAGGCTGAATGATGCCGGTCCATAGATCAGCATGAGCAGTTTCTAGGTCTAAAAGTGACTCTAAGAAGGAGTGTGAGGCCATCCCTTTCATTGGTAAAAGGCCACAAGGGGTTAGAGGAAATCAAGCCTGGTTTAAGGGCTCCAATCCCTATCCTTGAGACAAGTGACCCTTGCCTCCCATGTCATACCCAGAGTGCCAAGTTGCACAAGAGGTGGAGGGGATAGGAAGGACAGAGGAGCTGCTCACATAAAAGTAAGATGGGGTATTTCATCCACAAACCCACTTGTGCTCTCTGACTGCCCTAAATCTGCCCCTTTTCTAGCATGCAGATTCAAATGCTTTATGGTGTGTAACTCCCTAGTGTGAGGCAGCCTCTGATATGGAATTGCATATTTGAAGCCTGGCTCCCAGGAGATCTCTGTTTTGAACTACTAGGCCTGGAAGGGAAGGGTTACCTTCCTCTCAGAGGGTCAACAGAGGCAAGCATCCTGTATTGTATCCAATTCACTGAAAGGTAGAAAGTCAGGTGTCTGAAATGCACCTTGCCTCTCATTGATGTTCTTAGCTCATAGGGTTGGCATTGATATGCTACAAATCAGATTTGGTTTTTAAAAATTATGTGAACCAGGAGCCACCATTCCAGAACCCATGTATGACTTGTATTTTTGATTTTTGATTATCCTGCCTCCAGGCAATGGTCTATCATAATTTTGATGGTTTTAGAACAGAGGTGTAGACCTAAATGCAACCACTGCCCTGCAGTGACTCGGCTGTCAAAGCAGCTGTCAAACAGGCCACCTTCATCCCCTGAACCTGCTTTGTGGTACTGGAGAGTAGGAGCTGCAGATCAGAAGACTGACACAACAGGGCAAAGGTGTACACTATGCTTTTGGCATGGAATTTAATTAAAGATTGTGTCTAGTTAGTAGACCACCCTTTCTGCCCTAGATTGCCTGCATGCTTTTATTTTAAATAAAAATCAATAAACTAGGGCTTTACACTCTTGCCAGACCAGATGGCAATCCTTCACAGCAACAACAACATCAAATTCCTTGAATTATTTGTGTATATAGTGAAGTGTCTGTTGTCCCGGAGATGCTAGAGGAACATAACTTAAGTGCAGCAATTCACCAAATAATATGTGAGGGCTCGCAGGAGGCATGCATACACAAATCCCCATTAGAAGCAATCATCCATTAGCTCGATTTCTACACAAAACTGTATGAATTCGGGCATTGAGTAATGAAGATACAATCTTGCTCTATGTTTCCACTAAGGGCCCACCACCTATACAAAAAAGAACTAAGTACATTGTTGCATCTCAAAACTAGAAGCAAACAGGGAATCCCACACACCGCAATAATAATATTTTCTGGTAAGAATGTTAGCTGCTATGTTTTCAACACAGTATGGCCAATATATGTGATGCGTCAAGTACAATCTAGGGACCTTACAGGTTTAACTCAGGCTACACCTAATACTCCTTGAGCTACAAGAGTCAAATAAGAGAATCAGGACTCCACTCATGTTGTGAGACATTTCACTGGGTGGAGCATTTCTGCCCTGCTTTACGCGACTCTGATGCGTAATGGTTTAAACCTTTAATAAGACACATGAATATTAGAAGAAGGTCCGTTCACGTATAATTATAATTTCACCCTTATGAAAGAGGAACTTAAGCTTTAGCATTAATATATGCGGGGCGGGGTCCACTTTGGAAATATGACTGTATTGAGTTTTTTAACTGCTTTAAATCACTTGTTTTGTTTTGTTTTGTTTTGTTTAACATGGTCTTGGTTGTATCACTCACTTGTTTCTCAATTTTGCCCATGAGTGGGGTGTATTTGGGACATGCAATTGGTTGGGCATTATGTACACCTTTTTTGTAGTAATTCCCATTTATACAACACTGAAACCCTGAGGAAGACGTGCAAGGGATGGATTTATGAAAAAGACAGCATCTCTAACTTGATGCCACAGCTTTTACAATGTGGGATTTTTGCCCAGGGATCCATCATCCCTCGGATGTTGAAACATGTGTTAGTTACAAACTGGACTCAGTACTTCTGTCCATTATTTGACTTCATGGGAATCAAATGCTTTATGTAACTATGCATTAATTACCTTGATATGTCCTTGGCTGATCCAAACAAAACTACAAAGATATTGGGTTGAACATTGTAAGTGCTCAAATGACAACAGTGGTTCAACCCGATATATTTGTCCTGTTGTCCCTTAAAGCCACATTCATTAACTTGCATTGCTTTTTTATGTGTGGTCGAATTAAAGGCCAACAAAGACTACCTAGCCAGATTACAGAAACTTTGCACCAGTACAAGTGCAAATTTGCACGGTATTAGCAATATGGCAAAGTTTGCCCGATTTTTTAAAACACTGAGACATATCCGAAAACTATTGCACCATGACAAGTGCAATTTGGCATGGTGTAGGCATCAGGGCAAAAATTGCTCTTGCCAAAAAAGATAGATTTTCACAGCATTATTGCAACAGGGCAAAGTTTGCCCTAGTGCTAATACGGAATGGTATTAGCACTAGGGCAAACTTTGCACGGGTGAAAAAATGCATCAAAATGTATCTTTTTTTACACTATGACAATTTTTGCCCTAGTGCTTATATCATGCCAAACTGTACTTGTCATGGTGTGATAGTTTTCTTATATGTCCTAGTGTTTTTAAAAATAGGGCAAACTTTGCCCTAGTGCTAATACCGTGCAACTTTGCACTTGTACCGGTGCAAAGTTTCTGTAATCTCTGATCTGAATTCAAAGTGAGAGGTGCTGAAAAGTGACACTGCATCTTCAATTGTGACAAATATGATTCAAATATTGAACCAACAAAGTAAGTTAATAGGCGTTGCCTTTTGTAATGGACAGCATCTGACACAAGACATGGAGCCTGCCTCAATGTAAAGTTAGAGGTGTCAAAAGAATGCATTGATTTATTCATTAACATTTTCACGTGTTACTTGCTTCCCTGACAGACAGCACTCAACAACTGGTGCAGTTAGTGCCACAACTTCAACCATCCCAGGAACAATATCGGTCCTTGAATATATTTCACCCAAACGACTCATTACAAGTACGGCAGTACAGGAAGAAATTGTGATAAAGCAGTGCTAACTTTGTTACGACTGTCTTATTGCACAGCAGTAGTACAGGTTTGACAGTGAGGTGGGGGATTTCGCTGGAGGTAAATCTGCCGCCTTACCACCAAAAACCAGCAAAATCATCAGAATTACAACCATCGGAATTCCCACCCGTGGTAATTCCACCAACACCCTTATTGAATCCTATGGACTCCAAAGAATGGGGATTTACACCGCCTATCACCACTTGTAATCCTGCAGTAAATCCACAGGACCAAGTGGCGGTAACAGTAATTTCATTTGGCCGTATTGCTGCACTTTTTACCTTAAATAACAGGTTAGACCTTAATATTTCAATTCCCAAAATGCGTAGACTAAATTAACTTTTTATATAAAGTAACCTTAACACTGTTATTTTCTAAATATCCAATGATTTCTTCTTTACATATAGGGGAGAGATGTATTTATTTGCACAAACAGGAATTAATACATGTAAGATCTTTCCTGTTTAAGAATTGACCAGTGTAATTTGATTCACTGTTGATTTGTTATTATGTTTCCCAGATGATATGGCAGTTACTCTGTGCTTAGTAGAAACATTTAGTGTTTGCTAGCTGCACATAAATGTATATTGCAATAACGTATATAAAATTCATACTATTGTACAGTTGTTGTTATTGCTTACTTTAGGGTTTTGTTATGCTACAATTGTGGAACCTAAAGCAGGTTTACAGCCTATGCCTCAATTTTAGATCCACACATACGTTTTGGGGTTTTTATATATTGTTTATGTAAACCATCTATTCAAAACATGTGCATGTGATTAGAAGATTAATTGGATGGTCTCGAAGTGTGTGAAAGCGAAAGTGAAAGTGATGCAATGATATGTTGCTTGTATGCTTCCGCTCTTATTTTTATTTGTTCCCTGTTGTTTATTTTCTGATAAGATAGAAGTGTGATGTCATTGTGGTATGGCACATTCATGATGAAGGCATTCATGTTGTGTCAATGGCCCTCATTACGACCCTGGCGGAAAGGGGTTTACGCCGGCGTAAAGCATGGCGTACCTTTCCGCCCGACTACGAGTTCCCGTAGCGCCATGGTGATTTTTACGCCTGCTTTTTGCAGGCGGAAAAATCCATGGCGCTACGGGACTTGTTGTTAATTACGCCACCGTAATTTACGGTGGCGTAATTAACGCCTTCCCCACTCCCATTAAATGGGAATGGGGAAGGGTAAATGGGGATTGGGGACTTACCGCCCCGCCAAGGTCGGAATGGGGCGGTAAGTCCGCCAACCACCATGGCGGAGTTGGCAGCTTAGCGCCATGGACCATGGTGCAAATTGCACCATGGATCTCCGCCAGGGTCGTGATGAGGGCCAATGTGTTTGTTTAGCATGATAATGGGTATATTTTCTGATGATGTGAGTGCTCTGTTTTTAAGGAATCTTTTTGCTTTAATGTTGTGGATATCTTGCTGTGGATAGTTGTGTTTGTTATGGAATATATTCCTTTTGTCATTGTGTCCTCATGACCATGTATGTTGCACAGTATATTTTTTTATTTGTTTGGTCCATGTGACCATGTTGTTGTGCTGTAGTGTGCCCCAGTGACTTATGATGTGCATATGGATTCTCAAGTGAGACAATTATACAAATGGTGTTCTTATACCCTTTTTATGTGGTCCCTAGAAAATAAATGGTTGAACGCTGTGCCAAAAGATGCAGGTATATGGTCTCTGTCTCTGTATGAGGCAGTGGAGTGGGCTCGTAGCTCAGGCAATGAGGAGGTTGTGCTTGCAGTAGCCCACTACATTTGGAAAGTGTGTACAATTATGACAAATAAGGGTTAGGAATGTGTGAGGTTGTTGCATGTTTGTTACATGTCTTTTTTATTTTGGAAATGTTTTAACATTTTTACCTCAATGGGCCTCATTACGACCCGGGCGGTAAGGGATTACCGGTACCGGTAAGGGCCCCAGTGCCAGTAAACCCTTACCGCCCTATTCCAAGGTCCCTTTGGGTGACCTCCCTTAATGGCTGGTAAAACCAGCCGTTAACGACGGGACCCGCAAAGGGACTTTAGAGGTAATAACGGTACCGCAATTTACGGTGCCGTTATTACCGCGTTCCCCATTCCCATTGAGCCCTATGGGGCTAAAATGGGAATGGGGAAGGGACATGGTGAATGGGGAATTACCGCCCCCACCAACCTTGGAATGGGGCGGTAATTGTTCCATTCACCATGGTGGAATCGGTAAGGTTTTGGAGGCAACCATGGCGCAAATAGCGCCATGGTTACCGCCTGGGTCGTAATGAGGCCCAATGTGTTTAAGAATCTTTTGTTACCATTTTCTAAGTTTGTATTATTGTTTGTAAAAACGACTTGGTTGAACAAATAAAAATGTATTGATTGAGTTCGAAATATAAGTGTGTGTGTCAGTGTGTCTCTGCGTGTGTCTTTGTGTGTGTCTGTATTGTGGCTTTCCTCCTGCAGATGAGTATATGTGTGTTGGGTAATATTGATCAATCCACAGAAAGTTTTCAGTACCTTTACCCCCCCCAACCTTATATGTACGGTTATAACTATCATGTGTTTTGGGTTGGCGTGTCTTCTTCTGGCTTTGGCGGAATATTTTTATTTCACAGTATATTTCTTTTATTTCAATTAAGTGTCTTCCTTCATTCATACTGCACATGGATAAACATGGGCATGTGTACATTTGGGGACTGTATCTGTTTTGCACTATATTTTATAAATCTGTGTCCCTACGGTGCATGTAGAGTGTGGCAAATAATCCTTTGATTTTTGGAGAATATTAATTTTATTTCATGATATATGTTTTATTTAGTGTCTTTCCAATCCTACTGTGCATGGCTGAATAGGTCTGTGTCTGCGTGTGTGCGTGTGTGTCTGCGTGTGTGTGTTGTTGGGGTGCTTTGGACGTTTTGTAGAATATTTTTAATTGTGTAGCATATTTTTCATTTCGTTTTATCAGTTGGATCCCACTGCAAATGGCTAAACAGGAGTGTGTGTGTGTGTGTGTGTCTGTGTCTGTGTGTGTGTGTCTGTGTGTGCGCGCGCACACACTGTGTATATTTTTAAGTCTATTTGTCCCTCCATACCATGTGTGCGAAACCTCTTGAAAATCGAACAGGACAATTTAGAGATATATTATGCTAAATAGGGCATTTTTCAGCTTTCCAAGAAAATCACCATGCAAAAAATATTTGCATTCACGAATTCTTTCACTATAAAAAATCTTTGCTGAAATGTTGGCAAATTGACATGAGCATGTGGATTTGGCCAGACCAGTAGCCTGCACAATTCTGTGAGCTTTCATGTGCAGGAATGAAAGTTACATAGGAAAACATTTCAGTTCAATCTAACCTTAACTATAACGTTGCACAGTATTTTACATGTATCGGTGTTAGGGGAGTATGTATATGTACATCCAACCAACACCCTAGTAATTGACTTTTACTAAACGAAAACAGCAGTGTCTAATCTAAAAAGCAGGGCTTCATTGGTATACAAATTAGAAATGGCAGATTTATGGATCACGCATGATAGGTGCTGGTGAATTCTTTAATTGAAGGAGCATCTTTGGGGGGGTTCTCCCCCAAGAAAACATTTCACAGTAATGGGTTAAAATGGTGCATTTAACAGTATGCTTTCTGTGAACAATTAGGTCAAAGGCTACACAGTTTGCTTTCGACTTTGTTGGTTTTATAGGGTACCACATGAAAAAATGCAATAAATGCAAGACATCAACAATGTACAGGAGCATTTTCCAACTAATATATATGATGGCTTTGCCCACAATATATGCAAGTTCAAAACACAAAATATATGCTGGGTGTGTCCATACATGACCATGCAGGCTGTACCAATGCATACCAGTATTACAAATAAGAAAACACTCCTGTTGGCCTTTCCAGTAAAATAATTCCATGGTGAAGATAGAAAATATATCCAGACTAGCTGCACCAATGTAGGACAGTCTAGCCACATAACAACACTTATCATGTTTGCTTTAAATTTGTTGGCCAGTAAAAAAAATGTCATGCCACAGTAAGAAAATGTAACCAGACTGAATGTGCCAATGTAGGCCAGTATAGACACAAAATAACACTTATCATGTTTGCTTTAAATTTGATTTCCACTCAAAAGTGTCATGCCAGAGGCAAAACATATCCATATAACAAAATATTTGCTAACAGACTAATGTATATACACTTCTGTGTGCATTATTTTTATAACCATACGTGATATTTAATGTCAAATTATTAGGAGTAGTCAAAGCAACAGAAATAACAAATGTTTCTTATTTATTTCAAAATGGTGGGCCTGTACATCACCCACACATCATTTTTTAATTATTTTTCTTATATATTTACTCTGTATTGACTGTGTCATACATTTCTTCAGTGGCACTGGTCTCATTTATATACAAATGTTTATACCCATTTTTGTTGTGCCCATTACTTTCTGGGCTAGCATATTGTATCAAAAACATACATGGACATGTGATGTCGAAACGTGGAGCAAAACCTAATACAGTGCTAAACTTGATTTCCTTTGTTTGAATAACATATTCAATAGTAGACAGTAAACCATATGCAAAAGCACAACCAATTTCAGGGGTTATAGCGAACAAGGTGTTTAATGAGATACTGGCATATGAAAGACACAAACCAATTGCAATAGTGTGTTGGGAACTCTTGAAGTAAGATACGACGTATAGGGACTGGATGTGCATTTATCCCATGCGATGCTATGGGCTTATGCTCCTGGGGTAGATAGATGTTAGTTTTACAAAGTTCAAGTGACCCATTCATGATCATTTATTCATGAGCTCGTCACGGGACCCATTCAGAGGTAAAATAAAACCTAATTGACTGCAGCAATGTAGGCCAGTCTAGCCATGTGACAACACTTATCATGTTTCCTTTTTCCTTGATACCCATTATAAAATGGTATGCCAGTGTCACAGTAAGAAAACATAATAGGAATGATTGCAGCAATGCAGTCCAGTCTAGCCATTTAACAGCACTTAACATGTGCACTTTAACCTTGATACCCAGTAGAAAATGGCATGCCATAATCAGACAATAAAACCAGACTGGCTACAGCAAAGCAGGCAAGTCTAGCAACGTAACCCTCTTATCATGTTAGCTTTAATCTTTATAACCAATAAACAATGTCATGCCACAGTAAGAAAGTGTAACCAGGCTGACTGTAAGGATAGTTTAGGGGCAATGCACTCGTCTTGGTAGAAGACGAAGCGTAGCAACATAGGTTTGATCCCCAGGTATGCGCTTAGAAACCTCTGGGTTTTAAGCACATTATAAATGACCAATTACAATTACAATTACTGCAGCCACATAGGCCAGCTTGTCCACATAACACCACTTATCATGATTGCTTGAACCTTGATGCCCAGTAGAAAATGCCATGTCAGGGACTGAGAACATAGCAGGACTGGCTGCATCAAAGCGGTCCGTTTAGCCACATAACATTTATCATGTTTGCTTTTAACCTGATGTTCAGTACAAAACTACACACATTCATTCTGCATTCACACACTTCCACTTGCACACCCATACACATTGACAGCATTCACACTCTTTCTCCCGTGCACCCATAAAATACACTCTCTCACACATGCATACACATTTTCTCCCTTGCCTGCAACCCTTGTCCAGAATGTGCTCTCCTGCCCTCAACACTGGATCCCACACTGGCGCCCATGCAACATGAATAGGAGCCAGGAAGCAGGGAAAGATTCCTGGTTCCTGTACATGCACAGTGGATCTGGAGTGTGCCCTGCAGTACATCCCAGGCACTCTATATGTGTGGGGACGTGCAAGCACACTCCCCACACACATTCAGAGTTTAAGTAACCAGCCTACATCCCCAGAGGGCCATGTGCTACCCATTGGACATGCATGCTGGGATACACGAACTGTGAAAGATAAACCATATTTCCCCTTTGACAGTTCAAGCCAACCCAGGAGCACTCCCTCAACTGCTTGCTATAGCTGAGGGAGCATTGCAGCTGAGGGAGCACTTAGTATTGTCACTGGGTAGGTTTAGCGGTATGTCCAAAATAGGGGGTTGACAAGCATCGCCCATTATGGATGGGCTGCTCCTTTAGGTGCCGGTCATATAGATCTAGAAAACATGTGGAACTTTCTTTGGTGACAAAGCTAACGTTTTTGTCTTGTGGGTTTTATTCCAAACATTTAACACTTTATGTTTCTCAAGCCAAACATTTTGATTTTGTTCCGTTTTGGTCTTGCCAATGCTTGCTTTTTGCTGCCTTGCTCTATCAACAATTAATGTATCTCACCACTATTTCATTGCACAGTTTTCTTCCTACTGTCATTCACTGTCAGTCGTCAATGCTTCTCTCTCTGCCACCTCCTAAACTACGTCAACGCTTACACAGAATCAGAATATTGCTGTCTTCGCATTTAATGAAAATACACAAGATGTACATCCTGTGCCCTTTTATTAGTTGATTTTGCAATAAGCTGCTATTTCTTTGTAGCTACTTAGGTGAGGAAAAAAGATATCTGAAGGAGCAATCACATTACAGAATAAAGGAAAACTAAATATGTCAGTGTGTCAAGCATGCCTCTCATCTTTATAACATAAAAAAATAATTAGCACATCTAGAAGATTTCTGAAAAAAAACATTAAAATCTGGCTTGCATGCATAATACTTCATGCACAAAATATGCATTTATAACATGTCCCACCATTGCTAATGATGCAGAATAGCCTCTAGCTTTTACATGATTCTCAGCATGTGTGTGTTTATCTTTTTAGTGTGTCATTTAGCAATCTGCTAAGCATAAACATAGCGTTGCTCTACCCCCATTACATATGTTCATGATTAGTTTATTCTGACAAGAGATTTATTGTTTATTTATTTATTTTAAAATGCAATAAACCGCACCACATGTCCGAATGCCCCCGAGCGCGCACATAAAACTTACAAGACAGACAGCCAATGAGAATGAAAATGAAAGTATCCAAGGGCAAAAAGAACAGTGGAGGCGGAAATGAACTAGTCAGAGGCTAGGTTGAAAAGATAGGTCTTCAGCCTTTTTTTAAACTCCATGGTAGTAGGAGTAGCTCTGAGGCTCTGCGGAAGTGCATTCCAGGCAATTGGACTTTGAACATCAACGCTCCGACTGCCAGCGTTGGCAAGCTTGGACCTTGGTTGCACAATTTTAAGTTGGTTACTAGACTTGAGAG
This sequence comes from Ambystoma mexicanum, assembly GCF_040938575.1. Classification (NCBI taxonomy): domain Eukaryota; kingdom Metazoa; phylum Chordata; class Amphibia; order Caudata; family Ambystomatidae; genus Ambystoma; species Ambystoma mexicanum. The sequence goes on along the minus strand of NC_090937.1, from coordinate 1,127,969,439 downwards.
TACGCGAGGGGACATAGTGCACAAGGCGATCAGCAAGATATTTCAGTGCCAGATTAAGTTTACATTTGTGTAAGTGACTCTGTGCTTCACAGGCAACCAGTAAGGATCCTGCCATCTGCCGTCTTGGTTCTCTCTGCCTCTGTTTCTCTTTCCTGTCCCCTCCAAATCCTGTAGCTCAAATCCCTTTGGGTGTGATATCAGAAGGGCAAGGTCCACTCATTTCAAGAGCAGGGATTGGACCCCTAACAAAGGCAAGCTTTAGTCCAATCACCCGCAGTCTTTTACCTTTAAAAGAAGGGGTCTCAGATCACTTCTTTTAATCATCATTTGGACTCCAATCCTAAAATAAGATTTCAAAGCACCCGGTTGGGAGAGCAGTCCTTTCCAGATTACTCCAGTTGTAAGATGAAGGAAGTGTTTAGGATTTCAATCAGGCAATACACCCGGGTCTCAGTCTAGCATGCAATGCAAAAATGAAATACTTATTTATTGTGTCTATAGGTTCAATATTCTGAGTGATATCAGACTCATATCACACCCCTTCTCAAAATACCCCCAGGTCACAATGGACCAGGAATCAGGCTGGTTGGTAAAGGTAATATTTATTTATTTAAAATTCTTTTCACACATATGTTTTAATATATGGGGCAGCAATCACAAATACGGTGACAATACAAATCAAAAAGTAAGTAAGGCAGTTGAATTCACTTATAGAAACACAGAATAGAAAATATCAAAGAAAAGAACAGTTTTGGCTTGTTGAAAAGATAGCGCTTAGGTTAAGATTTCCCCCTGAAAACGTCTCAACTCACAAAGAAGCAATTCTACACAGATGTAAGTAAGCAGCAGGTATTCAGTAATATAGAACAGTGTACAGGGTTTGAATACAATCTTCCCTCCCCAAACAAGAGAGAAAAACGTTTTGGGAATTTGACACTTTTTAAAATGACACTCGAAAATGGCTTAGAAAAACCATGAAAAGTGTGCAAAAATCCTTAAATTGACATAAATTCCCATGGGAGCAACACTAAAAAGATCCTAACAAACATAAACTATAATATGACCAACAGTACACACTTTGAATCAGAATGGGAATTAGGAAATACTTTGAATGGGAATTTACACACGTGTAAAACTTCCAAAATTGCAAATTCCCGCCTTAATGTCACTATGCGATTTTTATGAAAAATGGGTCAAATACTGTTTTTGGATGCGGTCTTAGGGTAGGATTGTAGCTAAAGGTGTTAGGTTTAAGTCAGAGTTGATATTGCGTCTCTAGCTATACAATTGAGGAAGTTATGCAAGTTTGAATGAGAGGCATTTTCAGAAAAATAGAACAGAGAAAAACAGAAAATCGGTTTTAAAATGACAGGTTGATTTTACTTAAACTAGATTAATGGCTAAGAAAAAGAAAATGCCGCCCGTGAATCTCCACAGTTACGCACGGCCGCTTGTAACCCTTCATGTGGTAGATACCCTGTTCTTTGTGGGAATTACTTTATTTACTTAGAATCACTAATGACTTATGTTCAAGAAAAACAAAAATTAGATAATTGGGGCTAACACTAAGAATTACAGACAGAGTTGCAAGAATGATTCTGACAATATTACAGGTTCTTAAGTTAAAGATGGGATAGGTTATAGGTTGGGATAGGACAAGGCAATATATACTATGGTTCACTATGATTCCTATTGAAACTTACAGTCCGTATTAATTTAAGATAGGACCGTCAAGGTTCTGGTCATCTGGATCGGGTCTACAGACAGCAGGGCACTTCTGGTGGGATAGGTCAGCTGGGAGGTTCTGGTCAATTGGACTGGCACCTCACACTGCACTGGATTGGATTGGCCCTTCTGGTTACTGGACACAGTAGATCAGCGGGATGGCGAGTTTCAGCAGGCAAGCATGAATGGTAGCAAGCCAGACTGTATCAGAATTATTTCCCTTAAGTTTGTGATGGTTTCAGGATTTGGGCCTAGCTGAAGAAGAGTTCAGCAATGCTGAGGCCTTGGCTTTGCAAAGAAATCTGGATCAGGAACAAGATGAAGAATTCAGGAACAGAGCGCCACGCGGAAATCAGGATGGAGTCAGGAATCAGTGTGTCCTGTGTGTTGTGAGGTTCTCTTATTTATCCTGCCAAATGACATCACTAAGATTATGGTCGGAGCAGACTTACAGACCACACCCACAAGGCTATGATTGGTCAAAGTCACAGTTCCTTCCTTGCTCGTTGCTGGTTGAATGCCAGAAAGGATTTTCATATTTTATGGTGTGACTTGGGAACCTCCCACAGTTATTTGGTCCAACATTTAACTTTCTCACAAATACATATTTATATAATTATGCCAGACACATACATTACATATTTTGTGGGTTACATTTACTTCCAACTCCCAAATCGATGAAACCTGGCTTTGTCTTTCTGTGGAATTTTGTCAATTTTAATCATAAAGGTTTGGCCTAACAATTCCTAATTTAGTACATATATGTGCAATCACCCCTAGAACATAGGTACACAATATTAGATTTGCCACATTCATAGTTTTTGTGCAATTAGTCCTTTTTCATAACTTCAGTTCCTTAACCAGTAAGAAATCCTACCAAGTCTTCACATGTCTATCATAAATTCAGATTTCAATGTATGTACTTTTCATTCCTTTACTTATTGTTGCTGCCTAGTTAAATGTCATGAAGTTCTGTGGCAAAATAAGCAATTTAAACCCAAACTCGCATGTCAGTTTTTTTTCTTCTTTCCAAGTGTGAGCAAACGGCCAGTCCTTTGAAGTTCAATGATAAGCCTCTCCCAGCCTCCTGCCCCTCCTCTGGAAGGATGAGTGTCCAAGCCTTCTATTGTCTTTGCCTGGGGCAAAGACGAATGTCTAATGAAGTCATTTGTTATGAGTATGTGAGGCCTCCCCACTGCAATTAGGCCTTTCCTGCCAGCAGCGAAGTGTCAATCTTTCCCAGGCTGAGGACTATCAAGGCAGAATTGTTTTTTAAATAGTTAATTAACTCCAAGCTGGGTTACTTTAAGTTTCACCTATATCTTTCATTCAACATATAAAATGAACCACAGTTTATAGGTGGATTTTTACATTAGCAATCCTTTGACATTTCTTAAAGAATTAGGCCTTTCAACAAAAACATGCTTTCAAAACAGTAAATTTTGCACTTTTTTCAATGAAAAACACATTAAACTGGATTCTAATAGCTAATAGCGCCTTGGTTAACGCCAGGGTCGGAATGAGGCCCTATAACCCTTAAAAAATGCTGTAGGCCGGTTTAACCTGTCAGGTCTCCAACTATCAAAGCACTTTCAATGTTTTCTCTTTGCTGCTTGCCGGGGTTCATGGCAACACCAGGATGAACCTATATTTGGTCTCTCTGGGTGGTGTGAAACTGAAGCAAAGACAGGAATCCTGAGTGGAGCTCACAGTATGTTTGCAATCAGGAGTCATGTGACACAGGAGGGTGGATTACTGTAGCCTATTTTTTTTGGCTACCCCCACCATTTTTCTTCATACAGAAACATGTAGCTAAAAAAGAGGGGCATGCACTGTGCTCTAGCTGTGTAAAGTGGATATGTGCACATAGTCTCCTTATTTAAAAATGATTGGGTGTCTATTCATTCAACTCCCCTCTGAGATTACAGTCAGATGTCCTCTAAAGAGGCCGCGTGGAGTCTCTCGCCAGTCACTAGTTTCCAGAGAACGCTCGGTGTTCCCGCAGAAGTTATATCTCGGTGTTACTGCTTTCCACCGAAGAAAACTGCTCTAGGATTTGTGATCAGATTGTATTCCCATTAGTACTTAACTGCGAGAAAACACTGTCAAAAAGCAAGTTCGCAGGCTTAATTGTAGGTGATGTGCAGGCCTCCAGAGACCCTATCAGACAGAAAATCTATAATTAAAGTTTCATTCTTTTAGAGGATTTTTCTGCTTTTCAGCTTGATCTGAGAAAAACAAATGTAACTCCTGTTCGGGGACATTTATACGAATGACAAAGGCAGCTGTACAGTCTTATCTGCAAATCCCGTTGATAGGATGAAATCCCTGCCACAAGACCAGCAAGCAGAGTGGGATGGATAACAATAGCAGGATGCTCCCCCAGATATGTGAATTCTGCTGCCGACGTAAAGCGCAGCTTCCCACAGAACAGCGCCTTTATATTGATGGATAAAGTACCCTTTGCCAGGATTAGGACACTGCAAGTCACCAACGATTGTGGTCAGCACACAGAGGAACGAGGTTGAAGGCCACGTTCCTTTATAAGGCCATTTAGCTGCAAAGTGACTGGCAATGAAATCTTTTCATTTGATAGTGGGAATTTTAATCTTTAAAGTTCATGGTTGCTACATCATCCCTTTGAATGCTTGGGGGCTCATCAGGAGTTGGGTGGTGCGGTAAAACTGCAATGGTAATAGCATTACCGCTGCATTACCTGCTGTCCTACCATTCTTACTGTATTATTGTACTAATACCTACCATCAACTGTAACTACTGTTCCATCCACTATGTAACCCAGCAACTGTTTTCACCAACCGTTTCTGCCTACCAATGTAACCTATAGCCATGGCACTTCCGGGTTTGGGCGCTACCAACAAATGTAATAAATAAATAAATACATTACTGCACCACTCAATCACGAGTTTTGGGGAAAGTTGGCGCATACACCTCCAGCTCCGAGCTCGAGGTGAATGCACAAAGTTTCTGCCCGTTTTCAGCACAATTACCTTGGCGTAATTACCGCCGCAGAAATTGTCCATTGAATCCTATGGGTACTAAAAAATGGGGACTAACACTGCCTTCGCCACTTGTGATCCGATGGTAATACCACCGGATCAAGTGGCGGAAATGGTAAGTGCATTAGGCAGTATTCTGGCAGATTTACTGCTGGGATATCACCCAACTTCTGATAGAGTCCCAATTGGTCTCTTATTTACTCTAATGCAAGAGGTCTTCCGGTTATTGATAAAAAATAAATCAATGTAGAATCGGTTTGGAGGAAAATAAATCACTACTATGCAGAGTGCAATGTGCTGTCAAAAAAGACAGCAGTTTTAGCAGTTTAAATAAATGCATTTAAAAGCCAGTTTGTGGTTTAAAATAAGTTAGATTCTTGCTCTTCCTTTTAAAACTCCAGCAGTGCACATAATAAACATACTATCATAAACAGTTTCTTATCAATTAATGGTGTAATGTGTCACTGAACAGTATTGTAGAAGAAAGGCTTCTAAAAAGCGACTCACAACCTTACTTGAGTCCTTCTGTGTCAGCTATAATTCTGCTTTGTGCTGTGTAAGGGAGGGATGATATCACACGTACGACACTGACATAAAAGCTACAATTTGTAAACACCTTTATTAAAGTTTCTGTGTTTGGAAAAACTCCTACTTTGCCCTATGACTAGGATGGGAGTACTTTCTACCATCAAATAATAAATAGAACAGTCCAAGTTGAGTCAATCAAATCAAAATGACATATACTAACAAAACCTAATGCCTGCCCTATCTCTTGTACAAAAAGTGTGTAAAGGAATGCATGCAAATGAAAATCAGTGTTCATGTTAGACAGCACTGAGTAAGGGGATCCCCGTAGGCAGGATGACACACTCTGGCTCAGATTCTTAATACAAAGGCAGTTCAAAAGGTGGATCGAGGCCCACCTGGCTTTCCACATTGAAGTCTCTCTTTTCAAAACACAGTTAAAAAAAGCATTCACACTGGCCCCCCTCAGTCGGGCTCAGACTTTTCAAAGCAAAAGTTCCAAAACACTTTGCAGGGGTTCCCTTCCCAAAGTTTAATTCACCTCCTTTAGGGTTTCCCTTCCCTTAACTTATAACACTTCCGATCTCCCTCAGTCGGGCTCAGACCATTTCCTGATGTCGAAGACTTTCGATTATATGTGGCTTTTACTACAGACCTCTGCAGGACCACTTCGACTTTCCCTTCGGCTCACACTCTTGTGTAATTTGCCCCAGTGCTTCTTGGTCTGGGTAGTTCAATGTCATAAGCACCAAAATTCAACATTTGCCTTTTTACATTCCCCTTTCCTCTGGGTTAATTTTGATCACTTCACTTTATTGCTACAAACTTTTCACCTTTCACAGAGACTTTCGAGTGGGATACTTCCTTTTGCTGGACCACTCCAAAACACTCTGTTATTCAGTATCGCTGGTTTCACCGCTATCGTTACTTTACAGTTCATTCACTGGTTCGCCTTTCTTTGCATCCCATCCATACAAGTGCAGCCTTCAATTGAGTGATATATTGTTTCAACTTCAATCTTGCCTTAACACACACCGGTCTTTCATGTCACTTACCAACTGACTGGCTGTGTGTGTTTCTTTCTTGTCTTTACAGTTTTTAAATTCACAAGTCAAGGTTAGTACCACAGGCTTGGCCTCACCTCCCCAACTCTCCCGTTCACCCCACAGGGTCACTGGCGTCTTTGAAGCACAATGCAGCCTTCTTGTTTGGGATTTGGCCTTCACCACGTGTCTTTCGATGCGTTTTGGAGGCAAAATCCTGCAGGGAACTCCTGGGATTGTCCACCCTTTGCTCTCATCCCTCGGTCTGTTTGCTCTGCTCCAGTAGGTTCGCCTTTGCCCCGGAGGTTCTGCTCTTACTCATGTTCCACTTTGCTCAGAGTGTGTCTCTATGTTTCGCCTTTTATCCATGTGACGAGAGCTAATTGATATCAGATGTATGCAATTTATTTTTTATTTTTTTTAAATATTTATAACGCGCCGAAGCTCGCAAGCATCAGGGCGCAACAAAAACACGAAGACTGAGGAATCACAGGACTACACAGAACAAAGAAGAAATGGACTCAGTATGAGTCAGGAGCTGAATATGTGTCAGATTACCGAAAGAGTAATATTTTCAGCTGCTTTCTGAAGGAAAGGAAATTGCTTTCCGGCCTAAGGTTGCCGGGGAGCTCGTTCCAGAGAGTATTGGCTTTGGTGGGAAAAGCCCTGCTTAGGCCAATGGCTTTTATTCTGACAAGGCCGGGTTCAAGTAGCCCTTGTTTGGCCGATTTTAAACTTCGGCTTGGTTCATACCATTTGAACTCCTTTTTTAGGTATGTTGGGGCCGCGTAATATAGACAACGGTGAACCAACATCAATAGTTTCTGCCCGTTTTCAGCACAATTACCTTGGCGTAATTACCGCCGCAGAAATTGTCCATTGAATCCTATGGGTACTAAAAAATGGGGACTAACACTGCCTTCGCCACTTGTGATCCGATGGTAATACCACCGGATCAAGTGGCGGAAATGGTAAGTGCATTAGGCAGTATTCTGGCAGATTTACTGCTGGGATATCACCCAACTTCTGATAGAGTCCCAATTGGTCTCTTATTTACTCTAATGCAAGAGGTCTTCCGGTTATTGATAAAAAATAAATCAATGTAGAATCGGTTTGGAGGAAAATAAATCACTACTATGCAGAGTGCAATGTGCTGTCAAAAAAGACAGCAGTTTTAGCAGTTTAAATAAATGCATTTAAAAGCCAGTTTGTGGTTTAAAATAAGTTAGATTCTTGCTCATCCTTTTAAAACTCCAGCAGTGCACATAATAAACATACTATCATAAACAGTTTCTTATCAATTAATGGTGTAATGTGTCACTGAACAGTATTGTAGAAGAAAGGCTTCTAAAAAGCGACTCACAACCTTACTTGAGTCCTTCTGTGTCAGCTATAATTCTGCTTTGTGCTGTGTAAGGGAGGGATGATATCACACGTACGACACTGACATAAAAGCTACAATTTGTAAACACCTTTATTAAAGTTTCTGTGTTTGGAAAAACTCCTACTTTGCCCTATGACTAGGATGGGAGTACTTTCTACCATCAAATAATAAATAGAACAGTCCAAGTTGAGTCAATCAAATCAAAATGGCATATACTAACAAAACCTAATGCCTGCCCTATCTCTTGTACAAAAAGTGTGTAAAGGAATGCATGCAAATGAAAATCAGTGTTCATGTTAGACAGCACTGAGTAAGGGGATCCCCGTAGGCAGGATGACACACTCTGGCTCAGATTCTTAATACAAAGGTAGTTCAAAAGGTGGATCGAGGCCCACCTGGCTTTCCACATTGAAGTCTCTCTTTTCAAAACACAGTTAAAAAAAGCATTCACACTGGCCCCCCTCAGTCGGGCTCAGACTTTTCAAAGCAAAAGTTCCAAAACACTTTGCAGGGGTTCCCTTCCCCAAGTTTAATTCACCTCCTTTAGGGTTTCCCTTCCCTTAACTTATAACACTTCCGATCTCCCTCAGTCGGGCTCAGACCATTTCCTGATGTCGAAGACTTTCGATTATATGTGGCTTTTACAACAGACCTCTGCAGGACCACTTCGACTTTCCCTTCGGCTCACACTCTTGTGTAATTTGCCCCAGTGCTTCTTGGTCTGGGTAGTTCAATGTCATAAGCACCAAAATTCAACATTTGCCTTTTTACATTCCCCTTTCCTCTGGGTTAATTTTGATCACTTCACTTTATTGCTACAAACTTTTCACCTTTCACAGAGACTTTCGAGTGGGCTACTTCCTTTTGCTGGACCACTCCAAAACACTCTGTTATTCAGTATCGCTGGTTTCACCGCTATCGTTACTTTACAGTTCATTCACTGGTTCGCCTTTCTTTGCATCCCATCCATACAAGTGCAGCCTTCAATTGAGTGATATATTGTTTCAACTTCAATCTTGCCTTAACACACACCGGTCTTTCATGTAACTTACCAACTGACTGGCTGTGTGTGTTTCTTTCTTGTCTTTACAGTTTTTAAATTCACAAGTCAAGGTTAGTACCACAGGCTTGGCCTCACCTCCCCAACTCTCCCGTTCACCCCACAGGGTCACTGGCGTCTTTGAAGCACAATGCAGCCTTCTTGTTTGGGATTTGGCCTTCACCACGTGTCTTTCGATGCGTTTTGGAGGCAAAATCCTGCAGGGAACTCCTGGGATTGTCCACCCTTTGCTCTCATCCCTCAGTCTGTTTGCTCTGCTCCAGTAGGTTCGCCTTTGCCCCGGAGGTTCTGCTCTTACTCATGTTCCACTTTGCTCAGAGTGTGTCTCTATGTTTCGCCTTTTATCCATGTGACGAGAGCTAATTGATATCAGATGTATGCAATTTATTTTTTATTTTTTTTAAATATTTATAACGCGCCGAAGCTCGCAAGCATCAGGGCGCAACAAAAACACGAAGACTGAGGAATCACAGGACTACACAGAACAAAGAAGAAATAGACTCAGTATGAGTCAGGAGCTGAATATGTGTCAGATTACCGAAAGAGTAATATTTTCAGCTGCTTTCTGAAGGAAAGGAAATTGCTTTCCGGCCTAAGATTGCCGGGGAGCTCGTTCCAGAGAGTATTGGCTTTGGTGGGAAAAGCCCTGCTTAGGCCAATGGCTTTTATTCTGACAAGGCCGGGTTCAAGTAGCCCTTGTTTGGCCGATTTTAAACTTCGGCTTGGTTCATACCATTTGAACTCCTTTTTTAGGTATGTTGGGGCCGCGTAATATAGACAACGGTGAACCAACATCAAAGATTTTAATTTGATGCGTTTCTCTATGGCGAGCCAATGAAGGCCAATTCTGTCTTGGGTTATGTGGTTGCGCTTGGGTTTCCCAGTGATGGATCTAACTGCATTATTTTGGATTATTTGACATTGCTTAATGCAACTGTTGCTAGATCCTAGCATCAATGCATTACCATAGTCGAGTCGTGATAGGATGGTGGCTCTAGCGATGGTAGCGCTATTTTTGGCATTTAGGAATGGCCTGATGCGACATAATAATCTCTGATAGTACTGGCAATTTCTTTTTAGGTACGAGACCTGTGCCTCTGCTCCTAATGAAGATTGCAGGTATATGCCGAGTGTTTTGACCTTGTTTGTGACAGTGATGTTGGAGTCTTTTACTTTTAATTTACTTTTAAAGTACCTGACTTTGCCTGATCCGATTAGACATGTCCAATGCAACATGTAAGTGGTAGCCTCTTTAGTTTCAGTCGCCCTCTTCCTCAGCCCAGTGTTTGTCTGAAAAGGGCCCTCCCTTTTCAGACAAACACAGGGCATCGGAGAATCCTATTAAATAGGAGGGATCATGGGTACTGGAAAGGGAGGAATACTGCATCTCACCTTTGCTGCCTCACCCCCTTTCCCCAAACACCCCTCACCCAGGTGATCCTCCCGCACTGGTCCACCCCCAGGGTCTGGGTCCAAAGGTTATGGCCATGCCCTGGCCACCTGAGAGATCCCCGGGGACTAGTAGGTTCGACACCATTTGGTTTCTCACAGCTGACTCAAGCATTCAGCATTGTGACCCCACACCAGCTGTAATAATTTATTACAGCTTTAAACTAATATCATGCTTGCCTTACAGTTGGGTAGTGATGTTTATACTAGCTGCAATAAGGACATTATTTACACGTTTTAATATAGATATTGCAGTTTGCCATGTATTATATGAAGAATTCTAGATGGTTAGCTATACTCAATAGAGGGATTATGAGCGGCATCTAATAGAGAACAGGAGTGAGGTGAAAGAGATCCCATGATTGAAAGCTACGCATCTATAATTCGAACTGTGTATGGGCCGCTGTATGTACCTTTTCCACCATCTGCATGTGCAGTCCTCATGAAACAGCACTGAAGATGGTTGAGCGGGGAGGCATGAGGGAACTATATAATACATACAAAAACACCAGGTTATCACACCCTTACCCCACATCAAACCAAAAATGAAAAGTAAATATCTTGCAGGGAAAATGGCAATCCTGTGTTATGAAATCATGACATTTAATTATGAATTCCATATTCCCCTGCCATGAAATCACATGAAACCTTCAGAAAGGGAAATAGTTGCTAATGGCTATCTATGGAATCCGTTCACTACATAGACACATCAGACTGCCATGCAATTGTTTCTTTCACTCTTTGTATTTTTGTCCTGATTCCATCATTTAGGTATGTCTTAACACTTTGCAGGGACAACGACCAGAGACCCTTACCTAGCAAGGTGCCAGAGAGAGTGCAAACTTGAGATTCCAGTATAGTTGGAATGTCTATTGTATCCCTCCACCCAAACCACCTTACTGTTACATCCAGAATACTGTGCTCCACTTTACTGCATCCGCTGTAACCCCTTGAAGCACAGGTGCTGCACTTTCGAGGGTGCCACACTCCACTTTCTATCTTTTCAGCTCTGTATTTAATTGTGAAGAACCCTCTCTAGGGTTGTAGCATTACTATAATACTGAACTTGTGGTGCCAGTTTCAAACATGGTGAGTTGTCACTGTTGGGAGTGGGGATTGTCATTTTGGCCTGTTTGAGAAGAGTTGTATGGCTTGTTGGCGAGAGCAAAGTGCACCCCTAGGAGGAACGAACTGTGACCCAACTGTCTGCCAAGCATCTTCGTGCCTTACCCAAGCCAGGACGTACCCTAATGGGCAGAAATCACACCACTGTACGCAGCCCCTGAGCATGCTATAGTGAGGTTTCGGGAGTCCCTCTGCCTGCCAAATAGCATACTAAGGAAAGCAAAATGGGTAACTGTGGCCCTCAGGTTTCAAGTAGCCCTTTTCTGAACCAAAATGTTGCCTCCCATTAAACCGAAGATCTAGCTTATGATAATTGGTTTGAGTTTCCAGACTGCCCCTTTCCATCATCTGCCAGCTCCCAGATGCTTGTTTTGTTGCACGTAGAAAACAATGTATCTATGAGACAGATAGAGAGAGAAACATTAGCAATTTGAGCTAGTGAAAAGGGACATGTCAGTGGTAGGATTGCAGGACTGTAGGTTGGTTTGCCTTTTAAGGACTGTTCGCACTTCCCCCAACAAACAGGCTCACCTCCAAGATCTTCTCATACACAAATCCCCCACAGATGGCCTCCATATGCCTATCCATCAGCACATCAACACTGATCGGAACTTGACTACGCCCTCTCCTCCAGCACTATCATACTCTTGCATGTCAGCGGCTAACCAGACCTAGAGAGCTATAGTCTATAAGATCTTGGGTTCTTCTCTATAGATAACATACTCCCAGGTTTCTCTGCCAAACCCATAGAAAGCAGATTGGCACACAGGAACTGGGTACTTTCAACCTGTACCCAGCAACACCACGGTTTTCGCATCTGACTCTCCCATTGTCCCACTAATGACTCCGTGCCTCCTTTTTTCCAGATGCATGTAAAGGCAGGCCACCAATAGTGGCAGAAGGACCTTATACAAGACCACTTACATTGCATTCGCACCCAGGTAAGGGCGTGCAGCCAATCAGGTGTCTGGAAACACGTGCAAGACCACACAGTGACCGGCCACATTTTCCAGGCCCTTCCCTGTGTGCCGCCATCTTCATTGTGGGGAGGCAGCAGAGAGTCTCTCCCTGTTGCCTCCCCACAACGCCAACCTCACCAAGACATGCTACACCCTTCCCCTTCCCACCTCCCTCCTTCCCCACTTACCTGCTTTGTGTTCCAGTCCCAGTGCTCCATCCTGCCCATGGCTGCCTCCTCAATAAAAACAGAAAAGGGATTGTGAGCAATTGCCATTTGGCAAGGGTGCAAAGCCCTGGATTTTTACATTTTTATTAGCAAATAGAATGATGAGGGCATTTCAGTCTCAAAAAAGGGGAAATCTGCCAATCAGATTCCCCTTTTCCATCAACTCCATGCAAAAAGCATAGTGCACTTGTACCCTCCTGCATCAGTAGTCTGATATGCAGCACCTGCTCTGCTTGTTGCACAGAGCGGGTTTGAAAGTCACAAGACACCCAATTGACAGCCCCACAGAGAGCCAAGTCCCTGTGGTGCAGAGGCAACATTTAAGATATGCCCCCCTGTAGCCAAACCTATGATGATTATAAGTCGGGCAGGCTGGAGGCAGAGAAAACTCTATAGAAAAGTGATGCCTACTTTTAGACATAGTGCATGGTACTTATGATCATGACTGCCACATTTCAATTGCTATTGCACATGTGTTAACCCCTGTGAGTCAGAGCCGCCGTGGAAAGGTATGTGTATTCTGGTCAGCCAGATGTATCCTGCCAAATGGCAGGAGAGAACCCAGAGGGCCAGGCCCATTCTTTGATCCGTTTGTGAAGGCAGGTAACAACCTCTGCCTGATATGGTGCCAGCCAGGCATCAAGGGAGCACACCCATTCAGAAGGAGTAGCCTCACGCCAGTGTGCTTTATCTGTAAAGACCTTTGTTCTCAGTGAGAAGGGAAGGGAGTACGATTATGATAGGCAGGAGGGCTCTGGTCAATGGGTTTCCACTATCTCGATTCTCGCTGGCCCTCTCTCCCTTTCTTGTCCCCTCCACTTCCTCTGGAGCAAAGCACTGTAGGTGTGGCATCAACAGGGTAAAATCCACTCCATTACAGAGCAGGGATGGACCACTAAGGCAGGCTAATTTTAGTTCAGTCACCTGAGGACTCTTGCCCTTAAAAGAAGGGATCAAACACCCATTCAGCAGATTCACTCCGATCCTCTCAGATCTTTTAAGGCTGCAGATTACTTCTGAAGATCTCACTGGACTTCCTCTGGGAGAGTTCTACTCTCTAAAGCCCTCAGCCTGCAGTGAACAAGGAATCATCCAAGACAGGAGGAAGTTCTGACCCAAAAAATCCTTGAGCACATCAGAAGTAACCTCTGCTGTAGATCATAGCATAGCACTCTGTTCCAGAATCTCCTGAGCTGGCAGAGCAGACTCTAGGCCTCATCACGAGTTGGGCGGTAGCCTTTAAATGCAGCGGTAATGGGGTTACTGCCGCATTTACTGCTCCACCCAATCTCGAGTCTGGCATATTTACCCCCAGCTCAGATCTGGGGGTAAACACACCAGAAAAATGTCCATTTGTGGTGCAATTACTGCTGGCGGTATTACTGCACAGTAATTGCACCGAAAATTCCTCATGAGGTCCAATGGACCCAATGGGGAATGGGGAGTAACGTTTAGCGCCCAACCCATGATCCAGTGGTAATCCCACCGGACGGGTGGGCGCTAATGCAAATAAAGTCGGGATACCGCCCAACTCGTGATGAGGCCCTCTGAATGAAACCATTCTAACCTCAAGCTCCCCTGAGAGGTCCTCCCAGCAACTCAGGGACCAGACCAGACAAAGCTCCCTGTTCTACCATACCATACCCATTGCTGCAGGTTCACCACACCGGGAACAAGAGGGAAGTCGCTGACGCTGGTTGTTGCACTCCTCCACCACATTGAACATTGCTTGTATGTTCTACCAGCACGACACTGCATCATGTCCTGGCTAAGCCTGTCACTCCAAGCCTGAAGGAGACTGTTCAATGCCAGAACCTGAACCGAATACTGGGAGTCAAATGCGGACTTAACCAGGGGTTACACCCATGGCTCAACCCAGTTATCTCTTGAACTACCACCTCATTGATCGCACATCGATGCTGGAGTGTCACTCCTCAACCCCTATTTTACCCCTACTCCTCCTTGTACTCCTGTGGAGCAGAAACCAATGCATCACAGGGATTAAGTTCCTTTTCTAGTTACTATGGTGGCTGCTAACTTTTTTTTATGAGCAATTGGTCTCATGCACAATGAGCTGAGCTCTTCTCATGTTTAAAAAAAACCTATTTGCATTCCAGACGAACACCGGGATGCGAATAACAATCACATATGCTTTGTGAGGAGTATAGGGCCAGTAACGGCCTGAGCCCTTGCTGAGACCCTCACTTCACTTGGGTCATCATCCTAAGCAGAGGCGATTGCTACATTACATTTCTGCACTATGCAGTGAAATGGAGAAGTTTGAATATTACTCTTGCATGTGCCAGCTCTACAGATTACAAAGAGATGTTCTCTAGTTTGTCTGTAGATTATGTTTAGGTTCAAGGCACATCGGCCTGATTTACAAAAATGTTTGTACATGGGAAAGTCCCATTGAAAACATTTTTGAAATCAGCCCATAAACTTTACTAACGTATAGATCATCTCCAGTCCTCAAGTCAAGATTTCCAGTATAACCAATAACAGGGTAAATTACTTTTATTTACATTCACGGCTTTCCATTGTATTTTGTGTGGTTCACTTGAAAACATGGAGTGTGGATCAAAGTTGGAGACCCTTGGCTTAGAAAATACCAAGTTAGGGGCAGGTACCTCATTAATGAGTCGTAAAGCAAATTCAGCAGAGTTACACACCCCATTTGTAGTTTAAAAAAATATTTTCAGTACTGCCAAGCCATCGCCCCTAGGATTTACACAGGAAAGAAAAGATAAATAATACGCTTAACCCGTATGACAACCGGATACATAGAACAAGAATTACAAGGATTAAGAAACATATAACCCACTAACCACAAAGCTCAAATTTCTGCATACTTAACTCACACAAAAACCCACACAACTACTTCTCGCACAGCAAACCGCACGCACTGCACCACACCGCAGCAACAACCAATCAACACATAAATCGCACCACCAGCACACAAAGACTCACATCAATCTGATATTCACACCCAAACTCGGCACACAGTGAAAACCGAACTGAAGCTGGCAACAGGACACCACCTCTCACTTTCCTAGGCCCTTTTCACCCTACCAACCCACCTCCTTGTTTACAGGTCCGCCTGAGAATCTGGGGAGCAACTTCGTTGGTGACGGTGCACTATATAAATACCTTTAACATTAACATTACTGTTGCTTTTGAAGAAATCTTCTCTGATTAACCTCCCACTACATCTATATTATAAAGAGCTGCAGTGTTAGACAGCATCCTCTGGTCAAAGTGCCTTCGTCTAGTGCAAACACTGCAAACTGCAAAAGATGGGTGAACCTTGTTTTGTGGGATGTTTTAGCCCTATGTCCACACTGCCATTGCAAGGCAGTGTGAAACCTCCCAGATAACATCCAGATGCTGCCTGTTCTTAGAGAATGTTTTTGAGGTATTGTTTCAGCATCGGGCACACACCAGTGCTAAGGTTGCAACAATGTTGCCCTGACAATGGTGCGCCTGAGGATCAGGGCTCAATCCGAGGGTACACGCTGGTGGACGGGGTCCACCCATTTCTTTCAGAGGGTGAACTCAGTCCCCCCCAGATAAAATGAGAAACATCGAATGCCCTTTTGAAAGTATGAATTAAAACCAACCGCTGGGATTCAACCACAGTGTTCAAGTTTGCAGGCCAGACACTTCACCACTCCACTATATAACGTAATGAAAAATAACAAACAGCTTAAGGTGAAATGTCCCATTTCGGTATTGCAGGTTCCATGGAAAACATTTGTATTGGTTCTTGGAGTTTAAAACATGCACACATTTTAACGTTTTCAAAAAGGAATTACTATTAGAAGAAAATATCCTCTCTTGGTTTTGTGTGTGTTGATTTTAAGAAAGGCAAATGCCATTCGTTCCTGTGCAATTTGGGTGGTTATGCAAAGCCAATTTAATGAAATGTGCATATTTCACCTTGATATGCTAATTTCTGGCAACGTCACATCCCATTGCATTTGTTGATGAGTTCCCCCACTTTAATTTTTAGGACTTGACCCCTGATGAGGATCCTTGAAGCAGGTGGTGTGATGCAAGACACCAAATGCATAATTAAAATGTCTTAGCAGTGAGTCGCCATCCTTTATGGGCCTTGCTGGGTGTGAGGGAGATGCATCTAACGTGTGACTTTTATCAAGGAACAATTAAACTATTGGTAAATAATGTCTAGGTATTTTACATTTGGCTTTTTTATGTAGCACACACTTTCTATTGATCATATATGGGACAGCTATATCTTCTTCACGCCAAAGGGTTAAAAAAATATGATAACAAGAAGGTAAAATAGCATAATGTTCAGGCTTCTGGGAGTGCACTACTCTCATTTAATTTTTGCAATAATATTATGCAGAGGTATCAACCTTTCAACCGACCGTCCTCCCAGGCAATACATTTGCTTACTTTTTCATGCCAAAAGTGCGACATTTTCACTTTTACATCAAAACTTACTCCGGGATCCAAAGATCGAGAACTGGAATCGAACGTAATTGATGCACTAGAAGCCCCTGTTTATGAGTCAGCAATAGCCCTGTTGACATTGTTGAGGGTTTATGGTCTTTTCAACGCATACAAATGCATCGAAAAGCAAATCCATCGATGAAAATTCTTCGAGTGCAAAGCCATCGAAATGCTATCCTTAACATGTAAAGGCGCATATCCATCGAAACATTTCCATCGAATATAGGAATGGACAAGTTTCTGGATATGTACTTTTAAATGTAAAAGATAGCATTTGGATGCATTTATTTTTCACCTTAAAACGTTACATAGAGCTGTCCAGTACTGAAATCTTCGAAGTATTTCGGCACTGGCTAGCTTCATGTAATGTTACATTTTTTTGGGGGTGTCCTCCCCAAACTCCCCAAACCCCAAGGCAACCCCCAACCCTAACCGTAACCCAACTCTAACTGTAAACCTAATTCTAACCCTTGCCCTACCCCTTACCCTAACCCTTGCTCTATCCCTTACCCTAACCCTAACCCTTGCCCTACCCCTTACCCTAACCCTTGCCCTAACCCTAACCGTAGCCCTGCCCCTTACCCTAATTCTAACCCGTGACCTACCCCTTACCCTAACCCTAATTCTAACCCTTACGCCACCCCTTACCCTAACTCTTGCCCTACCCCTAACCCTTGCCCTACCCCTAACCCTTGCCCTAACTCCAGCCCCTGCCCTACCCCTTACTCTAACCCTAATTCTAACTCTTGCCCTTAAATGAAAAAAAAACATCAAATATCCATCAAATTTTATTCAATGAAAATGCATTTCGAGGGAAAGTATTTTCAATTAATACAATGTGATGGAAATGAATTATATGAATGCATTTTCGATGGAAAATCGAGATACCATTGCTGGGGGAGAGGTGGCATTGTCCCACCCACTCCATCATTCACGCAGTGGATAGACCACATAGAGGCCAAGGGGTGAGACGGCGCCCACCCTCTTGGCACGCATCCGCACAATATAACACAAACCATCATGTGAATAATTTAACGAATGTGCCTGTCCAGAAACTCCATTTTGTGTCACACCAAAACATCATCATTGCTTGGCCCAAAATGCATCCCTCTGTAACTCCAGCTCACCCTTCCCCAGGACCGCAGACAGCCAAAGCCACCGCCACCCCCTCTCAGCTCTACGCAAGCCTTGTTCTCATGGAAGTCCAGCCCTTCACTATTGCAATTGTTTAGTATTGTTTTTTCACAGAATGTGCTCACTGCAAAGTGTGAGAACAGAGCAAGCTCCAGACCTCGTGTCATCCATCTCTGCTGACCTGTCCATGCTCTCTCCACCCCCTCCCTTCCAGGCCATGGTCCTCTTGCCCCCTGCCCTCCACTCACTTTCATCTAATTACATACAGCACCCCCTCTCACTGGCCATTCCAGAGCACCAAACGTATACTTAATAATGTGCAGTAATATATTCTCCCTAAAGCCAACACATGTCTGTATGTTTGTTTATATCATGAGGCATCAGGGAGCATAAATAATAGTTTAAACCCCAAGAGTAGGGTACCTGGGAGGGGGCCCCAGTACCAACATAGCCCCCTGAATGCAAAGGTCGGAATGCCAATATATCTGCCTATGTTTTCTAAGTACCCCCATTCATGAAATGATTGTTATGTTCACCATTATTCCCTCAATGCAAGTTCCTGTTGTTTAGTTTAGATTAGCTAGAAATGTGTCTTATTTCACCTGACCTTCACCGCAGAGATGAGCCCGGCTGATCCACATGCCCACCTGGCGCCTTCCTAGTTGCCGCTCTTTTTCCCCACTTAGTAAGCCCCACCTACCTGGTCCCTTCCTGGTTGCCGCTATGTTTCTCTAGTTAAGAAGCCCTCCAGCCTCTTTTCCTTTGCAGATGGGGAGCAGGTCCAAGTGGGTCTTGGTCATCATGCCTAAGCCCCGCCCACCTGGCACCTTCCTGGTTGTCGCTCTTTTTCCCTACTTAAGGGGCCCTCCAGTCTCTTTTCCTTTGCAGATGGGGAGCAGGTGCAGGTAGATCTTGGTCACCTGGCCTAAGTACTGCCCACCTTTTTAGCCTTGCCTCTTCCTTCCTGCTCTTAACTCTTAGATCAAGGGCGTCTCTTGCATGGTTATCCAAAGCAAAGGGCAGTCGAAGAAAAGGGCAATTTCGGTTTGGACCAGGAGGATCCAGGGCCCGAACCCCTGCTCAGATAGCAGGTAAGCATGCACCAACATGTGCCCCCCCTCTCACACACAGGTGTTGCCTGTTCTTCTTGATTCTTCAACCCTGCTCCCTCCAGCCCACCATCAACTGTGGAGTCCCCCAGGGCTCATGTACTGCACCTACCCTCTATAACCTGTTCACCAAACCTCTCTTTGACTTGTTGGATGTGCTCGGCATAGCATACACAAACTATGCCGACGACACCGAAGTCCTACCCCCCCTCGATGGCGAATACGACCATGGCGCAGAAGCTCTCCTCCAGATATATGCCACAATCCAAACTTGGATGGCAATCAATGGTCTATGCTTAAATGGGGAGAACACTGAGATCATCATCCTGGGCCCCAAAGAAATTCTCTCCAAACTCAACACTAAATACACTCACCTCCCCAACGCACGCAAAACAGAACCTTCCTTGTTCGCCTTCCACAAATCCCTCAAAACCACACTATTCATATAACCCACACTACACCCTAGCGCCCAAGTCTTCCTCGCCCGGCGAATCCACAAGCTGCACTGTATATGCTATCTGATATGTACTATGTAACCCCAAGATGTACCGTAAATGCAGACATATGCTACCTTCTATGTACTATGTAACCCCAAGACCTTAAATACAAATATCAATGCAAATACTAAGCCTTCCTTTGTAACCAGCAATGTATATCTGTAACAGTGCAACGATGCCCTTGGGCTGATGTACGCTTTAAAAATATGAATATATAAATCAATAAATACTTCTGCAGGAGTCTGTCCAGATACATTCTGGTTTCACCATCACCGTCTTGTGGACAATGCTGGATTTGACTTTTATAGATTTCATTGATTTACGGTGCGTCACCCTTTCTCATGGTGGCCCTGAATCATGCTATGCCTATCTTCATCTTGTATCCATGCTTGCAACATTATGTGTTACTACTGACTTCTGCAATTGTGTTAGCTTTCGCCTCTTGCTTCTCCACTCTTTACTCTCTGTTCTCCCCACCTCTCCCTTTTCCTATCTCCTCCCCTCCTCCCCTTAGTTTCTTCTATGCACTTAGTCTATCAGAATTGTCCCTGGAACAGTATGAAAGCAACCTCGTCTGTCTCCTCCTCCCTCCCCTTACTTGTTTTTTTCCTCCCCCCCAGTACTATCTGATGTCGTCAGGACTAGTACGATAGTCGCTTGTTTTGTTCCTCCCCTCCCTTGCTGCACCCTTCTCCCTCATCTTTTGTTTTTTCCGGCTCTACCAGAAATGTCGTCAGGCCTAGTCCGGTAGTCGCCTGTCTGTTTCCATTTCCTTCCCACTCTCCCCCTCCCGTCCTTATCTATGTCTTAGCTCTTGCACTATCAGTAATATCGTCAGGCCGAGTACGATAGTTAATTTCACATCCTTACTGTTCATGGCTTGTAAGAATGTCATTGTATTTTCCCTTGTTCCCTCCCTTTCCTAGAAGCGCTTCGAAACACATTGGGCCTCATTACAAGTCGGGCGGAATGGGTTAACGGGGTCTGCTAATGGGTGCGGACCCATTATTCCCATTCCGCCTGATTACGAGGTCCCCTCGCGGGACCCTGGAAGGACGCCTGGTAAAACCAGGCGTCGTTACCGGGTCCCGCAAGGGGACCAGGGAGCTAACAACGGGCCGGTCGTAATAGGCCCGTTGTTAGCTCCCTCTCCCATTCCCATTGAGCCCTATGGGGGCTCGAATGGGAATGGAGAAGGTCCGGTAATTCCCCATTCAGGGAACCCAGACCCAGTTTTGCCATGCCGCCAATAGTGGCATGGCTACCGCCAAACCCGTAATGTGGCCCATTGTGTATAGGCGCTATACAAATAAACTATCATATAAATATCATATCATCTGATTGACTTGGACGCAGCAGCCAATTGTAGCCTGGCATCATCTATAGAGCAGGCTGTGCCCTGTGGGCCGACCAATTGAAACTGATATTTTGTACTGTATATCGTTACATCACCAATGACGACAAATGAGTTCATAATGTGCTGCCCGTGCATTGTTTGCCAGAGCGCTCTCGAGCAGCAGAGTTCTTTGCTTGCTCATTTTATTCTATATAAAATGTGTTTATCTTTGCAACTTATCTCCTGGTCTCATTCCCCAGCGGGGTGTGTCCATTATTTTGGTGTATTGGATATTGCGTGTTTTAGGGGGACAGCCTTCATTTGGTGAACCCTTTGCGTGATATTCCAAGAGACCCCCTTCCTTGCGGTGAGATCCAGGGCTTCTCCGGCAGGGACACCCCCCACCTACGACTGACCAGGCCCCATAAAATGCATACGCAGAAGAGAAAGGTTCTTATGGGTTCCGGTTTAGTGAATACCCCGATGCTCGCCTGAGCCCGGTGCGGCCCCCACGGGGAGGCCCACACATTGTGGATAGACCGCAAATGGAGGCTCTTGGAAGAACATGGGCACGTGATTATAAATTGCAAAGAAAAGATACATTTGAGGAATGTGGGGGATTCAGAGCGGAATGATTGAAGGGAACACGCACAGGTAAGATGTGAATGAATAGAGGGATTGTTTGAAGTGAAGCGCTTTTTCATGGCCATTAGTTTTTTTATAAAGAGGAATAAGGTGAAAATATAAGAGGAGGAATAGGAATCTAGCTCCGAAATGGGGTTGAAGGCAGCGCCGCAATGCACTGTCCCGACCAGTGCGGATAGTAATTAAGGAGGGAAAACGTAGGAGCCCCATATAATTAGTGGGCTCAGTAACAAGTAGTGTATATTGTCTTAGCTTGGAGTATCAGCTTATTTTCTAGTGTTTTTCATGCTATATGGAGGTAGGCCGCGGAGGGGCAGAGGTGATGTGAGTGTTGAGAAAGTAAGAAAATGATTATGCTCTAAAAGAAGAGGGTGGGGTATATGGTTTTGTATTGGGGTATAGGTTTTTTGTTTAACCTTGATGGTTTATTGTTGGTCTATTTTTGTGGGTCTTTAAGTAGTTCAATGTGTCTCGTGTGTAATGATATAATGTGTTTGATGTTCTAATATAAGGGATCTAAGATATAAGTGACTATCCCAGAGAATAAGGTACCCGGGTGACACTAGAAGAGGGAAGAGGGTCATTCCGGCTATGGGAATGGACACCCCACTGTTGCACATTTGTAAGCATCTCCCCCAATACAATGAACGAATAAAGAAATACCATAGTCAATGGGTGACTGAAACAAAGGGGGAGGGATCACCTCATACCTGGCCAGAAGAAAGGTCTTTTGATAAGGGGATATTAGACCATGTATCAACATATCTGATGGAAAAATACAAAGGGAAACAGTTCCAAAATAGAGAAGTGTTAGATTTATGGAGAATGTTCGAGGAAACACCCACCACAGGGTCACCAATGGTAGCAAACGAGGGCGGAAGTGGGAAGGGAAACGGGAATGAGGAACTAAAGAAAATATACCCATTGCTCACAAGACCCACAGAAGGGTACATAGATCCAACCTACGTACCAGGGAGGGGTGAGCCAATGACACCCGCCACTGCCCCACCACCTCCTTATGTCCAATCAGCAATGACCCCTGTCCCATAGGGCGGAGTATGCGGGATCTAGAGGTAGCACTAGCATCTACACAAACAGAATTAGCTGGGGGAGGGACTACATTTAAAAAGCTCCTCTCTCCTGCCAAAAGATTAATGGAAATCACGGGACTTCCTCTTTAGGGTAGATAGTGGCCCTATAGAGACGGTGCGAGTAGAAAAGGAACGGGAAATAGAAAGTGTAGGATATGACACAGTGGCCTCAGTGAGGGATGAAGAGGATTGGAGTGATTTTGACAAAAGTGAAGAAGGGGCTGTGGGAGGTATGCAACAAGTGCAATGGGTATCCCCACGGGCGAATGAGGAAGTCGGATGGGAGGGAAGGATCTGGAACAAAATGGGGAGGATAGCATTAGCGAAAAAGAAAGGAACAAAAGAAAACAGTGGAAAGGCAAAATCAAGGTTACAGATGCTCCTTATCCATAATGGGGTAGGACAACCCCACTATGTACCTTGAGCCTTGATGGATAAAAACAACCTCCTCAAGTTCCTCCCCCAACTCACGGCGGGCATGGGAAAATTGATTTATGCATTTTAGAAGGAAACCGCAGGGGTGCCTTTGGCCATAGGGGATATTAAAAGCCTTTTGGTGTCAGCAGTGGGAGATCAAGCAGACTTTGTGTCGGTGAAGGTGGGGTTCCCGGGTGTTACCACAGGTAATGATACACATGATGGGACGTCATTCAATAATGTTTGCGTACAGGTGTGGTATGCCCGGTGGAGAACCTTCCCATATACCCCCGATTTAAATTCTATAGTGCAGTGCACTATGGGGGATGAGGAAGATGCTGCACAGTACATTCTTTGAGTGCAGGAGATGTGGCGTGCAGAGACATGCACGGCATGGGACCAATCCTCCTCCCTATTTTATTTCATCATTAAGCGAGGCCTCCCAAAAGGAGGTACAAAAGGTCCTTGATAAAATAGCTGGGATAGAAGCCAAAGGGTGGCCAGAAATACAGAGCATTATCGTACACCACTATATGAGGATCAAAGAAAGGGAAACAGTGCAGAGGAGGTTAGCTGAAGAAGCAAAGCTGGTACATAGCAAGTTAGTGAAGATCGCGGCAGTAACAGCAGCAGTGCCCTCAGAAGCATGGGTGTCTCGGTGGCCATGCAAGCTAGAATGGCTGCAGTATGGACAGACAACGGACAGGAGCAATGGGGAGGAGAGCAACAGTACATGGGGCTCCAGTGGCAAGGAATACCTGCACGAGAAAGAGGTGAGTTCCTAGGGCCGAGAAGAGGGGAATATGGGGGACAACATTTTCACTGGAATGCCGCAGCCAACAACGTGGTAGCTATTTATACAACCAACCCCATCATAATCAGCACCAATGCGGGCATCCCCACCTGGGCAGCACAAATG
The DNA here is from genome assembly GCF_040938575.1 of Ambystoma mexicanum. Classification (NCBI taxonomy): domain Eukaryota; kingdom Metazoa; phylum Chordata; class Amphibia; order Caudata; family Ambystomatidae; genus Ambystoma; species Ambystoma mexicanum. Next base: position 1,127,945,298 of record NC_090937.1, on the reverse strand, counting down.
GCGCCCTCCATGGAAATTTTGAAGAAGATGACCAACCTCACCATCCACCACATCCTGGCTATAACACCTTACGTGACCCCCCACATAATATGCAGACACGCTCAACATGCCAAAACCAAGTGTCCCATCGTAACAACAACCCTTTTGCTACTACCCCAAGTGGTGCACCGGGACCCTACCCGGGGATGTGTGTGCTCAATTAAATGCTTTCTCTTGCCCTGGGACAGATACACACCCAGATTAGGACAGCTCACAGAGAGCACTTGCATGTCCAGTCCTATCCACTACCTTAAGACCAGACGTGTAACCACTGGTGGGGGCTGAGATAGGAAATAAGCAATTCATCTTCATGGT